>NC_091163.1:15950144-16017644 GCF_040958095.1 Procambarus clarkii
TATATATATATATATATATATATATATATATATATATATATATGTCGTACCTAGTAGCCAGAACGCACTTCTCAGCCTACTATGCAAGGCCCGATTTGCCTAATAAGCCAAGTTTTCCGGAATTAATATATTTTCTCTAATTTTTTTCTTATGACATGATAAAGCTATACCCATTTCATTACGTATGAGGTTAATTTTTTTTATTGGAGTTAAAATTAACGTAGATATATGACCGAACCTAACCAACCCTACCTAACCTAACCTAACCTATCTTTATAGGTTAGGTTAGGTTAGGTAGCCGAAAAAGTTAGGTTAGGTTAGGTTAGGTAGGTTAGGTAGTCGAAAAAACATTAATTCGTGAAAACTTGGCTTATTAGGCAAATCGGGCCTTGCATAGTAGGGTGAGAAGTGCGTTCTGGCTACTAGGTACGACATATATATATATATATATATATATATATATATATATATATATATATATATATATATATATATATATATATATATATATATATGTGTGTGTGTACTCACCTAGTTGTGTCTGCAGGATCGAGCATTGACTCTTGGATCCCGCCTTTCGAGCATCGGTTGTTTACAGCAATAACTCCTGTCCTATTTCCCTATCATACCTGGTTTTAAAATTATGAATAGTATTTGCTTCCACAACCTGTTCCTGAAGTGCATTCCATTCCCCCACTACTCTCACGCTAAAAGAAAACTTCCTAACATCTCTGTGACTCATCTGAGTTTCAAGCTTCCATCCATGTCCTCTCGTTCTGTTACTATTCCGTGTGAACATTTCGTCTATGTCCACTCTGTCAATTCCTCTGAGTATCTTATACGTTCCTATCATGTCCCCCCTCTCCCTTCTTCTTTCTAGTGTCGTAAGGCACAGTTCCCTCAGGCGCTCTTCATACCCCATCCCTCGTAGCTCTGGGACGAGTCTCGTTGCAAACCTCTGAACCTTTTCCAGTTTCATTATATGCTTCTTCAGATGGGGACTCCATGATGAGGCGGCATACTCTAAGACTGGCCTTACGTAGGCAGTGTAAAGCGCCCTAAATGCCTCCTTACTTAGGTTTCTGAATGATGTTCTAACTTTTGCCAGTGTAGAGTACGCTGCTGTCGTTATCCTATTAATATGTGCCTCAGGAGATAGATTAGGTGTTACGTCCACCCCCAGGTCTCTTTCACGCGTCGTTACAGGTAGGCTGTTCCCCTTCATTGTGTACTGTCCCTTTGGTCTCCTATCTCCTAGTCCCATTTTCATAACTTTACATTTGCTCGTGTTGAATTCTAGTAGCCATTTCTCTGACCATCTCTGCAATCTGTTCAGGTCCTCTTGGAGGATCCTGCAATCCTCATCTGTCACAACTCCTCTCATCAACTTTGCATCATCCGCAAACATCGACATGTAGGACTCTACGCCTGTAAACATGTCGTTAACATATACAAGAAATAGAATTGGTCCCAGCACCGATCCTTGTGGTACTCCACTTGTTACTGTTCGCCAGTCCGACTTCTCGCCCCTTACCGTAACTCTTTGGCTCCTTCCTGTTAGGTAGTTCCTTATCCATTCTAGGACCTTTCCCCCCACCCCCGCCTGCCTCTCGAGCTTGAACAGCAGTCTCATGTGCGGTACTGTATCAAAGGCTTTTTGGCAGTCCAGAAATATGCAGTCTGCCCAACCATCTCTGTCCTGTCTTATCCTCGTTATTTTATCATAGAATTCCAGAAGGTTTGTTAGGCACGATTTCCCTGTCCAGAACCCATGTTGATGTTTGTTCACAAACCTAATGTTCTCCAGGTGTGCAACCAGTCTCAGCCTAATTATTCTTTCCAGTATTTTACAGGGGATGCTTGTCAGTGATACAGGTCTGTAGTTAAGTGCCTCATCCCTATCTCCTTTCTTGAAGATCGGCACGACATTTGCCTTCTTCCAGCAACTGGGCAATTCTCCTGACATAAGTGACTCATTAAAGATCATTGCCAGAGGCACGCTGAGGGCCTATGCTGCTTCTTTTATTATCCACGGTGATACTTTGTCTGGTCCAACTGCTTTAGTTGCATCTAGAGTTGTCAACTGTTTCATTACCTCCTCTGCTGTCACCTCTATATCTGATAGTCTTTCATCTAGGGTAACCCCTTCCAACAATGGGAGCTGCTCAGGCTCGGTAGTGAACACCCCATGGAAACTGGCATTCAGTGCCTCGCAGATTTCCTTGTCACTTTCAGTATATGCCCCCTCTGTCTTCCTTAGTCTTGTCACTTGGTCGTTCACCGACATTTTTCTTCTTATATGACTGTGTAGTAACTTAGGTTGTTTTTTCGCTTTGATTGCAATATCGTTCTCATAGTCCCTTTCCGATGTTCGTCTTATGTTAATGTAATCGTTCCTAGCTCTGTTGTATCTGCTTCTGTTGTCCTCTGTTCTTTGTCTTCTGTACTTCCTCCACTCCCGTCTGCTGGCCATTTTTGCTTCCTGACACTGTCTATTAAACCATGGGTTATTATATTCCTTCTTTTTTTTCCCTTTACCGTTGGTATAAATCTCTCTTCGGCCTCCTGGCATTTCTGTATGACTAGGTCCATCATATCTTGGACTGTTTTTCCTCTAATATCTTCCTCCCACTGCACTTCACCCAGATAGTCCCTTATCCTCATATAGTCCCCTTTCCTGTAGTCAGCTCTCCTTTCCCAGATCTCTTGTCCCATGGTCATAAGTTTGAATTCCATCATGTAGTCAAAGACTAGGACACAATGGTCACTGGCCCCTAGAGGTATTTCATGCTCTAAATTCTCGATATCTTCTACGTTCTGGGTGAAAATCAGGTCTAATAGGCTCGGTGCATCTCCTCCTCTTTCCCTTGTGTCTTCCTTCACATGTTGTGTCAGGAAATTCCTGTCTATAACATCTACTAATTTTGCTCCCCACGTTTCGTCCCCTCCATGGGGATTCCTTGATTCCCAATTTATCTCTCCATGATTTAGGTCCCCCATGATCAGCAGCTTCGCTCTCATTCTGTGGGCTAGTGTTGCTGCCTTCTGCAGTTCATCTATACATGCTTTGTTGTTGTCATCATACTCCTGCCTGGGTCTTCTACTGTTTGGTGGGGGATTGTAGATTACCAGGATCACAATCTTCCTCCCATCTACTGTCAGAGTTCCATGTATGAAGCTTGTGCACTCATTGGTAACTCGATTTCCCAGGTCTTCAAACTTCCATTTCCGCTTTATTAGGAGTGCTACTCCCCCTCCCTGTCTCTGTGTCCTCTCTTTTCGAATCACCTGGTACCCTTCAGGAAAGATTGCATCTGAGATCATGTCATTAATTTTAGTTTCCACAATTGCAACTATGTCAGGATCTGCTTCACTCACTCTTTCTTTTATCTCTTCTGCTTTATTAGATACCCCATCAGCATTGGTGTACCAAACCTTGAGATTCTTCATGGAAACTCTTGTACCAGAGTTCTCCCTTTCTCTGGGGGTCTGGGGGGATCTGGGGGATGTCTGGGGGGTGACTGGGGGCAGAGGGGGTTCTGGGGGATCTGGGTGGTGTCTGGGGGATGACTGGGGGCGGGGAGGGTCCGGGGGATGTCCGGGGGGATCCGGGGGGTGTCTGGGGGGGTCCGGGGGGTGTATGGGGGGTGAAAGAGTTCAGGAGGGGGGTGTTCAGAAAGAGTGCTTGGGGGGCTACTGGGGGCTGGGCTTCTAGGAAGGTAGGTAGGAGGGTCTGGTCTGTGTGTGTGTGTGTGTGTGTGTGTGTGTGTGTGTGTGTGTGTGTGTGTGTGTGTGTGTGTGTGTGTGTGTGTGTGTGTGTGAATCACGTAGTAATTAACAAGTGATGAGTTATGAGAAAATGTCTCATAATGAACGTTATAAATACATGAAGAAAGAGTTTCATGTATTACATTTGTTGTAATATTTGTTGAAATACACACACACAAACGCTCTAAATTTTCCTTGAAACCTCAACTTCCCCCCCCTCCCCCCACCATCCTCACCCCACTTCTTTCCCTCCTGCCATTCTCCCCTTTGCCCAATCACATCCGTTCCCACTCCTCTGGTCACTGAACATCGAACAGACGAGCTGACAGAGAGAAATTTCCGTCAATATCAATAAGAGAGAGATTGTCGTGTTCAAGGCTGGAGACCAGAGGCTAAGGGCTAGTCTCACGAAGCTTTGCATAGTGACTTGTGAGTATTTGGGGAGTGTCATAGGCTATCTGGGGTCGACGTTTTGGGTTCCTTTTTTATGAAGGATCTATGAAGTCTGAAAAAATGTTTTTGATTGTCCATAGTGTGTCTGAACAGATTGTTAAGCCACTATTGACGTTGGATCAACGCCGATGACGTCGACTGCGTTGATAACGTCAGTTCAACGTCCTTAAACATTGATTCACGCTTTAATCTTTTCAACATCACAAAATACTATCACCAATGATCAATTTAACGACTCATCAATGTAACTGCTCTTCGTTGGCTAATTTCAATGAAGGTTTCATCTGATGAATATTAAGTCTCTGGTAACTCGCTACAGCCCGGCTCGCGATGAGTCAAGCTTTCCAGACGTAAATAAATGAGATGTGAATCTCTCTTCATGGCATCCTTGCATATCTCTCACGAAAGAAGATTTGCATCATTGCAGGCGATGAGTCACAATAACGTGGCTGAAGAATTACTTGAGAATCACAGTCGACTTGAGAATGGTCCAGGACGGACCGAAACGTCGTCGTCCCTTCACCTTCTAGTGTGTGGTCTGGTCAACATTTGCATCATTCCCGTTAGACAGACTGTTAATATTTATTATGCCTTTTACTATATTATTCTGTGTTGAATTGCGTTTATATCATACACATATATATTCCTCAATGTCTATTAAATGCTAGAAGAGTGAAAATATAATTAATGTATATTTTGTAATACTGAATGTTGACTAGAATTTCCTCCCCAAATTCCCCCACATTTAAATTAAGGTCTGCAGACACATGCACGTGTTGCCAATATGTTGCTGTCAGGCGCAGACAGTCGCAGTGAGAGGGTGTGTTAGCCAGAGCTCTTGAGTGTAGTTATATTATCATAACAATATGGAAGTTGTAGTGAAGGAACTGATGAGTCTGGTTGGGGCTCTGAGGACAGAGTTGGACTCTCTACGGGAGGAGGTACGACAGCTGAAACAACAACAAGAAGGAACGAAGGAGGAGACCAGTAGTAAAAAGACCTCGTCTTGGAAAGTTGTAAAGGACAGGGGCTTTAAGAAGACTTTGATAAAGCCGCCTACAGACGCCCTAAGATCGTCAAATTCATTTGCCGTATTGGAGGACGAGTGCTGTGGTGAGACTGTGGATCACGCAAAAGGGAAAGCAACGAAGAGCAACAAAGCACAGGCCCCTCAAAGAGTAAAGGAAGTACCTAAGCAAACTAGAGTTGTGGGAGATTCCCAGATAAGGTATTTGGATAGAACGTTTTGTGCTAGAGATAAGGGGAACAGGTTAAGGGTTTGCTATCCCGGAGCTGGTATTGGTAATATTATAAACAACATGAATGATATTATGGCTGGAAATGAGAACAATCCCGTTATTTGCATTAGTGCGAGAGGAAATGGTGTTGGTCGAGTTAGGAGTGAGGAACTGATTCAGAGGTATAAAACAGCAATTGAATTTGTTAGAAGCAATGGAGCAATCCCGATCATATGTGGCATTCTTCCAAGAAAGGGAGAGGGAAATAAATGGATCTCGAGGGCACTTGGTGTCAATTGCCAGCTGAAAAGATATTGCAAATCAAATGCAACCTCTTTCATAGACAACTGGGAACACTTCTATGGAAGAAATGAAATGTATGCTCGCGATGAGGTGCATCTATCGAAGACTGGGGTTGTTGTTGTTGTGAACTCGTTGGAACCAGTGGGTTAGAGGCGTTTGTTTGGGTTTAAACTGTTAGTAGATAGTGGTATGGGAATCGATTTGGAGGAAGGAGGTAATAAAAGTATGTGTTTGTGGGAGAAAAGAATTGGCAAAATGATCAGGAAAAGAGAAGGGCCTCAAAATAACAGTTCACTTTGGGTATATTACACTAACACTAGAAGTCTAAGATATAAAATAAACGATTAAAAATGCTCTTGTCTGCAAAAAAAAATAGATATTATTGCACTTACCGAAACGTGGATGAATGTAGAAAATAGAGAGCTATTAGCTGAATATCAAATAAATGTATTTAAACTATTTCAAACAGATAGATATATTAGACGAGGAGGGGGAGTAGCCATATATGTTAGGGACAATTTGAAATGTAGCCTCAAAGAGGGAATCAAACCTGACCCACATACAGAAACTATTTGGATAGAATTAAACGAAAAAGCAAATAACATTATAATAGGAGTTATATATAGGCCACCAAATTTAGACAGAACGGAAGCAAAGCATCTATGGGATGAAATATCTTGAGCATCTAGATCTAACAGTATTTTTGTCATGGGTGACTTTAATTTTAGTGGAATAAACTGGTTGGACAAAACAGGGAATAATGAAGCAGAAGATTTTCTAGAATTAATTGACGATTGCTTTCTTACGCAACACATTAAGAAACCAACGCGGGGAAATAATATTTTAGATTTAGTGTTAACTAACAGGGAAACACAAATTAAGGATATCGAAATAGGGAGTGAGCTAGGGAACAGTGATCATAAAGAAATCAGATTTAACATTTAATGGAATAGATCTGTGGGAGAAAATTCTGTTAAAGTGCCTGATTTTCGAAAAGCTGATTTTAATAGCCTAAGAAACTTTTTGGGTCAAATAGATTGGAAAGTCTTGGGTATGGGTTGTGGGCCGGTATTGGAGCTAGACTTGAACCCAGCGATAGGTGACGTAAAAGGGGTTTTCGATGTGGATTCAAAATATTACCTATTTAAAAATATTCTAACCAAAGCCCAGGAATGTAGTATGCCATATAAATTGAATTGATCGAATACCAATGACCCAAAGTGGATAACAAAGGATCTGAAGAACCTTATAGGTAAAAAGAGAGCGTGGTACAAAAGGATTAAGAATGGGGAAGTCTGTTTAGAACAGGAATTCGTACAACTTGTTAGATATACTAAAAAAAAGAGATAAGTAAAGCAAAACGAAACTATGAAGTTCGCATAGCAGAGCAAGCAAAAACAAATCCTAAAGTGGTTTTCCAATTATACCTGACAAAGATTAGGGAAAGGACAGGTCCATTAAAAACTGAGACAGGTCAAATAACAGATAGTGATGAAGAGATGAGATGTATTTTTAATAAATATTTTATATCTGTATTTGCTAAAGAGGAACTTAACAATATGCCTTCAACCGAACAAATCTATGTGGGTGGGGACGAGGACAGGTTGACTAGTTTAGCAGTTACCAAGGTAGATTTTCTTAAACAAATAGTAAAACTCAAACCAAACCAATCCCCAGGGACGGATGAAGTGTTTGCCAGGGTGCTTAAAGAATGCAAAGAGGAGCTTTGCGACCCACTGTCTACCATATTTAATAAATCAATAGAGTCAGGCAGAGTGCCAGAGTTATGGAAAGTTGCTAATGGGATTCCAGTTTTTAAGAAAGGAGATAGATCACTTGCGTCAAACTATCGACTAATTAGTTTAACGTCTATTGTGGGAAAGTTACTCGAATCTATAATTGCAAATAAAATTCGTCTTCATCTTGAAAACCATAAATTAATAATTGTGTCGCAACATGGTTTTATAAATGACCGTTCATGTTTAACAAATTTGTTATCTTTTTATTCCAGCATAGTTGAAGAAGTTGATAGTGGTAAGGCTTCTGATGTTGTGTACCTTGACTTTAGCAAAGCTTTTGATACCGTGCCACATGAAAGACTGATTAAAAAGATTGAGGCTCATGGTATTGAGGGTGCTATATTAAGCTGGATTAGGGCATGGCTATACCAAAGGAAACAGAGAGTTAGTATAAATGGCGTCAAGTCAGAGTGGGAAAATATTGTAAGTGGAGTGCCTCAAGGCTCTGTCCTGGGACCTCTGTTGTTTATAATATATATCAATGATTTAGATTCAGGTTTGAGTAACAACATTTACAAATTTGCCGATGATACGAAAATCGGTAGGGAAATTAATACGAAAGAAGACTCACTATCTCTTCAAGTTGATCTAAAAAAGGTTTTAAAATGGTCAAAGGATTGGCAGATGCAGTTTAATGCTGATAAATGTAAAGTTCTGAGGCTAGGTAATGATGATAGAGTTACAAGATACGAGCTAGATGGTGTTGAGATTGCGAAGTCTGATTGCGAAAGGGATCTGGGAGTTATGATTAGTAAGAATTTAAAACAAAAGGATCAATACATGAATGTTCATAATAAGGCAAATAGGACACTGGGATTTATTAATCGAAGCGTTAGTAACGCGTCAGAGGTTGTGTTAGCTGGAGCTCTGGAGTAACATTATTATTGCAATAATGGAAGGATTAGTGAAGGATTTGGTGAGTCTGGTTGGAGCTCTGAGAGCAGAGGTGGGTTCCCTGCGGGAGGAGGCACGACGGCTGAGACTTCGGAAGGAAACGAAGGAGGAGACCAGTGTTGACGGGACCTCATCGTGGAGAGTCGTGAAGGACAGGTGTCTTAAGAAGACCTTGACAAGGCCGCCTACAGACGCCCTAAGGACAGCAAATTCATTTGCCGTGTTGGAGGACGAGTGCTGTGGTGCGCCTGCAGTTCACTCGGAACGAAAATCAGCAAAGAGCGGCGGAGCGCAGGCCCCTCAAGCTGCTCAGAAAGTTAAGGAGGTACCGAAGCGAATTTTGGTTGTGGGACATTCCCAGGTGAGATATTTAGACAGAACGTTTTGTGCCAGAGATAGGGGGAACAGATTAAGGATTTGCAATCCGGGAGCTGGAATTCGTGATATTGTTGGAAACATGAATGATATTATGACGGGAAATGGGAACAAACCCATTATTTGTATTAGTGCAGGGGGTAATGATGTTGGGCGAGTTAAGAGTGAGAAACTAATACAGAGATTCAGGACAGCCATTGAATTAGGTAGGAGCAAGGGAGGAATCCCGACCATATGTGGCATTCTTCCCAGAAAGGGAGTGGGAAGTGAATGGATGTCGAGGGCACTTGGTGTCAATTGCCGGCTGGAAAGATATTGCAAATCAAATGCAATATCTTTCATAGACAACTGGGAACACTTCTATGGAAGAAATGAAATGTATGCTCGTGATGGGGTGCATCTATCGAGAGCTGGGGTTGTTGCTGTTGCGAACTCGTTGGAACCAGTGGTTAGAGGTGTTTGTTTGGGTTTAAACTGTTAGTAGATAGTGGTATGGGAATTGATTTGGAGGAAGGAGGTAATAAAAGTATGTGTTCGTGGGAGAAAAGAATTGGCAAAATGATCAGGGAAAGAAAAGGGCCTCAAAATAACAATTCACTTAGGGTATATTACACTAACAGTAGAAGTCTAAGAAATAAAATAAATGAATTAAATGCTCTTTTCTGCACAGAAAAAATAGATATTATTGCACTTACCGAAACGTGGATGAATGTAGAAAATAGAGAACTATTAGCTGAATATCAAATAAATGGATTTAAACTATTTCACGCAGATAGATATATTAGACGAGGGGGAGTAACCATATATGTTAGGAACAATTTGAAATGTAGTCTCAAAGAGGGAATCAAAACTGAGCCACACACAGAAACTATTTGGATAGAATTAAACGAAAAAGCAAATAATATTATAATAGGAGTTATATATAGGCCACCAAATTTAGACAGAATGGAAGCAAAGCATCTATGGGATGAAATATCTAGAGCATCTAGATCTAACAGTATTTATGTCATGGGTGACTTTAATTTTAGTGGAAAAAACTGGTTGAACAAAACAGGGAATAGTGAAGCAGAAGATTTTCTAGAATTAATTGACGATTGCTTTCTTACGCAACACATTAAGGAACCAACACGAGAAAATAATATTTTAGATTTAGTGTTAACTAACAGGGAAACACAAATTAATGACATCGAAATAGGGAGTGAGCTAGGGAACAGTGATCACAAAGAAATCAGATTTAGCATAGAATGGAATAGACCTGTAGGAGAAAATTCTGTTAAAGTGCCAGATTTTCGAAAAGCTGATTTTAATAGCGTTAGAAATTTTTTGGGTCAAATTGATTGGAAAGTCTTGGGTATGGGGTGGGGGCCGGTCTTGGAGCGAGACATGAACCCAGCGATAGGTGACGTAAATGGGGATTTCGATGTGGATTCAATATACAACTTATTTAAGAATATTCTAAACAAAGCACAGGAACGTAGTATACCATACAAATTGAATAGATCGAATACCAATGACCCAAAGTGGATAACAAAGAATTTGAATTACCTTATAGGTAAAAAGAGAGCTTGGTACAAAAGGATTAAAAATGGGGAGGTCACTTTAGAACAGGAATTCGTACAACTGGTTAGAAATGTTAAAAAAGAGATAAGGAAAGCAAAAAGAAACTATGAAGTTCGCATGGCAGGGCAAGCAAAGACAAATCCTAAAGGTTTTTTTTCAGTTATATCGTACTGAGACTAGGGAAAGGAAGGGTCCATTAAAAACTGAGACAGGTCAAATAACAGATAGTGTTGAAGAGATCAGTAGTATTTTTAATAAATATTTTGTATCTGTATTTACTAAAGAGGAACTTAACAATATGCCTTCAGCCGAACAAGTCTATGTGGGTGGGGACGAGGACAGGTTGACGAGTTTAACAGTTACCAGGGAGGATGTTCTTAAACAAATAGTAAAACTCAAACCAAACAAATCCCCAGGGCCGGATGAAGTGTTTTCCAGGGTGCTTAAAGAATGCAAAGAGGAGCTTTGTGACCCACTGTCAACCATATTTAATAAATCAATAGAGTCAGGCAGAGTGCCAGAGTTTTGGAAAGTTGCTAATGTGATACCAGTTTTTAAGAAAGGCGATAGATAACTTGCGTCTAACTATCGACCAATTAGCCTAACGTCTATTGTGGGAAAGTTACTCGAATCTATAATAGCAAATAAAATTCGTCTTCATCTTGAAAAACATAAATTAATAATTGAGTCGCAACATGGTTTTATAAATGGCCGTTCATGTTTAACAAATTTGTTATCTTTTTATTCTAGCATTGTTGAGGCAGTTGATAGTGGTAAGGATTGCGATGTTGTGTACCTTGACTTTAGGAAAGCTTTTGATACAGTGCCACATGAAAGACTGATTAAAAAGTTAGAGTCTCATGGTATTGGGGGTGCTATATTAAGCTGGATTAGGGCATGGCTATACCAAAGGAAACAGAGAGTTAGTATAAATGGAGTCAAGTCAGAGTGGGAAAATGTTGTAAGTGGGGTGCCTCAGGGCTCTGTCCTGGGACCTCTGTTGTTTATAATATATATAAATGATTTAGATTCAGGTTTGAGTAGCAACATTTGCAAATTTGCATATGATACGAAAATCGGTAGGGAAATTAATTCGGAGGAGGACTCACAATCACTTCAAGTTGATCTAGATAGGGTTTTGAAATGGTTGAAGGATTGACAGATGCAGTTTAATGCTGATAAATGTAAAGTTCTGAGGTTAGGTAATGATGATAGGGTTACAAGATACGAGCTAGATGGTGTTGAGATTGCGAAGTCGAATTGCGAAAGGGATCTGGGAGTTATGATTAGTAAGAATTTAAAACAAAAGGATCAATGCATAAATGTTCGTAATAAGGCAAATCGGACACTTGGATTTATTAATCGCAGTGTTAGTAACAAGACACCTGGTGTGGTTCTCAAGCTATATCTTGCTCTAGTTAGGCCCCATTTAGATTATGCAGTTCAGTTTTGGTCGCCATATTATAGAATGGATATAAATTCACTTGATTCAGTCTAATTCAGTCCAGCGTAGGATGACTAAGTTAATTCCCCAAATTAGAAATCTTTCATATGAACAAAGATTAACAAAGCTAAAGTTGCATTCTCTGGAAAGGCGAAGAATTAGGGGTGACATGATAGAGGTTTACAAGTGGGTGAATGGACATAACAAAGGGGATATTAATAGGGTATTAAAAGTATCAACACAAGACAAAACACGAAACAATGGGTATAAATTGGATAAGTTTAGATTTAGGAAAGACTTGGGTAAATACTGGTTCAGTAACAGGGTTGTTGATTTGTGGAACCAATTGCCGCGTAACATTGTGGAGGTGGGGTCCCTCGATTGTTTCAAGCATGGGTTGGACATGTATATGAGTGGGATTGGGTGGTTATAAATAGGAGCTGCCTCGTATGGGCCAACAGGCCTTCTGCAGTTGCCTTTGTTCTTATGTTCTTATGTTAGTTAGGCCTCATTTAGATTATGCAGTTCAGTTTTGGTCGCCGTATTATAGAATGGATATAAATTTACTTGAACGTGTCCAACGTAGGATGACGAAGTTAATTCCCCAAATTAGAAATCTTTCATATGAAGAAAGATAAACAAAGCTTAAGTTTCATTCACTGGAAAGGCGTAGAGTTAGGGTTGACATGATAGAGGTTTACAAGTGAGTGAATGGACATAACAGGGGGGATATTAATAGGGTATTAAAAATATCAACACAAGACAGAACACGAAACAATGGGTATAAATTGGATAAGTTTAGATTTAGGAAAGACTTGGGTAAATAATGGTTCAGTAACAGGGTTGTAGATATGTGGAACCAATTGCCGCGTTACGTGGTGGAGGTGTCGTCCCTCGATTGTTTCAAGCGCGGGTTGGACAATTATATGAGTGGGATTGAGTGGTTATAGATAGGAGCTGCCTCGTATGGGCCAATAGGCCTTAAATTCTTACTAATCATAACTCCCAGATCCCTTTCGCAATCCGACTTCGCAATCTCAACACCATCTAGCTCGTATCTTGTAACTCTATCATCATTACCTAGCCTCAGAACTTTACATTTATCAGTATTAAACTGCATTTGCCAATCCTTTGACCATTTCAAAACCCTATCTAGATCAACTTAAAGTGATAGTGAGTCCTCCTCCTAAATAATTTCTCACCGATTTTCGTATCATCGGCAAATTTGCAAATGTTGCTACTCAACCCTGAATCTAAATCATTTATATATATTATAAACAACAGAGGTCCCAGGACAGAGCCCTGAGGTACTTCACTAACAACATTATCCCACTCTGACTTAACCCCATTTATACTAACTCTCTGTTTCCTTTGGAATAGCCATGCCCTAATTCAACTTAATATAGCACCCCCAATACCATGAGCTTCTATTTTTTTTAATTAGTCTTTCATGTGGCACTGTATCAAAAGCTTTGCTAAAGTCAAGGTACACAACATCACAATCCTTACCACTATCAACTGCCTCAACTATGCTGGAATAAAAAGTTAGCAAATTTGTTAAACATGAACGGCCATTTGTAAAACCATGTTGCGACTCATTTATTAATTTATGTTTTTCAAGATGGAGACGAATTGTATTTGCAATTATTGATTCAAGTAACTTTCCCACAACAGACGTTAAGCTAATTGGCCGATAGTTTGACGCAAGTGATCTATCTCCTTTCTTACAAATTGGTACCTCATTAGCTACCTTCCATGACCTTCCATGAATCTGGCACTCTGCCTGACTCTATTGATTTATTAAATATGATAGACAGTGGCTCGGAAAGCTCCTCTTTGCATTCTTTAAGCACCCTGGCAAACACTTTATCCGGCCCTGGGGATTTGTTTGGTTTTAGTGTTTCTAATTGTTTCATTACATCCTCCCTGGTAACTACTAAGCTACTAAGAAAGGAAGCGCAGGCCTCTCAGAAAGTAAAGGAAGTACCTAAGCAAACATTAGTTGTGGGAGATTCCCAGATAAGGTATTTGGATAGAACGTTTTGTGCTAGAGATAGGGGGAACAGGTTAAGGGTTTGCTATCCCGGAGCTGGCATTGGTGATATTATAAACAACATGAATGATACTATGGCTGGTAATGGGAACAATCCCATTATTTGCATTAGCGTGGGAGGAAATGATGTTGGTCGAGTCAGGAGTGAGGAACTGATTCAGAGGTATAAAACAGCCATAGAGTTAGTTAGGAGCAAGGGAGGAATCCCGATCATATGTGGCATTCTTCCAAGAAAGGGAGTGGGAAATGAATGGATATCGAGGGCACTTGGTGTCAATTGCCGGCTGGAAAGATATTGCAAATCAAATGCAATATCTTTCATAGACAACTGGGAACACTTCTATGGAAGAAATGAAATGTATGCTCGTGATGGGGTGCATCTATCGAGAGCTGGGGTTGTTGCTGTTGCGAACTCGCTAGAAGAAGTGGTTAGAGGTGTTTGTTTGGGTTTAAACTGTTAGTAGATAGAGGTATGGGAATTGATTTGGAGGAAGGAGGTAATAAAAGTATGTGTTTGTGGGAGAAAGGAATTGGTAAAACGATCAGGGAAAGAGAAGGTCCGCAAAATAACAATTCACTTAGGGTATATTACACTAACAGTAGAAGTCTAAGAAATAAAATTAACGAATTAAATGCTCTTGTCTGCACAGAAAAAATAGATATTATTGCACTTACCGAAACGTGGATGAATGTAGAAAATAGAGAACTATTAGCTGAATATCAAATATATGGATTTAAACTATTTCACACAGATAGATATATTAGACGAGGAGGTGGAGTAGCCATATATGTTAGGGACAATTTGAAATGTAGTCTCAAAGAGGGAATCAAAACAGAGCCACACACAGAAACTATTTGGATTGAATTAAACGAAAAAGCTAATAATATTATAATAGGAGTAATATATAGGCCACCAAATTTAGACAGAATGGAAGCAAAGCATCTATGGGATGAAATATCTAGAGCATCTAGATCTAACAGTATTTATGTCATGGGTGACTTTAATTTTAGCGGAATAAACTGGTTGAACAAAACAGGGAATAGTGAAGCAGAAGATTTTCTAGAATTAATTGACGATTGCTTTCTTACACAACACATTAAGGAACCAACACGGGAAAATAATATTTTAGATTTAGTGTTAACTAACAGGGAAACGCAAATTAATGACATCGAAATAGGGAGTGAGCTAGGGAGCAGTGATCACAAAGAAATCAGATTTAGCATAGAATGGAATAGACCAGTAGGAGAAAATTCTGTTAAAGTGCCAGATTTTCGAAAAGCTGATTTTAATAGCCTAAGAAATTTTTTGGGTCAAATTGATTGGAAAGGCTTGGGTATGGGGTGTGGGCCGGTCTTGGAGCGAGACATGAACCCAGCGATAGGTGACTTAAATGGGGATTTCGATGTGGATTCAATATATAACTTATTTAAGAATATTCTAAACAAAGCACAGGAACGTAGTATACCATACAAATTGAATAGATCGTATACTAATGACCCAAAGTGGATAACAAAGAATTTGAAGAACCTTATAGGTAAAAATAGAGCTTGGTACAAAAGGATTAAATATGGGGAGGTCACTTTAGAACAGGAATTCATACAACTGGTTAGAAATGTTAAAAAAGAGATAAGGAAAGCAAAAAGAAACTATGAAGTTCGCATAGCAGGGCAAGCAAAGACAAATCCTAAAGGGTTTTTTCAGTTATATCGTACTAAGACTAGGGAAAGGATAGGTCCATTAAAAACTGAGACAGGTCAAATAACAGATAGTGATGAAGAGATGAGTAGTATTTTTAATAAATATTTTGTATCTGTATTTACTAAAGAGGAACTTAACAATATGCCTTCAGCCGAACAAGTCTATGTGGGTGGGGACGAGGACAGGTTGACGAGTTTAGCAGTTACCAGGGAGGATGTTCTTAAACAAATAGTAAAACTCAAACCAAACAAATCCCCAGGGCCGGATGAAGTGTTTGCTAGGGTGCTTAAAGAATGCAAAGAGGAGCTTTGTGACCCACTGTCAACCATATTTAATAAATCAATAGAGTCAGGCAGAGTGCCAGAGTTTTGGAAAGTTGCTAATGTGATACCAGTTTTTAAGAAAGGAGATAGATCACTTGCGTCTAACTATCGACCAATTAGCCTAACGTCTATTGTGGGAAAGTTACTCGAATCTATAATAGCAAATAAAATTCGTCTTCATCTTGAAAAACATAAATTAATAATTGAGTCGCAACATGGTTTTATAAATGGCCGTTCATGTTTAACAAATTTGTTATCTTTTTATTCTAGCATTGTTGAGGCAGTTGATAGTGGTAAGGATTGCGATGTTGTATACCTTGACTTTAGCAAAGCTTTTGATACAGTGCCACATGAAAGACTGATTAAAAAAATAGAGTCTCATGGTATTGGGGGTGCTATATTAAGCTGGATTAGGGCATGGCTATACCAAAGGAAACAGAGAGTTAGTATAAATGGAATCAAGTCAGAGTGGGAAAATGTTGTAAGTGGAGTGCCTCAAGGCTCTGTCCTGGGACCTCTGTTGTTTATAATATATATAAATGATTTAGATTCAGGTTTGAGTAGCAACATTTGCAAATTTGCCGATGATACGAAAATCGGTAGGGAAATTAATTCGGAGGAGGACTCACTATCACTTCAAGTTGATCTAGATAGGGTTTTGAAATGGTCAAAGGATTGGCAGATGCAGTTTAATGCTGATAAATGTAAAGTTCTGAGGTTAGGTAATGATGATAGAGTTACAAGATACGAGCTAGATGGTGTTGTGATTGCGAAGTCGGATTGCGAAAGGGATCTGGGAGTTATGATTAGTAAGAATTTAAAACAAAAGGATCAATGCATAAATGTTCGTAATAAGGCAAATCGGACACTTGGATTTATTAATCGCAGCGTTAGTAAAAAGACACCTGGTGTGGTTCTCAAGCTATATCTTGCTCTAGTTAGGCCCCATTTAGATTATGCAGTTCAGTTTTGGTCGCCATATTATAGAATGGATATAAATTCACTTGAACGTGTCCAGCGTAGGATGACTAAGTTAATTCCCCAAATTAGAAATCTTTCATATGAAGAAAGATTAACAAAGCTTAAGTTGCATTCACTGGAAAGGCGAAGAGTTAGGGGTGACATGATAGAGGTTTACAAGTGGATGAATGGACATAACCGGGGGGATATTAATAGGGTATTAAAAGTATCAACACAGGACAGAACACGAAACAATGGATATAAATTGGATAAGTTTAGATTTAGGAAAGACTTGGGTAAATACTGGTTCAGTAACAGGGTTGTTGATTTGTGGAACCAATTGCCGCGTAACATTGTGGAGGTGGGGTCCCTCGATTGTTTCAAGCACGGGTTGGACAAGTATATGAGTGGGATTGGGTGGTTATAGAATAGGAGCTGCCTCGTATGGGCCAATAGGCCTTCTGCAGTTA
Source organism: Procambarus clarkii (assembly GCF_040958095.1). Lineage (NCBI taxonomy): Eukaryota > Metazoa > Arthropoda > Malacostraca > Decapoda > Cambaridae > Procambarus > Procambarus clarkii. The sequence continues at coordinate 15,967,484 of NC_091163.1, forward strand.
CCTTTGTTCTTATGTTCTTATGTTCTTATGTACTAAACTAGTCAACCTGTCCTCATCCCCACCCACATAGACTTGTTCGGCTGAAGGCATATTGTTAAGTTCTTCTTTAGTAAATACAGATATAAAATATTTGTTAAAAATACTACTCATCTCCTTGTCATTATCCGTTATTTGACCTGTCTCAGATTTTAATGGACCTATCCTTTCCCTAGTCTTAGTTCGATATAACTTCAAAAACCCTTTAGGATTTGACTTTGCTTGCTCTGCTATGCGAACTTCATAGTTTCTTTTTGCTTTCCTAATCTCTTTTTTAACATTTCTAACCAGTTGTATGAATTCCTGTTCTAAACTGACTTCCCCATTCTTAATCCTTTTGTACCAAGCTCTCTTTTTGCCTATAAGGTTCTTTAAATTATTTGTTATCCACTTTGGGTCATTAGTATTCGATCTATTCAATTTGTATGGTATATTACGTTCCTGTGCTTTGTTTAGAATATTCTTAAATAAGTTATATATTAAATCCACATCGAAATCCCCTTTTATGTCACCTATCGCTGGGTTCATGTCTCGCTCCAAGACCGGCCCACAGCCCATACCCAAGACTTTCCAATCTATTTGACCCCAAAAATTTCTTAGGCTATTAAAATCAGCTTTTCGAAAATCTGGCACTTTAACAGAATTTTCTCCTACAGGTCTATTCCATTCTATGCTAAATCTGATTACTTTGTGATCACCGTTCCCTAGCTCACTCCCTATTTCTATGTCATTAATATGTGGTTCCCTGTTAGTTAACACTAAATCTCAAATATTATTTTCCCGCGTTGGTTCCTTAATGTGTTGCGTAAGAAAGCAATCGTCAATTAATTCTAGAAAATCTTCTGCTTCACTATTCCCTGTTTTGTTCACCCAGTTTATTCCACTAAAATTAAAGTCACCCATGACATAAATACTGTTAGATCTAGATGCTCTAGATATTTCATCCCATAGATGCTTTGCTTCCATTCTGTCTAAATTTTAAGAACATAAGAACATAAGAACAAAGGTAACTGCAGAAGGCCTATTGGCCCATACGAGGCAGCTCCTATTCTATAACCACCCAATCCCACTCATATACTTGTCCAACCCGTGCTTGAAACAATCGAGGGACCCCACCTCCACAATGTTACGCGGCAATTGGTTCCACAAATCAACAACCCTGTTACTGAACCAGTATTTACCCAAGTCTTTCCTAAATCTAAACTTATCCAATTTATATCCATTGTTTCGTGTTCTGTCCTGTGTTGATACTTTTAATACCCTATTAATATCCCCCCGGTTATGTCCATTCATCAACTTGTAAACCTCTATCATGTCACCCCTAACTCTTCGCCTTTCCAGTGAATGCAACTTAAGCTTTGTTAATCTTTCTTCATATGAAAGATTTCTAATTTGGGGAATTAACTTAGTCATCCTATGCTGGACACGTTCAAGTGAATTTATATCCATTCTATAATATGGCGACCAAAACTGAACTGCATAATCTAAATGGGGCCTAACTAGAGCAAGATATAGCTTGAGAACCACACCAGGTGTCTTGTTACTAACGCTGCGATTAATAAATCCAAGTGTCCGATTTGCCTTATTACGAACATTTATGCATTGATCCTTTTGTTTTAAATTCTTACTAATCATAACTCCCAGATCCCTTTCGCAATCCGACTTCGCAATCACAACACCATCTAGCTCGTATCTTGTAACTCTATCATCATTACCTAACCTCAGAACTTTACATTTATCAGCATTAAACTGCATCTGCCAATCCTTTGACCATTTCAAAACCCTATCTAGATCAACTTGAAGTGATAGTGAGTCCTCCTCCGAATTAATTTCCCTACCGATTTTCGTATCATCGGCAAATTTGCAAATGTTGCTACTCAAACCTGAATCTAAATCATTTATATATATTATAAACAACAGAGGTCCCAGGACAGAGCCTTGAGGCACTCCACTTACAACATTTTCCCACTCTGACTTGATTCCATTTATACTAACTCTCTGTTTCCTTTGGTATAGCCATGCCCTAATCCAGCTTAATATAGCACCCCCAATACCATGAGACTCTATTTTTTTAATCAGTCTTTCATGTGGCACTGTATCAAAAGCTTTGCTAAAGTCAAGGTATACAACATCGCAATCCTTACCACTATCAACTGCCTCAACAATGCTAGAATAAAAAGATAACAAATTTGTTAAACATGAACGGCCATTTATAAAACCATGTTGCGACTCAATTATTAATTTATGTTTTTCAAGATGAAGACGAATTTTATTTGCTATTATAGATTCGAGTAACTTTCCCACAATAGACGTTAGGCTAATTGGTCGATAGTTAGACGCAAGTGATCTATCTCCTTTCTTAAAAACTGGTATCACATTAGCAACTTTCCAAAACTCTGGCACTCTGCCTGACTCTATTGATTTATTAAATATGGTTGACAGTGGGTCACAAAGCTCCTCTTTGCATTCTTTAAGCACCCTAGCAAACACTTCATCCGGCCCTGGGGATTTGTTTGGTTTGAGTTTTACTATTTGTTTAAGAACATCCTCCCTGGTAACTGCTAAACTCGTCAACCTGTCCTCGTCCCCACCCACATAGACTTGTTCGGCTGAAGGCATATTGTTAAGTTCCTCTTTAGTAAATACAGATACAAAATATTTATTAAAAATACTACTCATCTCTTCATCACTATCTGTTATTTGACCTGTCTCAGTTTTTAATGGACCTATCCTTTCCCTAGTCTTAGTACGATATAACTGAAAAAACCCTTTAGGATTTGTCTTTGCTTGCCCTGCTATGCGAACTTCATAGTTTCTTTTTGCTTTCCTTATCTCTTTTTTAACATTTCTAACCAGTTGTACGAATTCCTGTTCTAAAGTGACCTCCCTATTTTTAATCCTTTTGTACCAAGCTCTCTTTTTACCTATAAGGTTCTTCAAATTCTTTGTTATCCACTTTGGGTCATTAGTATACGATCTATTCAATTTGTATGGTATACTACGTTCCTGTGCTTTGTTTAGAATATTCTTAAATAAGTTATATATTGAATCCACATCGAAATCCCCATTTAAGTCACCTATCGCTGGGTTCATGTCTCGCTCCAAGACCGGCCCACACCCCATACCCAAGCCTTTCCAATCAATTTGACCCAAAAAAATTCTTAGGCTATTAAAATCAGCTTTTCGAAAATCTGGCACTTTAACAGAATTTTCTCCTACTGGTCTATTCCATTCTATGCTAAATCTGATTTCTTTGTGATCACTGCTCCCTAGCTCACTCCCTATTTCGATGTCATTAATTTGCGTTTCCCTGTTAGTTAACACTAAATCTAAAATATTATTTTCCCGTGTTGGTTCCTTAATGTGTTGCGTAAGAAAGCAATCGTCAATTAATTCTAGAAAATCTTCTGCTTCACTATTCCCTGTTTTGTTCAACCAGTTTATTCCGCTAAAATTAAAGTCACCCATGACATAAATACTGTTAGATCTAGATGCTCTAGATATTTCATCCCATAGATGCTTTGCTTCCATTCTGTCTAAATTTGGTGGCCTATATATTACTCCTATTATAATATTATTAGCTTTTTCGTTTAATTCAATCCAAATAGTTTCTGTGTGTGGCTCTGTTTTGATTCCCTCTTTGAGACTACATTTCAAATTGTCCCTAACATATATGGCTACTCCACCTCCTCGTCTAATATATCTATCTGTGTGAAATAGTTTAAATCCATATATTTGATATTCAGCTAATAGTTCTCTATTTTCTACATTCATCCACGTTTCGGTAAGTGCAATAATATCTATTTTTTCTGTGCAGACAAGAGCATTTAATTCGTTAATTTTATTTCTTAGACTTCTACTGTTAGTGTAATATACCCTAAGTGAATTGTTATTTTGCGGACCTTCTCTTTCCCTGATCGTTTTGCCAATTCCTTTCTCCCACAAACACATACTTTTATTACCTCCTTCCTCCAAAACAATTCCCATACCTCTATCTACTAACAGTTTAAACCCAAACAAACACCTCTAACCACTTCTTCTAGCGAGTTCGCAACAGCAACAACCCCAGCTCTCGATAGATGCACCCCATCACGAGCATACATTTCATTTCTTCCATAGAAGTGTTCCCAGTTGTCTATGAAAGATATTGCATTTGATTTGCAATATCTTTCCAGCCGGCAATTGACACCAAGTGCCCTCGATATCCATTCATTTCCCACTCCCTTTCTTGGAAGAATGCCACATATGATCGGGATTCCTCCCTTGCTCCTAACTAACTCTATGGCTGTTTTATACCTCTGAATCAGTTCCTCACTCCTAACTCGACCAACATCATTTCCTCCCACGCTAATGCAAATAATGGGATTGTTCCCATTACCAGCCATAATATCATTCATGTTGTTTATAATATCACCAATGCCAGCTCCGGGATAGCAAACCCTTAACCTGTTCCCCCTATTTCTAGCACAAAACGTTCTATCCAATAGAATTTTGTGGCCTCTATTTAACTCCTATTATAATAATATTTGCTTTTTCGTTTAATTCTATCCAAATAGTTTCTGTGTGTGGCTCAGTTTTGATTCCCTCTTTGAGACTACATTTCAAATTGTCCCTAACATCTATGGCTACTCCCCCTCCTCGTCTAAAATATCTATCTGTGTGAAATAGTTTAAATCCATTTATTTGATATTCAGCTAATAGTTCTTTATTTTCTACATTCAACCACGTTTCGGTAAGTGCAATAATATCTATTTTTTCAGTGCAGACAAGAGCATTTAATTCATTAATTATATTTCTTAGACTTCTACTGTTAGTGTAATATACCCTAAGTGAGTTGTTATTTTGAGGCCCTTCTCTTTCCCTGATCATTTTGCCAATTCTTTTCTCCCACGAACATATACTTTTATTATCTCCTTCCTCCAAATCAATTCCCATACCACTATCTACTAACAGTTTAAACCCAAACAAACACCTCTAACCACTGGTTCCAACGAGTTCGCAACAGCAACAACCCCAGCCCTCGATATATGCACCCCATCACGAGCATACATTTCATTTCTTCCATAGAAGTGTTCCCAGTTGAATGAATACATGAATGTTGAATACATACATGAATGTTGAATACATACATGAATGTTGAATACATACATGAATGAATATATATTAAAATGTCTGTACGAGGCTGGAAGCCAGACGCTTTGGGATTAAATACAAGAACATAAGAACAAAGGTAACCGCAGAAGGCCTATTGGCCCATACAAGGCAGTTCCTATTTGTATCCACCCAATCTCATTCATATATACGTCCACCCTACGCTTTAAACAATCAACGGACCCCACTTCAGTCATGTTACATGGCAATTGGTTCCACAAATCAACAACCCTCTTACCGAACCAGCCAAATATTCCGATAGACATTTGAATATATTTATATAGCCTGGTTTGGCGCCCAGGAGCTAACGCAATACACGGGTAATACACTCCACTACACGAACCCTCGTGTTGGTTCGAACCCCGATCACGACCTTGTGGATTTCTTCACATGGGTAATATTTTAAGCAATAAAGAACTTTAGGAATAATAACAAGAGATCAAGTTATTTAATAAAACGTTGACTGTAAAGACCTCCTCGAGTGAAGTTTTATTAGTTTTAAGGACAGATAAATAAAAGATCAAAGGTCACAAACATTAATATTACTACTGAGCCTCCCAGGGGCCCTGAACGCAGCCTTTCCTAAAAAAATTGAGAACGCTGTAAAATTGGCCTGACCATTACCTAGGAGTTCATCAATTATATATTATCTTACCTTCTCATGCATAGTGTAGGATCATTAGATCTTGCGTCGTCGAAAACATTCTTAAAATGTTTTAGATGAACACGAAAGTTAGATAATAACCCCACATTTATGTATTTGTGAATTTTGTGAAAAGATTTACAGCAAGTCTTTCGTACTCCCTTCAGTGCTTTGTCAAGGTGTGAGTGTGGGGTTAGAATGAGACTTGCATCTTAACGACTAATGCGAGTGCAACACACACACATGTACACACACAAGGACAGAAACCGACTTGTGAAGGTGGTGTTTACAAACGGAACCACGAAGGAGGATATTCTCGAAAGGAAGAGTCGACTGCAGCATGTGGAGGGATACAAGAAAGTATTCCTGCAGAGGGACAGGACGAAGGAGGAGAGAGCCAGGGCAGCAGAGGCACGGAGGAAGCGCAGGGAGGGAGAAGCAAACCAGGAAATCACAGCCCCCAACACAACAGTCCTAGAGACAAGAGGGGAACCCAAAACCAGCATCCCAGCAACACCAGAGGGGAGGGCAACACCACCACCCACCTCTGCATAGAAACCCTCACTTCCCCTCACCCTACCTGCCCCCACCCAACCCTCCCCCCCCACCCCATACTTACCCTGTCATCCCTTCCCCATTCCCATCATGTCCCCCCTCCCACCTTTCCCCCCCTCCCCCTTCATTCCATTCCCTCCCTATCCCTCCTCCCCCCCTCACCCCGTATCCTCCATGTCCCCCCTAGCTCCTTAACCCACACCCAACCTGTCCCCCTTTCCCTGAAACCCCCATCCCTCACCCCAAACTCCTCTGAGACCCTGCAAACCACCTCACAGATCATCTCACCCACTGAAAAGCTTCCCACACCAGCAGAATGCTCGCCAAGAAAGAAACAAGAAAATGAACTGAAGAAAGTGAGCTTCAAGGCAATGTACACTAACACAGATGGAATTACAAATAAAACAAGTGAACTCGGAGAATGGGCACTAGAAGAAAACCCAGACATAATAGCACTCACAAAAACAAAGCTAACAAACACCATAACAAACGCAGTGTTTCCACAGGGCTACTATGTAGTGAGGAAAGAGAGAGAAGGGAGAGGAGGAGGTGGTGTAGCTTTGCAACTAAGAGAAGGTTGGAGTTTCGAAGAGATGGTAATTCAGAACTGTGAAGGTTTCAGTGACTACATATCAGGCACCATAGCAACTGGAGGACAGAAAACTATAGTAGTAGTTATATATAACCCCCCCACCGAATGTCAGAAGACCTAGACAGGAATATGATAGAAACAACTTGGCCCCCATCAATATAATAGAGAGAGCAGCTTCTGTGGCTAGCAGGAACAGATCCAGTCTACTAATCATGAGAGACTTTAACCATGGAAAGATAGATTGGGGGAACAGAGACCCACATGGAGGCCCAGACACATGGAGAGCTAAGCTGCTGGATGTGGCAACAAGAAACTTTCTAAGTCAACATGTCAAGGGACCGACGAGAACAAGAAGAGGGAATGAACCAGCCTTGCTTGATCTGATATTTACCCTAAATGAGTCGGATATAAGGGAAGTTAAGTTGGAAGCCCCCTTGGGAATGAGTGATCATAGTGTATTGAGCTTTGAGTACCTGGTTGAGCTAGGAATTATTACCCCCAAAAAAGAATTGGGAAAGAAAGGGCTGGCGTACCGAAAGGGAAACTATGAGGAGATGAATAAATTCCTATGGGATATACATTGGGACACAGAACTCGGAACCAAGTCCGTACAAGACATGATGGACTATGTCACCCAAAAATGTCAGGAGGCTGTAAGCAGGTTTGTCCCAGCCCAACAGGAAAAAACAGAGAAGCAAAGGAAGAATCCGTTGTTTAATAGGGAATGTATGAAAGCAAAGGAGCTGAACAAAAGGGCATGGAGGAACTTCCGTAATAACAGAACACCAGAAAGTAGAGAGAGATACCAGAGAACCAGGAACGAGTATGTTAGTGTGAGAAGAGCAGCAGAGTAAAGGTATGAAAATGATATAGCTAATAAAGCCAAGACCGAACCAAAGCTACTACACAGTCACATCAGGAGGAAGACAACAGTGAAGGAACAGGTGATGAAACTTAAGGTGGACGAGGACAGGTACACAGAGAATGACAAGGAGGTGTGTGAAGAACTCAACAAAAGGTTCCAGGAGGTCTTTACAATAGAACAGGAAGAAGTCACGGCGCTAGGAGAGGTGGCAGCAAACCAGGTGACCTTGGAAAGGTTCGAAATTACAAGAGATGAGGTCAAGAAGCACCTATTGGAGCTGGATATGAGAAAAGCTGTTGGGCCGGATGGAATCTCACCATGGGTATTGAAAGAGTGTGCAGGAGCACTTTGCTTGCCTCTCTCCATAGTGTATAGTAGGTCACTGGAAACGGGAGACCTACCAGAAGTATGGAAGACTGCTAATGTAGTACCAATATTTAAAAAGGGTGACAGGCAAGAGGCACTGAACTACAGGCCAGTGTCCTTAACTTGTATACCATGCAAGGTGATGGAGAAGATTGTGAGAAAAAACCTAGTAACACATCTGGAAGGAAGAGACTTCGTGACAACCCATCAACATGGGTTCAGGGAGGGTAAATTTTGCCTTACAGGCTTCATAGAATTCTACGATCAGGTGACAAAGATTAAGCAAGAAAGAGAAGGATGGGCGGACTGCATTTTTTTGGACTGTCGGAAAGCCTTTGACACAGTACCCCATAAAAGGTTGATGCATAAGCTGGAGAAACAGGCAGGAGTAACTGGTAGGGCGCTCCAGTGGATAAGGGAGTACCTAAGCAATAGGAAGCAGAGAGTTATAGTGAGGGGGGTGAGACCTCAGAATGGTGTGAAGTCACCAGTGGAGTCCCACAGGGTTCTGTGCTTGGACCTATCCTGTTTCTGATATACGTAAATGATCTCCCAGAGGGTATAGACTCATTCCACTCAATGTTTGCTGACGACGCCAAAAATATGAGAAGGATTAAGACAGAGAAAGACAGCTTGAGGCTTCAAGAAGACCTGGACAAGCTGCAGAAGTGGTCGAACAAATGGCTGTTAGAGTTTAACCCAAGCACATGTAATGTAATGAAGATAGGGGTAGGAAGCAGGAGACCAGATACAAGGTATCACTTGGGAGATGAAATACTTCAAGAGTCAGAGACAGAGAAAGACCTGGGGGTTGATATCACGCTAGACCTGTCCCCTGAAGCTCATATCAAGAGGATAACATCAGCAGCATATGCCAGGTTGGCTAACATAAGAACGGCCTTTAGAAACTTGTGTAAGGAATCTTTCAGAACATTATATACCACATATGTCAGACCAATCCTGGAGTATGCGGCTCCAGCATGGAGTCCATATCTAGTCAAGCATAAGACTAAACTGGAAAAGGTTCAAAGGTTTGCCACCAGACTAATACCCGAGCTGAGAGGTATGAGCTACGAGGAGAGACTACGGGAATTGAACCTCACTTCGTTGGAAGACAGAATAGTTAGGGGGGACATGATCACCACATTCAAGATTCTCAAGGGAATCGACAGGGTTGATAAAGACAGGCTATTTAACACAAGGGGCAAACGCACTAGGGGACACAGGTGGAAACTGAGTGCCCAAATGAGCCACAGAGATATTAGAAAGAACTTTTTTAGTGTCAGAGTGGTTGACAAATGGAATGCATTAGGAAGCGATGTGGTGGAGGCTGACTCCATACACAGTTTCAAGTGCAGATATGATAGAGCCCAGTAGGCTCAGGAACCTGTACACCTGTTGATTGACGGTTGAGAGGCGGGACCAAAGAGCCAGAGCTCAACCCCCGCAAGCACAACTAGGTGAGTACAACTAGGTGAGTACAGGACAGAGGACAACAGGATCAGATGCAACAGAGCTAGGAACGATTACATTAAGATAAGACGAACATTGGAAAGAGACTATGAGAACGATATTTCAATCAAAGCGAAAAAACAACCTAAGTTACTACACAGTCATATAAGAAGAAAAATGTCGGTGAACGACCAAGTGACAAGACTAAGGAAGACAGAGGGGGCATATACTGAAAGTGACAAGGAAATCTGCGAAGCACTGAAATGCCAGTTTCCATGGAGCGTTCACTACCGAGCCTGAGCAGCTCCCATTGTTGGAAGGGGTTACCCTAGATAAAAGACTATCATATATAGAGGTGACAGCAGAGGAGGTAATGAAACAGTTGACAACTCTATATGCAACTAAAGCAGTTGGACCAGACAAAGTATCACCGTGGATACTAAAATAAGCAGCGCAGGCCCTCAGCGTGCCTCTGGCAATGATCTTTAATGAGTCACTTATGTCGGGAGAATTGCCCAGCTGCTGGAAGAAGGCAAATGTCGTGCCGGTCTTCAAGAAAAACGATAGGGATGAGGCACTTAACTATAGACCTGTATCACTGACAAGCATCCCCTGTAAAATACTGGAAAGAATAATTAGGCTACGACTGGTTGCACAACTGGAGAACATTAGGTTTGTGAACAAACATCAACATGGGTTCTGGACAGGGAAATCGTGCCTAACAAACCTTCTGGAATTCTATGATAAAATAACGAGGATAAGACAGGACAGAGATGGTTGGGCAGACTGCATATTTCTGGACTGCCAAAAAACCTTTGATACAGTACCGCACATGAGACTGCTGTTCAAGCTCGAGAGGCAGGCGGGGGTGGAGGGAAAGGTCCTAGCATAGATAAGGAACTACCTAACAGGAAGGAGCCAAGGAGTTACGGTAAGGGGCGAGAAGTCTGACTGGCGAACAGTAACAATTGGAGTACCTTAAGGATCGGTGCTGGGACCAATTCTATTTCTTGTATATGTTAACGACATGTTTACAGGCATAGAGTCCTACATATCGATGTTTGCGGATGACGCAAAGTTGATGAGAAGAGTTGTGACAGATGAGGATTGCAGGATCCTCCAAGAGGACCTGAACAGGTTGCAGAGATGGTCAGAGAAATGGCAACTGGAATTCAACACGAGCAAATGTAAAGTTATGGAAATGGGACTAGGAGATAGGAGACCAAAGGGACAGTACACAATGAAGGGAACAGCCTACCTGTGACGACGCGCGAAAGAGACCTGGGTGTGGACGTAACACCTAATCTATCTCCTGAGGCACATATAAATAGGATAACGACAGCAGCGTACTCTACACTGGCAAAAGTTAGAACATCATTCAGAAACCTAAGTATGGAGGCATTTAGGGCGCTTTACACTGCCTACGTGAGGCCGGTCTTAGAGTATGCCGCCTCATCATGGAGTCCCCATCTGAAGAAGCATATAATGAAACTGGAAAAGGTTTAGAGGTTTGCAACGAGACTCGTCCCAGAGCTACGAGGGATGGGGTATGAGGAGCGCCTGAGGGAACTGTGCCTTACGACACTAGAAAGAAGAAGGGAGAGGGGCGACATGATAGGAACGTATAAAATACTCAGAGGGATTGACAGAGTGGACATAGACGAAATGTTCACATGGAATAGTAACAGAACGAGGGGACATGGATGGAAGCTTGAAACTCAGATGAGTGACAGAGATGTTAGGAAGTTTTCTTTTACCGTGAGAGTAGTGGGAAAATGGAATGCACTTCAGGAAGAGGTTGTGGAAGCAAATACTATTCATAATTTTAAAACCAGGTATGATAGGGAAATGGAACAGGAGTCATTGCTGTAAACAACCGATGCTCGAAAGGCGGGATCCATGAGTCAATGCTCGATCCTGCAGACACAACTAGGTTAGTACAACTAGGTGAGTACAGGGGCCTCGCGGCTGAGTAGTCAGCGCTCGGGGGTTGTAGTCCTAAGCACCCTGGTTCGATCCCAGGCCGAGGATGAAACAAATGGACTTTCATTGTAAGTACATAAAACTGGATCACCTTTACAATTTTGCCTTCATTGCTTCGGATATACTTGGTGCCATGAGTTAGAGGTGGCACTATTTTCTTTTTTAAAGATTTAGGTTCTAAGCTCATCGAAACAACACGAAACTTGAAGTAACAGCTTCCTTTTTCTAGCCCCTTAGCTCGGCAATAGAGTGTGGAACCGCACACTGTATTCACGGTTCCTGCCAGTGAACTGTGAATGCAGAGTGTGTGTGTGTGGTTCCACTCACTATTGTGGAACTTGTATGATGCGATCATTGTAACCTTGGAACCACGGAAACGCACTTAAGGCTGCCAAAAACATGGGCTCACCATAGCCCGTGCTACATGGACACTTCGTTCTGAGTAGCTAACTCTGAAACAACAACAACAACAACACTGAATCATTACTCACACGCACTCAAGCACAACCACGCACTCCACACGCCACAGAGGGTGAGTGTGTGTGTGGAGACTCGGGGGAAGGAGAGTGGAGTGTGGAGACAGGAATAGCATGTAGGAATGACCTTGGTACAATCGAGGAAATGTATTCCTTTACGCGCAAGTTTTTGTAATAGTGCAGAATGGCACCGTCGCTTTTGTTGTTGTCATGCAGAATGGCAACGTCGCTTTTGTTGTTGTCATGCAGAATGGCAACGTCGCTTTTGTTGCTGTCGTGCATAATGGCACCGTCGCTTTTGTTGCTGTCGTGCAGGATGGCACCGTCGCTTTTGTTGTCATGCAGAATGGCAACGCCGCTTCTGTTGTTAAAGTGCAGAATGGCGATGTCGCTTTTGTTGTCGTGCAGAATGGCATCGTCGCTTTTATTGCTCTCGTGCAGAATGGCACCGTCGCTTTTGTTGTCATGCAGAATGGCATCGTCGCTTTTGTTGTTGTCGTGCAAAATGGCACCGTTGCTTTTATTGTTGTCGTGCATAATGGCAACGTCGCTTTTGTTGTTGTCGTGCATAATAGCAACGTCGCTTTTGTTGTCATGCAGAATGGTACCGTCGCTTTTGTTGTCGTAGTATTGGGTTAGATCATGAACGTAAAGACGCTTTGTAACAACGCTTCTCATTAGTCAAAACGCCTCTCACATGTTTACATAAATTCACACAGGTATCGAAATAAGAAATTAGTCTAGAAATCAATAATCACAAACCACAATAAATAATCTATTCTAGTGATTTGAAACACTTAAATATGCAGAAATCGTTTATATACTTCATACGAATAATGGCATCACCTAATTATCCCTCAAAGTTTATTAGTAAATTTAATTATTAATTTAATTATTAATTTAATGATAATTAATATAATTATATTAAATATAATTAATCTGCAATATTTATTATAATTAAATCGTCCATTAATAAAATAATATTAATTATAATTAATCTGCAACATTAATTATAATTAAATCGTCCATTAATATAATTAAATTAATTATAATTATAAATTTGAATGTTTAACAAGGGTAATTAACGAAGAGGACAAGAACCTGGCGGCTTGTCAAAGGTCCCCCCAATTGGGCAGGGTGATTAATACTCGCACTGGGCAAAAACTAATAATTAATTAATTAATTAATTAATTAATTAATTAATAGAAGCAATCGTTGAATTTTCTTAAAATAAGTAAAAGTATAATCCACTTAATACAAGTAAAAGTCAGATGATAAGTAAATAATAGGCGGTAAATATAGAGTATTATTATAAGTGAAATAACTGAAATAAATGATATGTATAACCTGTAATTAACGAATAACTGTAATTAGGCCTCACTGGGAACCAACCTAACTACAGTAAATAATGCAGTAGGTACAGCAACAATACAGTACTTAACAACCTTAAATTCAAGATAACAACTAAATTTACTGCAACCCACATGAACTTAACTAAGTTAAAGTCCACAGTTAAAGGGAGGTAAACAGTTAACAATCAGTAATTATCACCCTTGCTGGACCAGCCCAATTCCTGACGAATGATAACAATTGAATCGTTACCTGGACCAGGCGTGAGGTAGCACACAGGTAACGAGCAGCTTTAGGCTGCTAACGAGAGGTATATAGACACCTGGAATCAAATAATTGCCACTGAGAGGCAGCAAGGTGGCAATTAACTTATTTGCAAGGCACCTTAAGGAAAAGTAGGCAGCGGCTGCTATTATCGTGTTGTGTCCGTTCTCCCATGTTGTGAGTCCTCACAGGCTGCGAGACACGCCTCATTCCTACACATTTGGTCTATGTCTTGACAGCAATCGTCTGGTAACGGGAAAAATCGTCCATGGAAATCGCCAATTATCATGAGTGGGATACATCGTTACAGTTGAACTCGTTCATTTATACTCGTTTTATGTTGCAGTTGCAATTTTTGTAGTTTATGGCCATTTATACTGTGCAATAAATTACTAAATTTGTATAAAGCCTGTTTATTGTTTGTCCTGCGAATATACTACTAAATTAAAAACTGCCATTTGTTTTAATCAAGAGCACAAACAGGCAAACACATACATAAACACAAACACACACACACACACACACACACACACACACACTTATGTCAGACCAATCCTGGAGTATGCAGCTCCGGCATGGATTCCATATCTAGTCAAGCATAAGACAAAACTGGAAAAGGTTCAAAGGTTTGCCACCAGACTAGTACCCGAACTGAGAGGTACGAGCTACGAGGAGAAACTACGGGAATTAAATTTCACGTTTCTGGGAGACTGAAGAGTTAGTGGGGACATGATCACCACATACGATATTCTCAAAGGAATAGATATGACAGATAAAGACAGGCTATTTAACACAAGGGGCAAACGCACTAGGGGACACAGCTGGAAATTGAGTGCCCAAATAAGCCAGAGAGACATTAGAAAGAATTTTATCAGTGTCAGAGTAGTAGACAAATGGAATGCATTAGGAAGTGATGTGGTGGAGGCTGACTTCATACACAGCTTCAAGTGTAGATATGATAGAGCCCAGTAGGCTCAGGAACTTGTACACCAGTTGATTGACAGTTGCGAGGCGGGACCAAATAGCCAGATCTCAACCCCCGCAAGCACAACTAAGTGAGTACAACTAGGCGAGAACACACACACACACACACATAATCTTTGCAACGATGTTAAGAATAAACGGGAAGAATAATAACAGTTAAGAACTACATCTCCCAATAATAACTCCGGGTGAAATTGAACACTTTTGAAGGATCTTAAAAAAATGGCTGTTTGACTTTAATCCTAGTAAATGCAAGCTATTAATATACGAGATTGGAAACCGTGGGCAATAGGGAGAGAATAAGATGATGGAACGGCAAATTCTTAACAGAAGTAAGGGGACAGGTCTCGCAAATAGAGAATGCAAATATTAAAATCATATTAAAATAGGTTAAAATACAGATATTAAAATAAGTTAAACTCATCGGCATAGACGGCAAACATCTGCCTAATCTTAACACTCCTCAAACTGGAAATTTCCAAGATATTGTTCAATGCCTTTGTTAAACCAGCACTAAAATATTTAGTCGTAGTGTGAAATACTTCCCGGATAAAACACAACATAAAAATAGTGAAAGTCAAAAGAATTGTGCCAAGACAGGTCCCTGAGAGAAGAGGACTGAAATACAAGGAAAAACTGAGAGATCTAGACTTAATCACTCATAAAAATTCAAGAAAACGAGGAGGCATGATTACGACATACAAAATTCTTCAAGGCATTAACGCAGTAGACAAGTAACGAAATGCGAGAAGTTTAAATGCACTCTGTGGATGGAAGAAATCACTTACTCTGTGTAAGTGTAGTAAGCAAGTGGAAATAGTACAAGAGAATGAATAATTAGAAGTAAAAGGATTCATGACATTTGCAATAGTCGATATAGAGAATGAAAGCCACAACCCAGGAGCTGAAACTTACAAGTACATATATGTGAGTACTCAAGCACATTCGCCTGTGCGAAATGATATATATAAAATTCTAAATGGGTAATTTTAACAAATTGCTCGCTAGGCAGCTGCACTTACGACTAATTAAATATCAACAATGGCTTTAAAACCAGCTAAAAGTGAAATTTTTTTTACCTGTTAGCGAGTGTGTACACGAAATTTGACTTTACTTCTTTCTAAAGACAAACATTTCTGGACGTAGTAACTTTTCAAATGCATTCAGTGAGCCTTTTCAATGAAAACTTGACTTGCAACTTATCATGCACATGAATCAGGCGTCGAATAACTGTACCTTATTGATCCCAGTAATATAAGTACAATAAAATATAATAAAGTGGCCTCTCTTTCTCCCTGCCCCCTTAAAAAATCATTTATATCCACCTGACTGGTTGTCTATCTATCTGACTCTGCCTGTCTATCTATCTGACTGCCTGTCTATCTGACTCTCTGTCTCTTGCCTATCTGCTTGGCTCTTTCAAGTTTGAATTTCTTCTAAAAAAAGATTATGGTGGATATCCTAAAACACTAAAACTGATGCATACAGCCAAATACATTGTTTTGGTATATACACACGTAGCTTTAAATGCCCTTGTAATACAAGGGAAAGGGGGGGGGGGGGATAAATGCCCCTTAAGCCCACTCTCCCAACTTACAAATCCACAACTCACAACCTGTCAATTCACAATCCATCTTGTGACTCACGATGATAATGCCTCCCCACACACACACACACACACACACACACACACACACACACACACACACACACACACACACACACACACACACACACACAAAACGTCTGTTCGAACCCCTCTTGCCTATCAGTTCCCCCTCCCCCAGGGGCCCCCATGAACCCCCCATCTAATAGGTCAACAATGGGAGGGTTAATTTATCTAACTTTGTTAATTAAGCACAATGAATGTGTTAAACTCCGGAGGGAGTTATCCTGCGAGGTTAATACAGCATCCTTGGCCACTCAAGTCTCCGTAACTATAATTACAGCACGCCCGAAAATGGTAAACAACTTTTACACCCGGGTTTGTTAAAGCTTAATTAATGGTCGTAGAATACAGAATGAAATAAGAGCGTACCTCAAAGTTTGTGGCTCTCGTTCCTTCGATGACCTTTCGGACCTGTAATAGTATGAAAGCACATTATTGTTATGATATAAGGAAATAATTTAAATACTTTTACATCCTCATATAATACAAGTATAATATAATCGATCACATTTAAATTCAATGGGATACTTGAGGATGAAGGAAGTCCTTACATCTTTTTTTGAAGGATGATGGCACTGAAGCAAGTGGGTATAACCAAACAACGCCATTTTATCCACGAATAGCAGTGGTGGCGT
Organism: Procambarus clarkii; assembly: GCF_040958095.1. Taxonomy (NCBI): domain Eukaryota; kingdom Metazoa; phylum Arthropoda; class Malacostraca; order Decapoda; family Cambaridae; genus Procambarus; species Procambarus clarkii. The sequence goes on from NC_091163.1 coordinate 15,984,505, forward strand.
ATCCTGTCTTGGCTACGCCGGAGCAGACTACGCCTCCTCCATACTATTAACCACAATACACTTTCAGGTCTTGAGGCAGCAAACACGAACAATTTTTAGAAGTTAGCTGAGACACTTAACTAAACTTTTCTAGCTGTTGTTGTTGTTAAAGATTTAGCTACTTGGAACATAAAGTTCAAAGTAGCACGGGCTATGGTGAGCCCGTAGTAGACTTTATTTTCTAGTGGCCACACGCAAACTGTTTGTCAACAACGGTTTGGTGTGGCGTTATCAACTACGGAATGCTATTAAGGGCACCAGAATAGTTCACACTGAAACTCACTATAACCGAACACATACTATTATCCGGGGACACAGTAGTTGACGGTGAACCTTTTTTGTTGTTGCCATTGATATTTTGCAACTTTTCGCCCGCACACTGATCACGACGCACTGCCCACTCCCCCACAGCTAACAACTGAATGACCTGCTCCACGAATCATGCCACCTGTCCTCAAACTAGGCCCGTCCAGGCGGCGGTCAAACCAGAAGACACATTCATCCATTGTTAACGCACTGCGCATTTAAAATATGTTTTGTATTCTCAAATATAAGGGGACACAGGTGGAAAATGAGTACTAAATGAGCCACAGAGACGTTAGAAAAAACTTTTTCAGTGTCAGAGTAGTTAGTAAATGGAATGCATTAGACAGTGATTTTGTGGAGGTTGACTCCATACACAGTTTCAAATGTAGATATGATAGAGCCCAGTAGGCTCAGGAATCTCTACACACTAGTCAATTGACAGTTGAGAGGCGGGACCAAAGAACCAGAGCTCAACCCCAGCAAGCACAACTAGGTGAGTATACACTCAGACAAACACACACACACACACAGGAAGCAAAAGTAATCTGCTCCTTACCGTCGTAGTTGCACTCACTCTCATTCACTTTATCACAATCATTCTCATTCACAGTACAATCTTTCCCAAAGTCACCCATTTCACATGACTACCTCCTGCAGTCTTTAAAGCTAGATCAATTGTATCTCTCCTCACTGACTGACTCACTCACTCACTCGCACACACCCTCACTCACTCACTCACTCACTCACTCACTCACTCACTCACTCACTCACTCACTCACTCACTCACTCACTCACTCACTCACTCACTCACTCACTCACTCACTCACTCACTCACTCACACACTCACTCGCACATACACTTATTCATTCACCCTACCTAGCTATCGACTTTTCTCTCTCGCGTTATTGCTCTCTCCTCCTATCTAACATCCCTTTTACATATATATGCAAACCCTGTTATAAGTGGTGGAACCTATCCTTATAATCTTGGATTTTTTTAGCCTTTCAATCCTTCCCTCCTCACACCTTCCCTAGAGCCATGGCATCGTGCCACTAAATATCTTTGTCTGTGCCGTCATCGAGAGTTCCATATCTTGGCTGAAGTGATAGTTTGTGGGGAAGAGAAAAAAAGAAAACGGTGTTTGCTTGCATTATATAATGAGTGGTAACTTAATTAGCTGGTCGACAGGTGAGTTTGGACAGGTTTATTTAACTTTCGTTACTTGTGATAGGAGAACACGTTGTTGTTTTATATTTAGCTACTCAGAACGAAGTGTCCATGTAGCACGGGCTATGGTGAGCCCGTAAGCAAGGAACACACGTGAGATGATTGTTTTATATACCCTGGGTGATCACCTGTGAGGCCAGGTTTAGCATGGGAAGCCCGCAGCATGAGGGGAGTCGAAGAATGATGGAATATATTATCTTCCCTCATTCCCACATAAGGCACAAAAATGAGGAGATTCCGACATTATGAATCACCGTATGAAGCAATGAAGCATTAGGTGAGGCAGAATGTGAGGTGGCACAGAATGCTGGGACTCAGAAAGCTGGGACGCAAAATCATGAGACGCAGAACGATGGGATATTAAAGAATACGACGCAGAAAGATGGGATGCAGAATGAGGTTTGTGAATGTGTCTGTTGTTACCTATAGGTGCTCATCTACATGGGCTTACAGAGAGAGATTCAGCTCCTGGGCCACGTCTTTCAACAGCACACTGCAATGACTTCCGACTCCCTTTTCATTATATGATCCCATGAAACTATGAATGGAATTAGCCTTAACTACCTCTTCGTTAAGCTCAATCCAGTTGCTAAATATTCTTATACAATAGAATTTTTTTTTTAATTCATATATCATATCTGAGTAACTAGTTACCACCCAGCCCCGAAATCATCTCAAGATAACCCATATTATCTGGTCATTAACATGTTCAAGCAAAACATCAATATTTTGCCTTTCAGAATCATTTATGTCAAGATCATGGCTCCTTTTTCTCGTTTTTTTCAGTAGCCTGATTTTATATATCAATCGTAAATTTCATGTGGTTTTTGCCTCACTACCTTGGCAATCTATCGAGCCTACTGAAGCCAGTGATCATTAATCGGTTGTAACACATTTATTGGTACGCTTTTAACTAGCCTAAACCACCACCACCACCACCACTTCTACGTAGGGGCAGATAGTGTTAACACAGTGGTGTGTTAAGAGAGAAAAGCAATGTGAGGTCATGTTTTCTCAGCTTATCAACCTACCTCAGCCCTCTCACTTAAAATGAGTCTAGCAGCAAACCTTCAGAATTCCTCAAAATGTGCTATGAAAGTTTCAGGTTGATTTCTCCTCAGGGGTATATATATATTTGAGAACTGGTTGGACGCGAGAAGTGCAAAATATCCTGTAACATGTTATATTCAGGTTCCTGAAGGATACACGAGTGTGCTTCTAGCATAGAGCTTACATTTCTCTCGGTAATTACACACAGAGATCACACTAACGTTATGCATCAAATGAACAAATCCACAAGGGCCGTGACGAGGATCCGAACCTACGTCCGGGAGCATCCCAGACACTGCCTTACTCGACTGAGCTACGACAGGGTAAAAAGAGTTGAAACCGAAGTTCTACTGAACTTACTGGATCCCGTAGCCTCTCCGAGGCACAAACCAGGATTTTACACAACTCCCCCCCTGCACCCGAGCTATGTCAATAGGCCGTTCTCCCTCTTCCCCCTTACATCATTACATGTCATTACATGCGTCTGGGATGCTCCCGGACGCAGGTTCGAATCCTCGTCACGGCCTTTGTGGATGTGTTCTCTCGGTAATGTTTTTAATACATTTTCCTCCGTTCTGTGGTTTGTTGACAAGAAGTTCATATAGTATGGTCTTATTTATTGGAGTAACTCTGTTGTGTTCTCCACAACTCTGCTCTATTCCAACAGAGCAGCTTGTCTTTCTTTTGATGACCTTTTCGTTATATATTATAGAGTATCCGATGTTGATAAGCGTCTGCTCCACTCTGTTGATATCTTCTATCATTCTGCATCCATTTGGAGCCTGGTTGATGTATCAACAACTGATCGGTTGTTAGTTATCTTGGGATTGACTTAATGGTGTGAGCCCTCATTGATTTCCGAGGTTAAACTTTCCATCTATCAAGCAAAGCTAATCAAGGAATATCGCTCGAACCTTTCGTAAGCATTAGTAGCATTACGCAGTAGCATTACACAGTAGCATTACACAGTAGCATTACACAGTAGCATTACGCAGTAGCATTACACAGTAGTATTACACAGTAGTATTACACAATAGTATTACACAGTAGCATTACACAGTAGCATTACGCAGTAGCATTACACAGTAGTATTACACAGTAGCATTACACAATAGTATTACACAGTAGCATTACACAGTAGCATTACACAGTAGCATTACACAGTAGCATTACACAGTAGCATTACACAGTAGTATTACACAGTAGCATTACACAGTAGCATTACACAGTAGCATTACACAGTAGCATTACACAGTAGCATTACACAATAGCATTACACAGTAGCATTACACAGTAGCATTACACAGTAGCATTACACAGTAGCATTACACAGTAGCATTACACAATAGCATTACACAGTAGCATTACACAGTAGCATTACACAGTAGCATTACACAGTAACATTCCTTGTCAGGTACCTTCAAGAAAAAATCACCAATAGTCCAGTTGAAAACGTAGAGATTTAGCTGCCGATGAACAAGGAATCTTCTCATTAAAAATAAATTAAATGCATTGATGGATGCAATCACAGTGCTAACTTGATACGGAAAACTTTCTCAACGATCATCCATATTGTCTCATCCACGGGCACGTGGATGAGACAATATCATCAGGATGAGACACACTCACACGTTATCTGTAGGCGAACAGATAAAGGAACATAACACATATGGAGTCAGCAGAGTTCTTGAGTCAGCCAACCTGTAGGTATGTGAGGGGGAGGGATGTTCCGACTGGTGTTCGAACGAAACACTTACTGAAATTGACCAGGTCACACACTAGAAAGTGAAGGGACGACGACGTTTCGGTCCGTCCTGGACCATTTTCCATCGACTTGAGAATGGTCCATGACGGACCGAAACGTCGTCGTCCCTTCACCTTCTAGTGTGTGGTCTAGTCAACTTACTTTAGCCACGTTATTGTGACTCATCGCCTGCACTTACTGAAATTATTTGTTAATTTAGGCCACCAAAAGAGGACTTTTTGACGAGTATTATAAAATATAATGAAATTAGTTCAAGGTTATTAGGACTGTGCGTCCAGAATGATTTTGATTGTGGCTAATCCTAGAAGTTTTTTATGAAAAATGTGTATGTATTCGTGTGTATGTATAATGTGTATGTATTCCGTGTCAAGGCAACAGCTACTTTTGAAGGTATTGTGGAATGGTGTTTACCTGGACTCTACAATACATTAACACACCGCTACCTCACTCCCTCCCTGCCTGTCTGTCTGTCCCTTTGTTTACCAATATTCCTCCCTGCTCGCCCAGCGCAATTATTACCTGTCTCTCCTTCCTGAATACCCGGTCAGTCTGGTGCGTTGCTGCTGCCTCTCGATGCTCAGGCAGCGACCAGGAGCCACAGCTCCTCCCTAGTGATGTGTACCATGAAACGCCTACAATATCTGAACTGCTCCGGGCGAATATGGACCGCCAGTTGTATCGTCTGATGGGTCAAACGACCCCTGAGCCCTGGCTGGAAACAAGAAGGTGGATATTTAAGTAAATTTTTCAGAAGCGTTTTAGAAATACTGTTTTTGGTTTCTTGATATCGGACGTCGCCTGGTGGTGTAAGAGCTCAGGTGTTTATGTTATTATGTCATGTGGTTGAGTTAAAAAATGTTAAATATGCATTTTAACTGTTTATAGTGGAATTGAATGAGAAATCATACGCATATTTTCAATGCTTTGATGATTAGGGCTTACATTTATGTAAACGTGTCATCATAAAGGTGTACGCGTTTATCCATGTATGGAATGCATGGTTTTAATTGTTTTTCAGTAAGAATTATGGGCTATTGATAGATTGTTTGATTGTAGATTTGTATTTCTATGCATGTATTCACGCTGTGCGTATAATATCATTCATAGAAGTGTTCCTGTTTTGTTTAGAACGCATGTTTATCAACCGTTAGTTGACTATAGTCAACAGGGGCCAGATTCACGAAGTAGTTACCCAAGTACTTACGAACGTGTACGTCTTTCTTCAATCTTTGACGGCTTTGGTTACATTTACTAAACAGTTTACAAGCATGAAAACTTGCCAATCAACTGTTGTTATTGTTATAAACAGCCTCCTGGTGCTTCGGAGCTCATTAACTGTTTAATAATTGTAAACAGAGCCGCCAAAGATTGAGAAAAGATGTACAGGTTCGTAAGTGCTTGCGAAACTGCTTCGTGAATCTGGACCCAGGTTTCCTTAATAAGATTAAACACCTAAGAAATAATAAAATGTCTCAACATATTATTGCTTATAAACTGTAATGTTATTTTATTTACTGTGAGGTCTACTCAGACTATTTATTAGGCTACGAATTCATTCAAGAATCTCTATATTAATTTCACCTAGTGGTTTAAATATAAAAAAAATATCAAAATATAATCTCACATCCTTTCCTCACATGTGGCTCTTCGCATCGAGGAAAGTTATGTTAAACTACGCTTTCCTTTACAGTTGGTTAATTTCTTTCAGTTATATCACAACCTCTTGTAAACAGCTCCAGAATTCTGTGTTTTTCTTTCCAAACACTTCCTGTGTAACATCAGGGGAATTTCAGGATGCCTCCTCTAAGACAGAAAACGTGGCTTGGCCCTTATTCACGGCGGAAGTCAAATGAGCTTCCGAAAGCATATCGGAATCATGGGCTCTCGCAAGGTCTCACAATTGCAATTTGCTGATTGGTTAAATGATTTCCCTTGACCAATCATGGCACACACTTTTAATATCCCCCTTTTCTCTTTGGTTTAGACTTGTCACAGCTGTAACGAAACACGAAAACAGTGACGTTAGTCATTTTCTTGACTTATAAATATGTACATTTCTACAAAGAAAATGAATCACAGTAATTCCACTGCAATATTGAGCAAAACGAGGCCTCTCTCATGCAATAAGACCTCATGAATGACACTCTCATGAGCAGGATATAAAGACATGCAGGCCAGCTGTATTGCAATATACTCAGAGTATATACAATGAGGAGTATAACATAGTTTTCAGTGCACATATTGCTTGTCAGGGTAGAAAGGTCTCCAACAGGAATCATTCCAGAGCACCCGAGTTTGGATGTTTGAATGTGGTGTGGATGTGTGGTGGATGTTGAACAGATATGGTGTGGATGTGAGGTGGATGCGGACACAACTAACAAGCTCTGTAACGGTATATCTGAGGATAATCAAGGTTATATAAATTTATAAAATTATAGCTTGTCATTGTTGTCAGGTATTTTATATATGATCATAAATTCGTCCATATAATCCTCAATGCAATCAGTACCTCCAGTTTTCATGTCGCACGAATGTGATCAGTCATCACGATTCTCTGAAGGAACACGAATACCAAGATATATGCCTCGTTCCTCGGAATATAAATATATATATATATATATATATATATATATATATATATATATATATATATATATATATATATATATATATATATATATATATATATATATATATAGTGTATATATATACACTATATATATACACTATATATAGTGTATATATATCTTGCTATATATATATATATATAGCAAGCAAGAAAATTGAAGAGGGCAATACAGTCGGGGCACTCAGGTTGATCACAAGTGAGGACAAAATTTTGCCCAGGGATGAAACCACAGCCCAAGCACTGAGAGAAAAACACCCCCTCAGGGCCGTAGGTGGACCTCCCCCACAGGTCAGGCTCGCCCCTAACCAGGAACCTCTCGTCCTCCGGGAGTCAGAGGTTTATAAAGCTATCGTTTCATTTCCCCCGGGCTCCTCAGGAGGCTACACAGGGGTAAGACCTCAACATGTGAAGGAAATGGTGAACCCTGTTCTTGGCCCAGCTGCAGAAGCGCTCCTGACAGAAATCACAACGTTTGTCAACAACTGCCTCGCCGGGTTAATCCCTGATGAAATCAAACAATTCTTCTTTGGTGCAACCCTATGTGCCCTGAAAAAGAAGGGGGGAGGGATCAGACCCATTGCCGTTGGTAATACCCTTCGCCGCCTAGTTGCAAGGGCTGCTGTCAGAAGTATCCGAATGGAAGCAGCCACCATGCTGCAACCCAACCAGCTGGGGTTTGGAGTCCCCCAAGGCTGTGAAGCTGCGGTTCATGCTGCACGAGCCTACATTAGCTCTCTTACTGAAGACCAGGCAGTAGTAAAATTAGATTTTAAAAACGCTTTCAACTCGGTCAAAAGGGAAGCAATCCTCACTGCAGTCCAGGAACATTGCCCAAGCATTCTCCCGTTTGTGTCAGCAGGCTACAGCAAAGACTCAACCCTCCTGTTTGGCAAACATGAAGTCACCTCAGCAGAGGGAATTCAACAGGGTGACCCACTTGCACCGTTCCTCTTTTGCATAGCGGTTCGAGAAATTACAACCAGACTGTCCAGTGAGCTCAACATCTGGTTCCTGGATGATGGCACTCTGGCAGGCACACAAGATTCCCTGCTGGAAGACCTACAGCTGGTAAAGACACGGGGGGAGTCCATGGGTCTCGTTCTTAACCCCTCCAAGTGCGAAATTATTGCATCCAGTGAAGTAATCATTAGAGCAGTGAAATCAGTTTTACCAGAAGCCTCAGTTGTTAAACCCACCGACAGCACACTACTCGGAGCACCACTGGGCCACAATGCCATTGCTGCAGTCCTTGACGAAAAGTTTAGAGACCTAAAGAGGATGGAAGAGAGAATTGGGGACTTGGACTCCCACGATGCCCTCTACCTTCTCACAAAGTGCCTTACCTTGCCCAGGCTAACATACTTCTTAAGGTGTGCACCAACTTTTGGCAACCCACTTCTACATCAATATGATGAGCTCCTCAGGTCAATATTCAGGAAGGCGCTCAACCTAGATTTAGATGACAGTCAGTGGGACCAAGCAACACTCCCAGTGAGATTTGGAGGGATAGGCATACGAAAGGCAACTGAGGTAACACTTCCAGCATTCTTATCCTCATGTACAGCAGTCAACGAATTGGTAGGGCAGATCCTACCAGAGCGGATGAGAGAGACAGCGGGAACTCATGATCAAACGTTCATCGAAGCAGCCAGACAATGGGACACCATTGCACACCCTCAACCCCGACCACAAGTCCCAAAAGACCACAAGCAGGCCCACTGGGATAGCCCCATAATGGAAAAGACTGTCACAGCAATGATTGACAACGCTGATGCTGAAAACAAAGCCCGCCTCCTAGCGGTAACAGCACCCCACGCCGGGGATTTTTTATTTGCTGTGCCCAATGCAGCCCTGGGAACTCGCCTCAGTCATGACGCTCTCCGCATTGGAGTTGCCCTTCGCCTTGCCGCCCCCATCCTCACCGAACATAGGTGCATCTGCGGAACTGCGATGGCAGACCAATATGGTCGTCATGGTCTGGTATGTCGTAAATCACAGGGTAAAATTGCAAGACATGAAGAAGTCAACGACATCATCAAGAGGAGCCTCGCCACAGCCCGCTGCCCGGCACAAAGAGAACCACATTTATCCAGACCTAACGACCCTCAGAAGCGCCCTGATGGGGTCACCTTGCTACCTTGGAAGGATGGTAAGCAAGTGGTATGGGACTACACTGGCCAGTACCTACCTCCACTACAGCACAAGTGAAAGCGGTGGTGCTGCTTCTTTCAGGGAATCGCAGAAAATTATTAAATACAGAGGTCTAGCACACTGCTACAGCTTTGTTCCGATCGGCTCGGAGACCCTCGGTTCGTGGGGAAAATGTGTATTGAAGTTCCTGAAGGAATTGGGGGACAAATTGATCAGCGCTACAAAAGACCAGAGAGCAAAAAGTTTCTTGTTCCAGCGCCTCAGTGTTGCGATTCAGAGGGGAAATGCCTGTTGCGTCTTGGGCACTAGTCCAACTTCAGAGGAATTCGAAGAAGTGTTTGACTTGCAACAATGATCGAACCCGTCTGTGACATTCATCAATGTTTCCCATTGTTGTGTTTTTCAAGAGATCCATAACCTTTAATCACCTTTTTGCATTATTATTTTTGTATCAACCCATGTATATCTTGTAACCATCAAATGCATAATAAAGCACAAAAAATAAAAAAGGAAGGGGGTGGTAGGAGAAAAGCACACAGAAACTGTATTGGAGGGGATCTAAACATTCCCTCTAATGCGTTATGCGTGGTTTCCTCCGAGGATATGGGTCCCCCTTCTTCCAGCTAGAGGTGGTACTCACTTATATTTTTATTTATATATATATATATATATATATATATATATATATATATATATATATATATATATATATATATATATCCTGTAGACATATATTAATAAATATGACCGAAAAAGTAAGATTAATAATTCTAACACGAATTTTCTGTGTGTGTGTGTGTACTCACCTAATTGTGCTTGCGGGGGTTGAGCTCTGGCTCTTTGGTCCCGCCTCTCAACCGTCAATCAACTGGTGTACAGATTCCTGAGCCTATTGGGCTCTATCATATCTACATTTGAAACTGTGTATGGAGTCAGCCTCCACCACATCACTTCCTAATGCATTCCATTTACTAACTACTCTGACACTGAAAAAGTTCTTTCTAACGTCTCTGTGGCTCATTTGGGTACTCAGCTTCCACCTGTGTCCCCTTGTTCGCGTCCCACCAGTGTTGAATAGTTCATCCTTGTTTACCCGGTCGATTCCCCTGAGGATTTTGTAGGTTGTGATCATGTCCCCCCTTACTCTTCTGTCTTCCAGTGTCGTAAGGTGCATTTCCCGCAGCCTTTCCTCATAACTCATGCCTCTTAGTTCTGGGACTAGTCTAGTAGCATACCTTTGGACTTTTTCCAGCTTCGTCTAGTGCTTGACAAGGTACGGACTCCATGCTGGGGCCGCATACTCCAGGATTGGTCTTACATATGTGGTGTACAAGATTCTGAATGATTCCTTACACAGGTTCCTGAACGCCGTTCTGATGTTAGCCAGCCTCGCATATGCCGCAGACGTTATTCTCTTTACGTTGGCTTCAGGAGACAGGTTTGGTGTGATATCAACTCCTAGATCTTTCTCTCTGTCTGTTTCATTAAGTACTTCATCTCCTATTCTGAATCCTGTGTCTGGCCTCCTGTTTCCACTGCCTAGTTTCATTACTTTGCATTTACTCGGGTTGAACTTCAACAGCCATTTGTTGGCCCATTCACTCAGTCTATCCAGGTCATCTTGTAGCCTCCTACTATCATCCTCTGTTTCAATCCTCCTCATAATTTTTGCATCGTCGGCAAACATTGAGAGGAACAAATCTATACCCTCTGGGAGATCATTTACATATACCAGAAACAGTATAGGTCCAAGGACTGACCCCTGCGGGACTCCACTTGTAACGTCTCGCCAATCTGAGACCTCACCCCTCACACAGACTCGTTGTCTCCTGTTGCTTAGGTACTCCTCTATCCACCGGAGTACCTTCCCTTTCACTCCAGCCTGCATCTCCAACTTTAGCACTAGCCTCTTGTGTCGAACTGTATCAAAGGCTTTCTGACAACCCAAACATATGCAGTTTGCCCACCCCTCCTTTTCTTGCCCTATTTTTGTTGCCTGGTCGTAGAATTCAAGTAACCCTGTGAGGCACGACCTGCCATCCCTGAACCCATGTTGATGCTGTGTTACAAAGTTCCTTCGCTCCAGATGCTCCACTAGTTTTTTTCGCACAATCTTTTCCATCAGCTTGCATGGTATGCAGGTTAGGGACACTGGCCTGTAGTTCAGTGTGTGTGTGTGTGTGTGTGTGTGTGTGTGTGTGTGTGTGTGTGTGTGTGTGTGTGTGTGTGTGTGTGTGTGTGTGTGTGTGTGTGTGTGTACTCACCTAGTTGTGCTTGCGGGGGTAGAGCTCTGGCTCTTTGGTCCCGCCTCTCAACCGTCAATCAACAGGTGTACGGGTTCCTGAGCCTATTGGGCTCTATCATATCTACACTTGAAACTGTGTATGGAGTCATCCTCCACCACATTACTTCCTAGTGCATTCCATTTGTCAACCACTCTGACATTAAAAAAGTTCTTTCTAATATCTCTGTGGCTCATTTGGGCACTCGGTTTCCACCTGTGTCCCCCTAGTGCGTGTGCCCCTTGTGTTAAATAGCCTGTCTTTATCTACACTGTAGATTCCCTTGAGAATCTTGAATGTGGTGATCATGTCCCCCCTAACTCTTCTGTCTTCCAATGAAGTGAGGTTTAATTCCCGTAGTCTCTCCTCGTAGCTCATACCTCTCAGCTCGGGTACTAGTCTGGTGGCAAACCTTTGAACCTTTTCCAGTTAAGTCGTATGCTTGACAAGATATGGACTCCATGCTGGAGCCGCATACTCCAGGATTGGTCTGACATATGTGGCATGTAATGTTCTGAAAGATTCCTTACACAAGTTTCTAAAGGCCGTTCTTATGTTAGCCAACCTGGCATATGTTGCTGATGTTATCCTCTTGATATGAGCTTCAGGGGACAGGTCTGGCGTGATATCAACCCCCCAGGTCTTTCTCTCTCTCTGACTCTTGAAGTACCTCATCTTCCAAATGATACCTTGTATCTGGTCTCCTGCTTCCTACCCCTATCTTGATGATATAGACAATCGACTTGAGAATGGTCCAGGACGGACCGAAACGTCGTCGTCCCTTCAACTTCTAGTGTGTGGTCTGGTCAACATACTTCAGCCACGTTATTGTGACTCGTCGCCTGCATACCCCTATCTTCATTACATTACATTTGCTTGGGTTAAACTCTAACAGCAATTTGTTCGACCATTCCTGCATCTTGTCCAGGTCTTCTTGAAGCCTCAAGCTGTCCTCCTCTGTCTTAATCCTTCTCATAATTTTTTTCATCGTCAGTAAACATTGAGAGGAATGAGTCTATATCCTCTGGGAGATCATTTACGTATATCAGAAGCAGGATAGGTCCAAGCACAGAGCCCTGTAGGACTCCACTGGTGACTTCACGCTATTCTGAGGTCTCACTCCTCACTGTAACTCTCTGCTTCCTATTGCTTAGGTATTCTCTTATCCACTGGAGCGCCCTTCCAGTTACTCCTGCCTGTTTCTCCTGCTTATGCATCAACCTTTTATGGGGTACTGTGTCAAAGGCTTTCCGACAGTCCAAAAAAAATTGCAGTCCGCCCGTCCTTCTCTTTCATGCTTAATCTTTTCACCTGATCGTAGAATTCTATCAAGCCTGTAAGGCAAGATTTACCCTCCCTGTACCCATGTTGATGGGTTGTCACGAAGTCTCTTCTCTCCAGATGTGTTACTAGGCTTTTTCTCACAATCTTCTCCATCACCTTGCATGGTATACAAGTTAAGGACACTGGCGTGTAGTTCAGTGCCTCTTGTCTGTCACCCTTTTGTATATTGGGACTACATTAGCAGTCTTCCATATTTCTGGTAGGTCTCCCGTTTCTAGTGACCTACTATACACTATGGAGAGTGGCAAGCAAAGTGCTCCTGCACACTCTTTCAATATCCATGGTGAGATTTCGTCCAGCCCAAAAGCTTTTCTCACATCCAGCTCCAATAGGTGCTTCTTGACCTCATCTCTTGTAATTTCGAACCTTTCCAAGGTCACCTGGTTTGCTGCCACCTCTTCTAGCACCGTGACTTCTCCCCGTTCTATTGTAAAGAACTCCTGGAACCATTTGTTGAGTTCTTCACACACCTCTTTGTCATTCTCTGTGTACCTGTCCTCGCCCACCTTAAGTTTCATCACCTGTTCCTTCACTGTTGTCTTCCTCCTGATGTGATTGTGTAGTAGCTTTCGTTCGGTCTTGGCTTTATTAGTTATATCATTTTCATACCTATTCTCAGCTGCTCTTCTCACACTAACATACTCGTTCCTTGTTCTCTGGTATCTCTCTCTACTTTCTGGGGTTCTTTCTGGAGGAACGGAAGTTCCTCTATGCCCTTTTGTTCAGCTCCTTTGCTTTCATACATTCCTTATCAAACCACGGATTCTTCCTTTGCTTCTCTGTTTTTTCCTGTCGGGCTGGGACAAACCTGCTTACAGCCTCCTGACATTTTTGGGTGACATAGTCCATCATGTCTTGTGTGTGTGTGTGTGTGTGTGTGTGTGTGTGTGTGTGTGTGTGTGTGTGTGTGTGTGTGTGTGTGTGTGTGTGTGTGTGTGTGTGTGTGTGTGTGTGTACTCACCTAGTTACTCACCTAGTTGTGTTTGCGGGGGTTGAGCTCTGGCTCTTTGGTCCCGCCTCTCAACCGTCAATCAACAGGTGTGCAGATTCCTGAGCCTATCGGGCTTTATCATATCTACACTTGAAACTGTGTATGGAGTCAGCCTCCACCACATCACCCCCTAATGCATTCCATTTGTCAACCACTCTGACATTAAAAAAGTTCTTTCTAATATCTCTGTGGCTCATTTGGGCACTCAGTTTCCACCTGTGTCCCCTTGTGCGTGTTCCCCTTGTGTTAAATAGACTGTCTTTATCTACCCTATCAATTCCCTTCAGAATCTTGAATGTGGTGATCATGTCCCCCCTAACTCTTCTGTCTTCCAATGAAGTGAGGTTTAATTCCCGTAGTCTCTCCTCGTAGCTCATACCTCTCAGCTCGGGTACTAGTCTGGTGGCAAACCTTTGAACCTTTTCCAGTTAAGTCGTATGCTTGACAAGATATGGACTCCATGCTGGAGCCGCATACTCCAGGATTGGTCTGACATATGTGGCATGTAATGTTCTGAAAGATTCCTTACACAAGTTTCTAAAGGCCGTTCTTATGTTAGCCAACCTGGCATATGTTGCTGATGTTATCCTCTTGATATGAGCTTCAGGGGACAGGTCTGGCGTGATATCAACCCCCCAGGTCTTTCTCTCTCTCTGACTCTTGAAGTACCTCATCTTCCAAATGATACCTTGTATCTGGTCTCCTGCTTCCTACCCCTATCTTGATGATATAGACAATCGACTTGAGAATGGTCCAGGACGGACCGAAACGTCGTCGTCCCTTCAACTTCTAGTGTGTGGTCTGGTCAACATACTTCAGCCACGTTATTGTGACTCGTCGCCTGCATACCCCTATCTTCATTACATTACATTTGCTTGGGTTAAACTCTAACAGCAATTTGTTCGACCATTCCTGCATCTTGTCCAGGTCTTCTTGAAGCCTCAAGCTGTCCTCCTCTGTCTTAATTCTTCTCATAATTTTTTTCATCGTCAGTAAACATTGAGAGGAATGAGTCTATATCCTCTGGGAGATCATTTACGTATATCAGAAACAGGATAGGTCCAAGCACAGAGCCCTGTAGGACTCCACTGGTGACTTCACGCTATTCTGAGGTCTCACTCCTCACTGTAACTCTCTGCTTCCTATTGCTTAGGTATTCTCTTATCCACTGGAGCGCCCTTCCAGTTACTCCTGCCTGTTTCTCCAGCTTATGCATCAACCTTTTATGGGGTACTGTGTCAAAGGCTTTCCGACAGTCCAAAAAAAAAATTGCAGTCCGCCCATCCTTCTCTTTCATGCTTAATCTTTTCACCTGATCGTAGAATTCTATCAAGCCTGTAAGGCAAGATTTACCCTCCCTGTACCCATGTTGATGGGTTGTCACGAAGTCTCTTCTCTCCAGATGTGTTACTAGGTTTTTTCTCACAATCTTCTCCATCACCTTGCATGGTATACAAGTTAAGGACACTGGCGTGTAGTTCAGTGCCTCTTGTAACACTGTAAAAGTGTTTAGTTTAGTTTAATACATACATAGAGTGCATGAGTCACAGACAAGGATCTGAAAGGCGCCAGTTGTCTGCCTGAGATCTCACACCTCAAAGCGTTAATGACCCCAAGTGACCTGAGGTCAGATCATGCGAATTTCACCTTGCTTCTGATAATCTCTTAGTTGTAGTCTGGTAGCCTTCAAACATGCCGACGTTTAAGGAGTGGCTTGGTAGTGCCGGAGGCTATCTATTTGTGGGCGGAGTTAGCTACTAGGTTCCCCAATATAAACTCGGAGAGCTATCGAGCATTAAGCATTAACAGACAGAACGGCAGTCAGCAGAAGCAGAGGAGACGGCCCTAGCAGGGAGGCTGTCGGCCGGCAGGGCGGGAGTCTCTGTCAACTACAGACCCCCCCCCCTCTCTATCCAGCTATAGGCAGAGACACTTGGTGAGTTGAGCAGTAAGGTGACTTGGTCGTGTTTACATATGTTGTGTGATGATCAGGGGCAGTCAAGTTGTAGGGTTCTCGAATTCTTGGATGATGACTCACTTTGCATATTAAACTGGAACATTTTAATTGAATTGCTAAATTATGATACTTCATGGGAAATATAATTATGAATCTATTATTTAAATTGTGTTTAACTTTGTTCCCTAGAGTTTTGAGTTGAGGTGAGAAAGCCTCGGTGGTTACTAGATTCAAGATATTAATGAGTACTTGTTTGGAGTTGATACATGGTACAGAGGGAACATACTAATAATGAACTCATGATAACATCCTTTGAGAATTTTGTGATAGAGGCAAGTTCCATTCCTTGTCTTGTATGTAATGATCATGAATGGATGGTGGCAGCATTTCGTCTTCTACTATCTACTTCTACTATCTACTCTTCTCCTTCTACCTATCTACTCCTCTCCCTCCACCCCTCTCTAAACTCTCACTTTCAACTAATGACCATCCTCGCCCCTCCCACCTCTCTCCCTCTCACCCCAAACCCTCACTAATTACTTCACTATTCATTTCTTTCCTTTCGTTTTCTCTTATACGTTTGTGGCAATGATTCTGTATTCTAGAGTTCTCTCTAGAGTTTCGGGTAGTTGATCAAGTAACGGCACCTTGTAGTCTTGACACCTAGGTAGTCAAATACCTAGGTTACAAGGTGTTGAACGAGAGAGGCTGCCTTAGGAACTCTGGGAGTGCTCTAGAATAGTTAGCTAACTGGGGACGGGATAACGGACTAGAGAGAGCTGTTTCCCCCGGCCTCGTTAGTTAACTGGGGGGGTGGAATAATGGACAAGATAGAGCTATTTCCCCCACCCCCCGTTACAATGTTGGCAGCGGTGTTGAACAATGTTGTAGGTAGTTGGTGTTCTTTCAACATTGTTCAGTCCCACGTGTCTTTTTGCCGCTCAGGCGCTATCAGGGAGATCTTGACAGGTGTTTATTATTCGCGATTTAGCGAGCTTTTTCCAGGTTAGGAGATGGTGATTCTCTGGTGTTGTGTTTAGTGATTTTGTGAGTTTTGTGGTGTTCAGGGAATGTTCACCAGAACTTGCGTGTGTAGTGATTTATGTTAGTAATAAGATTTGGCGATTTGGGAACTTAGCGGTGTTGGTAGTGCAGGTCAGCTGAGTGTGACAGGTGACCTCGCATGTCCCACGGGGACACCCAGCCACCGCTGGTCTCCAGGTCAGTGGGGAGTGGCAGGTGTAGTTTTTAAGTAGTGGTTCTGCTCAGATTATTGCGATCGACTGTTTTACTCCATTTGAACGCAATAACCCGAGGTGTACTGGTCTTGTACAGCATGCTAGGGGGAGCCTTAGTATGTCAGTAGACTTCACGTTGGGGACGCTCGACGTTAGATAGTCTGGTCACAGGGGTGGCAACAGTTTTGAGTTGTTTACCGGCGGAGAAGCTAGGGAAACACTCTGGGTCACGTAGGTGGCTGTAGGTTAAGGGTGGGAGTAATGGATATTTAAGTACGTAAGATTAGGAACGGTATAGTTAAGTTAGGCTAGTGTTTTGTCTATTAGTTTTTGTGGAGATTCGTTTAGTGACAAATTACAAGTAGTGACGACCTTATTCTCTCTTCTCTAACTTTACTCTGTTACTGTTTTATGTTGCACCAAGTCAATATCATTCAGAGTTAATTGGATTATTAAAAAAAAAAAAAAATTGAAGTGTAGTTGTTGCCAGGAGGAGAGCGTTATGATATAACTGTGTAACCCTATACAAACTACAGGGTCACACAAACAGCATGGAACACGGGTATTGTCGCCTTTCTGTTCATCCACAGGTGGGAGCCAGAAGAGAGGAGAGACGCACATACAAAAGAGGGAGACGGCTGCTGTGTACCATACTCACGGGCGTTTATCACCACCACCACGACCAGCCCACTACCTGGAGGTCATGGCTCCACCACTATCACCACCCCAGGGGACCCCAAGATGCAGCCCTCTCGGTCAGTCAACATTGGTCTACCCAGTGGACCCCAGTACGGACGGACCCCAGTGGACCCCAAGACTTACGGACCCCCAGTGGACCCCAGGTCGTTCTGCAGACGACCCAGTAAAGATGGAAGAGGAGCAACAACGACTCCAGTCTGTCCCACCAACATCGGTCTATCCAGGATGGACCCCAGGACGGACGGACCCCAATGGACCCCAGGTCGCTTGTCAAAGACCCATGGGAGGAGGAAGAGAGAAGAAAGAAGAGAGAAGAAAGAAGAGAGAAGAAGGAAGAGAGAAGAAAGAAGAGAAAAGAAAGAAGAAGAAGATAAGACAAGCTGAGTGAGACACGATGCCTCGTGTCCCTTGCGGGTGTCAGCATCATTGCAGGGAGCGTAATTGCAAGACAGGATCGTTTGCCTTAACTGGCCGCCCCTCCTGCAAGCATGTTGCTCTGTTGACTGATTCTTCCTGTGTCATGCGGACTTTATGTGGCTGTCAGAAGTAGCTCTCTGAAGGAGGCGTGCTGGAGCAACAGGGAGGAAGAAGAGTAGGATGGGATTTCTACTGTTGGCAACTATATGAAGGTCTCGAAACTTGTAGTCCCTATAGCTGTGAAGAACCCCAATATACGTCTCTCATGGTGACTGACGTAGGGCCAATTACAGATCAGCTGGGACAACCGAATTCCACGGTCCTGTGCGCAGTTCAAGTAGTAACGGCTTTCGGGTTGACCAAGGGTTGTTGTGCATTAACGACGGAGAAGCGACGGAGGCAGTTGTGTTGAAGAAATGTGGTACAGGATTATCTACAAGACCAAGCAGTGACGTCGCCCAGCCAGAGAAAATGGACGTCTGTCTACATATTTCATTTTTTAGAGTAGGATGATGTATATTTGTTTAGCTAGGATGTATTTTTTTTCGTTAATAAAGTTGTTGCACACAGCTAGCTTGCTTTAGCAGTGTTGCAAAAACTTTATTTCGGGGAGAAGGGGAGATGTAACACTGTAAAAGTGTTTGGTTTAGTTTAATACATACATAGAGTACATGAGTCACAGACAAGGATCTGAGAGGCGCCAGTTGTCTGCCTGAGATCTCACACCTCAAAGCGTTAATGACCCCAAGTGACCTGAGGTCAGATCATGCGAATTTCACCTTGCTTCTGATAATCTCTTAGTTGTAGTCTGGTAGCCTTCAAACATGCCGACGTTTAAGGAGTGGCTTGGTAGTGCCGGAGGCTATCTATTTGTGGGCGGAGTTAGCTACTAGGTTCCCCAATATAAACTCGGAGAGCTATCGAGCATTAAGCATTAACAGACAGAACGGCAGTCAGCAGAAGCAGAGGAGACGGCCCTAGCAGGGAGGCTGTCGGCCGGCAGGGCGGGAGTCTCTGTCAACTACAGACCCCCCCCCCCCTCTCTATCCAGCTATAGGCAGAGACACTTGGTGAGTTGAGCAGTAAGGTGACTTGGTCGTGTTTACATATGTTGTGTGATGATCAGGGGCAGTCAAGTTGTAGGGTTCTCGAATTCTTGGATGATGACTCACTTTGCATATTAAACTGGAACATTTTAATTGAATTGCTAAATTATGATACTTCATGGGAAATATAATTATGAATCTATTATTTAAATTGTGTTTAACTTTGTTCCCTAGAGTTTTGAGTTGAGGTGAGAAAGCCTCGGTGGTTACTAGATTCAAGATATTAATGAGTACTTGTTTGGAGTTGATACATGGTACAGAGGGAACATACTAATAATGAACTCATGATAACATCCTTTGAGAATTTTGTGATACAGGCAAGTTCCATTCCTTGTCTTGTATGTAATGATCATGAATGGATGGTGGCAGCATTTCGTCTTCTACTATCTACTTCTACTATCTACTCTTCTCCTTCTACCTATCTACTCCTCTCCCTCCACCCCTCTCTAAACTCTCACTTTCAACTAATGACCATCCTCGCCCCTCCCACCTCTCTCCCTCTCACCCCAAACCCTCACTAATTACTTCACTATTCATTTCTTTCCTTTCGTTTTCTCTTATACGTTTGTGGCAATGATTCTGTATTCTAGAGTTCTCTCTAGAGTTTCGGGTAGTTGATCAAGTAACGGCACCTTGTAGTCTTGACACCTAGGTAGTCAAATACCTAGGTTACAAGGTGTTGAACGAGAGAGGCTGCCTTAGGAACTCTGGGAGTGCTCTAGAATAGTTAGCTAACTGGGGACGGGATAACGGACTAGAGAGAGCTGTTTCCCCCGGCCTCGTTAGTTAACTGGGGGGGTGGAATAATGGACAAGATAGAGCTATTTCCCCCACCCCCCGTTACACTCTTGTCTGTCACCCTTTTGTATATTGGGACTACATTAGCAGTCTTCCATATTTCTGGTAGGTCTCCCGTTTCTAGTGACCTACTATACACTATGGAGAGTGGCAAGCAAAGTGCTCCTGCACACTCTTTCAATATCCATGGTGAGATTTCGTCCAGCCCAAAAGCTTTTCTCACATCCAGCTCCAATAGGTGCTTCTTGACCTCATCTCTTGTAATTTCGAACCTTTCCAAGGTCACCTGGTTTGCTGCCTTCTAGCACCGTGACTTCTCCCCGTTCTATTGTAAAGAACTCCTGGAACCATTTGTTGAGTTCTTCACACACCTCTTTGTCATTCTCTGTGTACCTGTCCTCGCCCACCTTAAGTTTCATCACCTGTTCCTTCACTGTTGTCTTCCTCCTGATGTGATTGTGTAGTAGCTTTCGTTCGGTCTTGGCTTTATTAGTTATATCATTTTCATACCTATTCTCAGCTGCTCTTCTCACACTAACATACTCGTTCCTTGTTCTCTGGTATCTCTCTCTACTTTCTGGGGTTCTTTCTGGAGGAACGGAAGTTCCTCTATGCCCTTTTGTTCAGCTCCTTTGCTTTCATACATTCCTTATCAAACCACGGATTCTTCCTTTGCTTCTCTGTTTTTTCCTGTCGGGCTGGGACAAACCTGCTTACAGCCTCCTGACATTTTTGGGTGACATAGTCCATCATGTCTTGTGTGTGTGTGTGTGTGTGTGTGTGTGTGTGTGTGTGTGTGTGTGTGTGTGTGTGTGTGTGTGTGTGTGTGTGTGTGTGTGTGTGTGTGTGTGTGTGTGTGTGTGTGTGTGTGTGTGTGTGTGTGTGTGTGTGTGTGTGTGTGTGTGTGTGTGTGTGTGTGTGTGTACTCACCTAGTTACTCACCTAGTTGTGTTTGCGGGGGTTGAGCTCTGGCTCTTTGGTCCCGCCTCTCAACCGTCAATCAACAGGTGTACAGATTCCTGAGCCTATCGGGCTTTATCATATCTACACTTGAAACTGTGTATGGAGTCAGCCTCCACCACATCACCCCCTAATGCATTCCATTTGTCAACCACTCTGACATTAAAAAAGTTCTTTCTAATATCTCTGTGGCTCATTTGGGCACTCAGTTTCCACCTGTGTCCCCTTGTGCGTGTTCCCCTTGTGTTAAATAGACTGTCTTTATCTACCCTATCAATTCCCTTCAGAATCTTGAATGTGGTGATCATGTCCCCCCTAACTCTTCTGTCTTCCAGCGAAGTGAGGTTTAATTCCCGTAGTCTCTCCTCGTAGCTCATACCTCTCAGCTCGGGTACTAGTCTGGTGGCAAACCTTTGAACCTTTTCTAGTTTAGTCTTATCCTTGACTAGATATGGACTCCATGCTGGGGCTGCATACTCTAGGATTGGCCTGACATATGTGGTATACAAAGTTCTGAATGATTCTTTACACAAGTTTCTGAATGCCGTTCGTATGTTGGCCAGCCTGGCATATGCCGCTGATGTTATCCGCTTGATATGTGCTGCAGGAGACAGGTCTGGCGTGATATCAACCCCCAAGTCTTTTTCCTTCTCGGACTCCTGAAGAATTTCCTCTCCCAGATGATACCTTATATCTGGCCTCCTGCTCCCTACACCTATCTTCATTACATTACATTTGGTTGGGTTAAACTCTAACAACCATTTGTTCGACCATTCCTTCAGCTTGTCTAGGTCTTCTTGAAGCCTCAAACAGTCCTCTTCTGTTTTAATCCTTCTCATAATTTTAGCATCGTCTGCAAACATCGAGAGAAATGAATCGATACCCTCCGGGAGATCATTTACATATATCAGAAACAAGATAGGACCGAGTACAGAGCCCTGTGTGTGTGTGTGTGTGTGTGTGTGTGTGTGTGTGTGTGTGTGTGTGTGTGTGTGTGTGTGTGTGTGTGTGTGTGTACTCACTTAATTATGCTTGCGGGGGTTGAATTCTGGCTCTTTGGTCCCGCCTCTCAACGGTCAATCAACGAATGTACAGGTTCCTGAGCCTACTGGGCTCTGTCACATCTACACTTAAAGCTGTGTATGGAGTCAGCCTCCACCACATCTCTGCCTTATGCATTCCATTTGTCTACTATTCTGTGTGTGTGTGTGTTTGAGTGTTAGATCTACCCAACATATAACCCAACTCTCCTTTTTCAAGTAAATTTAAACAAATTAAAGTTAATGACAAAATAGTAAAATACTATTTCAGAGAGAACGCCTTTGATATTCTTCGTTAACTAACGATACAAGCCACCCGGTAAGTGACATAATATCTCCTCTGATTTTATTTAACTCTGAAAAATAGGTGGCAGGAATCGAAAAAGAATATATGCAAATACAAATTTGCTTTTCTGCAAATACTCTCTACAGCAAAGTGTAGCATGGACCTCTTGGACTGTATCTACTCCTGTAGCTTGCTCTCAGACCGTTTCATCGCCCATAAAGCGACCATAAAGGGTCGAACACCTCATGACGACCGCACATCTTCAAGAAATACTTACCTACGAAACTTTCAGAACGTGTTCTGTCCTCTTTCACAACATCGTTCATGCAGTTTCTACACTTTATATGATCTTGGTCACATTGTCAGCTGTAAAGCATTTTTTTTGTATTGGAGAACGGAAATTATTATTTAATATATTAGGACAGATCAAGATGTTTACTATTTTTAAGTCTGCATGAACCGTCTTCCTATAACACATATATATAGGGCATAAATATCTAGTAAGTTATATATATACGACTATATACAATAAACAAGAACTAAAGATATACATTCGACAATGAAAATGGCTATCTCTCTATCATTGTCTCTCTGTCTCTGTCTGTATGTCTGTCTCTCTCTGTTTACGGTGCAAAAGGATTTCTGTGAGGACGACCCAGCTGGATAGTTGGAAGATTGGTGGTAACCTCAGATCCATTACTAATGTTGCAGGAGATTAATTTCTAATATTGCAAAAGGAAAGTTCCCGGTGAGTAGAATGACTGTAAAATCAAATTAAAATGGGGGAAAAACAATTGTAGTTTTTGCTAAACATAATAACAGTTTTATTTTGTCGTATGCAGCCCTTTCTGCCACGCAAGACAATAACAGACAACGGTGGGCAGCCCGTTTTACCACGCAATAAAATAACAGACAACGGGCCGTTCTGCGCAGAGGTAACTCCGAGACACTTCCTAAACTCTCTCTGTGTGTATCATTGGCGGTCATTTTATGTATAGCCCGAGAAACCATAAATACCGGAGCGGTGAAATCTACCACAGAAAGAAATGGGGGGCTGGCGTGGAAATTGAGTAAAAAAAATGTTGATTAGCAAAAGTTTTGGAAAAGAGCGCGGGATAGAGTGGGCTGGCAGAGAGGGGGTGGAGGCTAGGTACTGGGGTGAGAGCGCTCAGTGCGCCTTAGATGGTGATGGTGTGAACACCTCTGTGCTGAGCTCCCGATACTGGGAGGTCCGTCCTGTTGACATTTCGAGGACCTGGAGTGGTAATCTTGAACCCGGAAACGAGCGCTGTCTTAATTAACAACTTTGCTTGTTAATTTTTTTCTTGTGTGGTTTTAAAAAGTGCATACAATTCCACGTTAATAATTTTGATCTCTATCGAAAAGTAAAACGCATAAAATATTTATATGAAGTTTTCGTGTTTTGAATCATATTAAATTTCAGAGTTAACTATATGGCTGAATTACCCATGTTAATACTTACCTGAAGAAAAGGAATTCTGGATTGTTTTTCTCACACTGGATGATAGCAAAAATTTAATATTTAGTGCTGAGCAATAGAGATAATTTATCGTCAGAATTGAGTGGATTTACGAAGCAGCATTAGGGAACCTATTATCTGTGGATTCTGCATCTTCATCTCCACGAGTACTCAGTTCAAGCATCATCTCATCTCTCCATCTCCACGGATAATCAATTCTCGTGCATTCAGTTCCACAGGAAATCAATTCTAACATATCCATCTTTACAGGTAAACAGCTGTTGCAAATTCATTTCAAAAGGTAATCAGTTAATTGTAGCATATTCAACTAAACAGGTAATCAATCAGATTAAGAAACATCTTCCTTTATAGAACTTCTCAATCTTGCAAGCACAGAGATTAAGCTGTTGCATCTTGACACACTATCGATCGCCCAATGACTGGGTTTATGATTGATGCTTAAATGTATGGTGTTGATGAAGGTAGTCATGTATTGCATTGCTGAGGGTGCAAGTAGTATTTTGCATTGTTGTCGCTGTATGCAGTTTATTGCATTGATGTTGATGACCGTTGGTTTCTTGCATTGTTGCTTATCGAGGTAGTTTCCTGCATTGTTGTTGATACAGGAATTTTATTTTAATGATGGGGTTAAATGTAAGGTCTTGTATTGTTGTCAAAAACAGTAGTTTACTGAATTATTTTTGTTCAAAATCAGTAGGTCAGTGAATTATTTTTATTTAAAAACAGTAAGTCACTGAATTATTTTTGTTCAAAAACGGTAGTTCACTGAATTATTTTTGTTCAAAAACAGTAGTTCACTGAATTATTTCTGTTAAAAAACAGTAGTTCACTGAATTATTTCTGTTCAAAAACAGTAGTTTACTTAAATATTTTTGACACAGGTAGTTTCCTGCATAAAGGTTCTTTTTGAAGGTATTTCCTTGTACTATTGATGATGTAGATAGTTCTGTTGAATTGTTGAAGAGGCAAGTAGATTTGAAATTGACGTAGATGAAGGGAGGCTGTTGAAAGCAGTAAATATTAAGCTGTAACATACAACAAATACATAGGTGATACAAATAGTAAATATGAAGCTGTATTATACAGTAAACGTAAGGTTGTATTAATTACTAAATATATAGCTGTATCATACAGAAAAATTACAGTTTTTGAAGTACATAATTTAGAATGAACCCAAAAATTACCTTTAGTATCCAAACACAGATTGAATCAGCTTAGTTCATTGGTTATTGTTCACAAGACCACACACTAGAAGGTGCAGGGACGACAACTTTTCGGTCCGTCCTGGACCATTCTCAAGTCGATTGAGAATGGTCAAAACATCGTCGTCCCTTCACCTTCTAGTGTGTGGTCTGGTCATCATACTTTAGCCACGTTATTGTGACACATCGCCTTCATTGGTCATTGTTCACCCTATACCCATCCTGCGGGTGGCAGGTTAAACAGGCATATATATTAGGGCTCAGGAACTGAACCCACCCTAGAATTCATTTAGCTCAACCAGTTTCATCAATAATAACGAGCTGATTGCACAGTTTAATGCATATATCAGCAATGGGTTCGTGTGAACGATTGCAAGTACAGTGCTTTAAGCTAAGCAACTTACATTTGCGAAGAAAAAAGTTTCGTATTTGTATTTGTTTGCAAAATACATTCACACCCTCTCTCCTCCCCCTACCACATAGTGGGCGACGTCGGAAAGGTTACAATCACCCATATTTAATGCATACAATCACCAAATTGTGGATATTTGGCACAATTTTCTGGTAGTAGATAATTTTGAATGGGATATTTACACATTTCTTGTGCATTTGGTTACAGAGCTGTCTCTGGACTCACATCACTTTTTGCACATCGACGCGTAGTGAAGTTGGATGTGCAAATAATTTTGCTGACAGGATATATTTGGTCAGGTCTACATCAGCAGGTCATGTGGCAATTCGCAGAGGTACTTAAAACCGAGTCTAAGCAGAACAGCAGTAGCATCTAGGAGTCTGCTGATTTTAAATGGATAATCCATATCCATTGCATGGTTGTCCTTGCCTGATAGTATGATGATAGATAAGATGATGGTTTCAAGCCTTCAAGGAAAGGCTTGAAACTGGTAGTGTAGATTTCCATTTTCCTTATGTCTACAAGGTTGTGTTGATGTTCTTGGTGTTCTCTGGTTGCTTATAGACAATGCAATCATATCTTGAGATGATTTCGGGGCCTAGCGTCCCTGCGGCCCGGTTATCGACAAGGCCTCCTTTTTGTTAAACATCCCCAGGAAGCAGCCTGTAGCAGCTGTCTAACTCCAAGGTACCTATTTACTGCTAGGCGAACAGGGGGCATCAGAGTGAAAGAAACTCTGCCCATTTGTTTCCGCCTATACCGGGGATCGAACCCGGAACCTCTAGAATACGAATCCCGAGCGCTGTCCACTCAGCCGTCAGGCCCCAGCATTGTTATAGTCAACTTGCAGGCAATGAGTCAAAATAACGTGGCTGAAATATATTGACCAGACCACACACTAGAAAATGAAAGGACGACGACGTTTTGGTCCGTCCTGACCATTCTCAAATCGATTGATAGTCCAGGACGGACCGAAACGTTTTATTATGAAGTACGTTCTCGGTACCAACAAGTTATGTATTGTCTAATTTCGCCACAGTCTACGGGCTCACCATAGCCCGTGCTACTTGCAACTTTTTGTTCCAAGTAGTGAATTTTAAACAACAACAACAAACGCTACGATCAAATTTATGCCACAGTTAAGCGTAAGAAATTGACGATGCATTAAAAATATAAATATAACCGTGAAATATATATAATAATTCGAATTCGTACAAAATATGTGATTTCTAAATTGGGTTCTTTTATTCGGTGCTATTCTTTCCTACATAGACCTACATTCGGGCTAATCTTTCGTACATAGGCCAATATTCGGTGCTATTCTTTCGTACATAGGCCAACATTCGGGGCTATTTTTTCGTACATAGGCCAACATTCGGTGCTATTCTTTCGTACATAGGCCAAAATTCGGGGCTATTCTTTCGTACATAAACCTACATTCGGGGCTATTCTTTCGTACATAAACCTACATTCGGGGCTATTCTTTCATTCATAGACCTACATTCGGGGTTATTCTTTCGTACATAGGTCTATACGGCCTAACACACACAGCAGGATTAACAACAGCTCTTTCAGTCTATTATCCTGGAAGTAATTGACTTTCAGGATAATATTAACTTCTAGGCCAGGATAATATTGACTTCTAATTGTACCAGTACTAATTGCCCATTTTTCTTATTGTACCAGTACTAATTGCCCATTTTTTCTAATTGTACCAGTACTAATTGCCCATTTTTAAAATTGTACCAGTACTAATTTCTCATTTTTCTAATTGTACCAGTACTAATTGCCCGTTTTTCTTATTGTACAAGGAATAACTGCCCATTTTTCTAATTGTACAAGGAATAATTGCCCATTTTTCTAATTGTACCAGTACTAATAGCCCATTTTTCTAATTGTACCAGTACTAATTGCCCATTTTTCTAGTTGTACCAGTACTAATTGCCCATGTTTCTAATTGTACCAGTACTAATTGCCCATTTTTATAATTGTACCAGTACTAATTGCCTATTTTTATAATTGTACCAGTACTAATTGCCCATTACGTCAATATATGTACGCTGGGCCATATAGTTACAAAACGTACTATTTAAACATGAGGATGAGCTGGTGGCATAGTTGAAGATATCAGTGAGGACGCTGCAATCCATAGTAGATATCTTTTGTAACGTTGGTGGGCCCCATGAAGTACCAAATGCAACCTGTTGAAAGGACAGGTTGCCCAATCGCTATGATCACGGGAATTACCTTTCTGAAGACAATTGGGTTCGCGTGTCAATGGCCGCTATCAACTACCGTTCTCCAGGATGATATTCGGTTTACCAATACACCCTCTCGCGGCTAGCAGGAGTGAAATCTATTGTCCAACTTGGCTTGGAACACCTTGAAGATGAGTGATGATATTAACTGTGAATGGAAACTAGGAGAAAACTAGATATTGCTACTATAAATCAAGTCTACACACACACACACACACACACACACACACACACACACACACACACACACACACACACACACACACACACACACACACACACACCAGATACAAGGTATCATTTGGGAGATGAGATACTTCAAGAGTCAGAGAGAAAGAAAGACCTGGGGGTTGATATCAAGCCAGACCTGTCCCCTGAGGCTCATATCAAGAGGATAACATCAGCAGCATATGTCAGGCTGGCTAACATAAGAACGGCCTTTAGAAACTTGTGTAAGGAATCTTTCAGAATATTATATACCACATATGTCAGCCCAATCCTGGAGTATGCGGCTCCAGCATGGAGTCCATATCTAGTCAAGCATACGACTAAACTGGAAAAGGTTCAAAGGTTTGCCACCAGACTAGTACCCGAGCTGAGAGGTATGAGCTACGAGGAGAGACTACGGAAATTAAACCTCACTTCATTGGAAGACAGAAGAGTTAGGGGGGACATGATCACCACATTCAAGATTCTCAAGGGAATCGACAGTGTTGATAAAGACAGGCTATTTAACAAAAGGGGCACACGCACTAGGGGACACAGGTGGAAACTGAGTGCCCAAATGAGCCACAGAGATATTAGAAAGAACTTTTTTAGTGTCAGAGTGGTTGACAAATGGAATGCATTAGGAAGTAATGTGGTGGAGGCTGACTCCATACACAGTTTCAGGTGTAGATATGATAGAGCCCAATAGGCTCAGGAACCTGTAAACCTGTTGATTGACGGTTGATAGGCGGGACCAAAGAGCCAGAGCTCAACCCCCGCAAACACAACTAAGTGAGTACCACTAGGTGAGTACACACACACACACACACTAGGCAGTGATGTGGTGGAGGCTGACTCCATACGTAGTTTCAAATGTAGATATGATAGAGCCCAATAGGCTCAGGAACCTGTACACCAGTTGATTGACAGTTGAGAGGCGGGACCAAAGAGCCAGACCTCAACCCCCGCAAGCACAATTAGGTGAGTACAAGTAGGGGAGTACACACACACACACACACATACTCTGATCCTCCATAGTGTGGTTAGCAATTAATGTAACTGGTGCGCTAATCACCAATAACACCACCATTCTAAGGTAGCACCGTAGGGAAGGCTTAAAGTCCCAGTTGACGACCCGTTGTGTGTCTGTAGGATCCTTCTCTTTTGTGGCGTGGCCGTGGTGCAGTTGGTAGCGCGACAGGCTTCTCCTCTTGAAGTCCAGGGTTCGAGACTCTAATGGACTATGTGAATGAAATGATATTTCATTCACAATTAGACCAATTAGACCACGTTTGTGTGATTACCAATATAAATATATATAAATATATATATATATATATATATATATATATATATATATATATATATATATATATATATATATATATATATATATATATATATATATATTAGTATATTTTGGTAGCAGTCTTTCCTGTAGACATATATTATTTAATATGACCGAAAAAGTAAGATTAATAATTCTAACACGAATTTTCTCGATCTTTCTTATGTTTCTTTTCACTGTTGATGGTAATTAAAAAATCAATTCTCCAAAATTCATTTTTATTTCTAGTCTGACGCGACACTTGAGCGCGTTTCGTAAAACTTATTACATTTTCAAAGACTTTAGTTTACACACACACACAACTATATAACTGAATAGAGCTTAAACATCTTCGATTTTGTATACTTGCATTTGGGTGAGGTGATATGTTACAACAGTTTTGGATGAGGTGAAAACAAACTTTCAACACAAGCCAGAACACGAAACAATGGGTATTGAAGGTAAGAATGGAAGTAATTGCAGACGGCCTATAGGCCCATATTTCTTGATGCTTCTATATTGGAGCGGAGTCTTGAAGTGGGTAGAATATAGTTGTGCATTAATTCGCTGATTAATGCACAACTATATTCTACCCACTTCAAGACTCATTGCTTTTGTATTGAGCCTTCCCACATCTTTCTATGGTATGTCCATAGAGTTTGCAATACTTACAATACAATTGTGAGCTCGCTTCATCTGTACTCACTTTATCGTAACTGTACCAAGACGTCTTACTGGGAGGTGGTGATGGTGTCAGCCGGTGGATGAGGCTGTAGGTGTCAGCCGACTTCGCACATTTGATGTAGTCGGTTTCTTCTTTATCTGCTAGATATAAACGGACGGAAGGGGGAACACGTCTCAAGAATTCCTCAACTAGCATTAGGTTGACGAGTTCTGCAAATGTAGAGACATGTGCCGCTTCCAGCCATTTCATGAAATATCGCTTCTTTTTATTGGCAAATTCTAGAAAGGTGGTGGTACTTGCCTTAAGATGATCACGGAATTTTCGTCTGTAGCTTTCGGTGGAGAGAAGGTAGGCGTCCAAAACTGCTTGCTTCAAGGTCTGGTAGTCATTCTCAGACGCTAAGGTACTGAGAGTAACTGCAGCTCTACCTATGAGATGCACTCTGAGAAGGATAGACCATTGATCAGCAGGCCAGCTAAGTTGATTAGCTAGGGTCTCAAAGGTGGTAAAAAAGACATCAATCTCTGTCTCAACGAATGGTGGCATTAACTTAGTTGCATGGGAGATATTGAAACTTACTGGAAGACTGGCGGTAGCTTGTTGGCGTTGAGTGAGGTGTGTAGTTTCCAACGTGAGTTCTCGTTGACGACATTCTATAGCCATAGCCGCTTGCTGTTTGTCATGCTCGCGTTGTATCTCCAGCTGGCGTTGTTTTGCTTCAAGCTGTACTCGCTCACGCTCACGGAGAATTGTAGTCTCACGTTCCTTGAGGGCCAACTCTCGTTATTTTAGGGCCGCCTCTCGTTCTTGATCTTCTTTCCTCATTGCAGCTTCTCTTTCCTTCATTTGAAGAGCTGCTTGCTGTTGCTCCCTCTCAAGCTTGTCGAGTTCAAGTTTGAGTTTCATAGTTGCCAAATCCGTTTTATCTGCAATAGAATAAGTTTCGTGAGTTTCAGAGTCAATTGTCCCTTCATCTAAGAGGTGATCCATAATGAGGTTATGTAATTCATTTTTGTTGGCTCCATGGGGAACATCTAGTCGATACTCGTGTGCAAGAGTTTGTAATTCAGTCCTCTTGGCACGACATAAGGTCCCTATTTCACCTGCTGGATCGTTACGGAAAGCTTGGAGACGAAACATTGTGAAAGATAGCAAATAAATGTACACGAATATAGTTGTGATATGGTAAATGTCAGAAACAGGATAACGTGGCAACTGGAAACTATCCTGTGGAATTTTAATCTTTAACAAATACAGTTAATTTTAAGATGGTAAATGATTAGTAAATCAAAGTCGCAGGAAATCTTGTACCCGGTACTCAATGTAAGAGAATAAGGGCAAGAAAATCCTACTAAATAAGTGAAACTGAGTTTCTAAAACAAATGAAACATTTAATTGCTCCAAAAGTGAATTAGGTAGTCCAAGAATGTAGGCATACCTTGCCGAGTCTCTATAGGACATAAGCAAGGGTTTCCCACTAAATGAATATGATACAGAATTAGCGTTCCTTGTGCTCTGTAAAAAGAAAGCTAATTCCCTACCTAAGTAAATATCATCATCTCTGACCGACGTGTAGGGGTGCGAGTGTCAACTGGTGACGAGAACTGCTGCTGAGGTCCCAACTCAGCAACGAAGTCCGTGCTTGAGGAACTATGGCCCTCTTATCCTCCTTCGGTCGGATTGCAGAAGATAGGGTGCTTTGACCCGAAGACAAACCAAAGTACCAGGGTACCACAATGATGATCTGCCGATAATGTGAGAAATATCCTAGGGACAAAAGGTGGTAAACACGAGTAATAACACGGAGGGAAAGATGACGAATTAAGAGAATGACTGCGGCCGACAGTCACCACATAATCCAAAGTTATCTCACACTCACTATATGCTACTCTCGGAATGCACAATACACACAGCACCATATAAATATGAAAATTAATGATAATATTGAAAGGCTACTTTAGCAAAGCGAAGTACGCTTACCACAAATTGACGTTCTGGCACTAGTACCTGAGTTAAGCTCCTAGGACAGGCCCCATTAATATGTGACGGGAAAGTGTTGGAGTGTAGATGTTCGGCAGTCCTCCAATGGCAGGTGTCAATGCCTGGTCACACATAAAACAAAAAGATAGACTGCTTGCCTGTTGTCTGTGGTAAGTGAGAGGGAGGAACACGTAAAACACAAAGTATGAACAATGAAACTTTAATATATTTACTTTAAACATAAATGAAAATAAGGACAAATCTCGGGGGAATGAAAAATACAATTAAATAACAAAGATAAATGCAAAGACAATGTGAGACACAATAGTATAAATGTGAAAGTGTAAAATGGTGCTGAGAATATCGGCTATGGCTGAGACCTCCCTTCGTATACAAGCCAGTGAGCTTAGTATGCCAGAGAGAGATGTCAACTCTAAGAGCACAAAGAATATTCTGAAGTTGATAGCTGGTCAGGGCTCCGACGTCGATTCAGGTAGATGGCACGGAGGTGCAATGTGCAGGTGCGCGGTTGGCGAGTCACCAATCAGGAGCAGGCAGGCTGGAATGAGAAGTTTGCTGGTTGACGACAAACTGGCGTGGAGGGTGTGTGGAGTGGGGGATCTTGGGTACGTTTTGCCTCCTGGTCAAAACGTTTTGTGCTACCGGTGGACGTATCTTGAATGTAGCATCTTATACTTGTTAACTGGACGTAACTTGAGGTAGGGAAGAGCAGGCTCAATCTCTCTAGAAAGAGTTTATCTTCACAATAATATATATATATATATATATATATATATATATATATATATATATATATATATATATATATATATATATATATATATATATATATATATATATATATATATATATATATATATATATATATTTATATATATATATATATCGCCGCTGACTCCATATTTTTCTCTTTCATGTCTTGAAGATTCTCTGCTTCGATATAGTATATATTTACGGCGAATCGTGGCCAATTCTTTTCTCAACAGAATGTTCGTTTTTTCCTGTTTTTCAACCTATAATCCTCATAAATTTCAGCCACATTGTTCCACCTTATTTATTTTATTGAAAAAACAACAAATACTTTTTTCATTTTGTTATAATCACTTAACCGCTGGTTACATAGTTCGTCTAGCTTTCCACCTTTTGTCCACACACCTGCCTTGACCTTGTGGGTCAAGGAGCTTGCCATCCACTTGCCAGCATGTCATTATCTTGACTTATACCAGTCATTTCCTTCCTCCACTCCAGCCCGAGTTTGCAAT
>NC_091163.1:16022644-16077951 GCF_040958095.1 Procambarus clarkii
TGCTACCAAAATATACTAATATATATATATATATATATATATATATATATATATATATATATATATATATATATATATATATATATATATATATATATATATATATATATATATATATATATATATATATATATATATATATATGTCGTACCTAATAGCCAGAACGCACTTCTCAGCCTACTATTCAAGGCCCGATTTGCCTAATAAGCCAAGTTTTCATAAATTAATGTTTTTTCGTCTACCTAACCTACCTAACCTAACCTAACCTAGCTTTTTTTGGCTACCTAACCTAACCTTACCTATAAATATAGGTTAGGTTAGGTTAGGTAGGGTTGGTTAGGTTCGGTCATATATCTACGTTAATTTTAACTCCAATAAAAAAAAATTGACCTCATATATAGAGAAAAGGGTTGCTTTATCATTTCATAAGAAAAAAATTATAGTAAATATATTAATTCAGGAAAACTTGGCTTATTAGGCAAATCGGGCCTTGAATAGTAGGCTGAGAAGTGAGTTCTGGCTACTAGGTACGACATATATATATATATATATATATATATATATATATATATATATATATATATATATATATATATATATATATATATATATATATATATATATGTCGTACCTAGTAGCCAGAATGCATTTCTCAGCCTACTATGCAAGGCCCGGTTTGCCTAATAAGCCTAGTTTTCATGAATTAATTGTTTTTCGACTACCTAACCTACCTAACCTAACCTAACCTGACTTTTTCGGCTACCTAACCTAACCTAACCTATAAAGATAGCTTAGGTTAGGTTAGGTAGGGTTGGTTAGGTTCAGTCATATATCTCCGTTAATTTTAACTACAATAATTTTTTTTTTACCTCATACATAATGAAATGGGTAGCTTTATCATTTCATAAGAAAAAAATTAGAGAAAATATATTCATTCAGGAAAACTTGGCTTATTAGGCAAATCTGGCCTTGCATAGTAGGCCGAGAAGTGCATTCTGGCTACTAGGTACGACATATATATATATATATATATATATATATATATATATATATATATATATATATATATATATATATATATATATATATATATATATATATTCAAACCATTTTCATCTCGGCTCAGTCAGTCAAGACTTGAGATGTCTTCATATAATTGTGCAATATTTTCAGTGTTTTATAATACTGAAAATGTATACGTTAAAGGCTGCATCATTCATTATTTAGTAAATAACATGGGAATATACAATCAAAGGAATGTTTTTTTCGAACAAAATTGTATTTTTTTCGAGTGAAGAAATTTGTTTGAGTGAATAAGTTTAGTTTTCCAGCTCAGGATTTGATGAATTTCTTGGTGGTGAGTCAATGGCCCGGTTGCATATTTTGCCTCTCACGGCCACTTCTTTAACGTATATGCTTGTTGAAAAATTTGCATAGAAGCCTTCTTGGCGAATATTGAAATTTTTGGGAGTAGGTCACGCATTCAGAATACGTGTCGGCTTATCGATCCACCCTATCGTGTGTTCTGCCACCTTCCTCACCGAAACTTTCGTAACCCATCCCTTTGCCATCCTAACCTGCGTCACCCACACCTGTAACCACGCAAGCCTGTCGCACCACCCATGTTACCAGCTAGAAAAGCGTCACCCACACACCTGTAGCAATATAACACCTTCGTAACTTAAACCTGCAACTCTCACAGAAGTGGCATAACCAAAGCTGCATAACCCATACCTGCAGTAGCCACCCAAAACAAAATCTCCCACACCTGCCTCGAATATACCTGCCTGCTATAAGTGGAACGTTGTTTAACATTTTCCTCCTAGCTGTTGCTGCTATTATCATAATTTCTCAGTTTTTCTTAGCAAGACGAATGGCGGTACTTTTTGTATGGGTACTCGTCTTAAATCCACTGTGGCATCAACGTCAAAAGGTTTCTTATCTTGCTTCGTAATAACCCTTGTAAACGTCTTGTTTATAAATTATAAATATAGAGCATTCATAAATTTTTTAACCTTGCTGAAGTTGTAGGATTTTTCCCCATGGTCAATGTGAGTAAAATATTACAATTCCTAATATTAAAATAATTATTGAAATATATGAAAATATATATTTTTGAGGGCTTGGGTAAATGCTAAGTCTTAATAATTCAGCGTCTGTTGGTTTAGATTTGTTATGGTAAGGAAATTTGACGTGAGGATTACTTATACCGGAAGACAATGTCTCTTCTGCAAACGATGGCTTTTGTTGATTATACATTCATATCTAAATGTAGACGATGAGTCACAATAACTTGGCTGAAGTGATGACCACGAAATTGGTTATTGTCTTTGTTCAATGTTGCAACTGCTGTGTTGTGGTCAATGTTGCAACAACTGTGTTGTGGTCAATGTTGCAACAACTGTGTTGTGGTCAATGTTGCAACAACTGTGTTGTGGTCAATGTTGCAACAACTGTGTTGTGGTCAATGTTGCAACAACTGTGTTGTGATCAATGTTGCAACAACTGTGTTGTGGTCAATGTTGCAACAACTGTGTTGTGGTCAATGTTGCAACAACTGTGTTGTGATCAATGTTGCAACAACTGTGTTGTGGTCAATGTTGCAACAACTGTGTTGTGATCAATACGAAGATATATATTCCTAACCACACATCAGAAGATGAAGAAACAACGACGTTTCGGACCGTCCTGGACCATTGGTGTGATCGAAACGTCGTCGTCTCTTTATTCTCTGATGTATAGTTTGTTGTTCATATTTTAAAATAAATTTAACATTGTTATCTCCACGTTTCATTTTACGGAGTTATGTCTCATTATAATCTAGAAATAAGTATAGATTTCTAACTTTTTAGTTCTTAATTCTAACTTGTACACGTCTATTAATTAGACGTTGTCCCACTTCATAACTAGTAACCTGTATGTGATATCTTTAGATAGTGGATACAGCTAATTAAAAATAAAAATTCAAAACTTACTATACATTAAGATTCTAAAGACAGATAAACAGGACATCTGTAGTGGTCCCCAGAGCACTTGTTTTGATGAGTTTACGAGGTATATTTTCATCTCAAAAATTACTAATTATCAAGACTTCAGTCTAATTATACAGGACTGACAATGCCAGTATTTTATTGACGTTATTATAGAACGTGGCAGTTGTTTGATTTTAACCATTCGGGCGTAAACAAAGACAAACTTGATTGCCTTTGATCGTTGTTTAATGTATTACAAAGCTCGTTTACAAGAGGTTTTTTGTTGTGGTCGGTTAGTTTCCGTTCCGTCATCGGATGACTACTGGCTTAAATTAAATTGTTTGTTCTCTTTTTTTGTAAACTTTAAACGTCGTTCTATCTTTTATTTTGTATTTAAATGATGTATATTTAAGACGAATTTATTTAATATGAACGTGTAACTTTAAATGCATTGACTATAAGTTTACCTTAAGTCTACTTACTTAAGTCTGCAATGTATTTTTGTACTTTTTTTCAATCATACAATTACCTTCTTAAAAAAAAAAATATATATATATATATATATATATATATATATATATATATATATATATATATATATATATATATATATATATACATATATATATACATATATATATACATATATATATATATATATATATATATATATATATATATAGATATATATATATATATATATATATATATATATATATATATATATATATATATATATATATGTGTGTGTGTGTGTGTGTGTGTGTGTGTGTTAGAATAGGGATTTGCCCGAAACGCTATGCGTGCTATTGGCTTTACAAGAATGTATAACTTCAAGTCTCTGTATTCTAATAAACCCAATGCACCTTCTTGTATATAAATAAATAAATAATTAAATAAATAAATAAATAAATACTTACAATTATTCGAGTGGATTTAGACCTAAGGAATGCTCTTTGTCCGTTAGTCACTTAATTCCCCAATAATTTCTAAGTGATTTTGACTTTACTCAAACTTGGCAAACTTTCTGGTGTTAGTTAAGTATTATTTGCATTGTGATATTAAGCTAATAACGTTTACTAACGATGTTTTAATCATTAATTTGATATTTTTCAACTTAATCGGGAGTTATATGAACATTGTTGACTATGTGCTACATAAGCCTGTACCTCCTACTCTATGGAATAATTTCGAATCGAAATAATCACAAAAAAAGTAATGATTTGATTTAAATTTATTCAAACATTGCAAAAATGGTTCATTAGTTCATTTCAAATGGTTAAATAATGGTTCGTTTCAAATGGTTCAAATAGTTCATTTGATATATCTCAAACACTGAATCAAATTACTAAATTGAAGAGTTATCATGAGTTGCAGAGTGACAAGATCCATACTGATATGTTTGTGAAGAGTTTAATTTCGTTTCTCACAGTTCAATCATTTTAATCATTTGCAGAACATTATATGTCAGGATGATACGAGACTCGTATTATGATATGTGTATTTACTATTTGTGCCTTGCTGAATCGAGCTATTAGCTCTTGGACTCCGCCTTTCTATTCACTCTATACGTTCTCTATTATGTCTATTACTTATATTTCACTTTAAAACACACATGCACACACATACACACACACACACACACACTCTCTCTCTCTCTCTCTCTCTCTCTCTCTCTCTCTCTCTCTCTCTCTCTCTCTCTCTCTCTCTCTCTCTCTCTCTCTCTCTCTCTCTCTCTCTCTACCTCTCTCTCTCTACCTCTCTCTCTCTCTACCTCTCTCTCTCTCTACCTCTCTCTTTCCCTCTCTCTCTCTCCCTCTCTCTCTCTCCCTGTCTCTCTCTCTCTCTCTCTCTCTCTCTCCCTGTCTCTCTCTCTCTCTCTCTCTCTCTCTCTCTCTCTCTCTCTCTCTCTCTCTCTCTCTCTCTCTCTCTCTCTCTCTCTCTCTCTCTCTCTCTCTCCCTCTCTCAATCCCTCTCTCTCTCTCTCTCTCTCTCTCTCTCTCTCTCTCTCTCTCTCTCTCTCTCTCTCTCTCTCTCTCTCTCTCTCTCTCTCTCTCTCTCTCTCTCTCTCCCTCTCTCTCTCTCCCTCTCTCTCTCTCCCTCTCTCTCTCTCCCTCTCTCTCTCTCTCACTGAATTACAGACCAGTGTCCCTAACCTGCATACCATGCAAGATGATGGAGAAGATTGTGCGAAGAAAGCTAGTGGAGCACCTGGAGCGAAAGAACTTTGTAACACAGCATCAACATGGATTCAGGGAGGGCAGGTCCTGCCTCACAGGGTTACTTGAATTCTACGACCAGGCAACAAAAATAAGGCAAGAAAGAGAAGGGTGGGCAGATTGAATATTTTTGGATTGTCAGAAAGCCTTTGACACAGTGCCACACAAGAGGCTAGTGAAAAAACTGGAGATGCAGGCTGGAGTGAAAGGGAAGGTACTCCGTTGGATACAGGAGTACCTAAGTAACAGGAGACAACGAGTCAGTGTGAGGGGTGAGGTCTCAGATTGGCGAGACGTTACGAGTGGAGTACCGCAGGGGTCAGTCCTTGGACCTATACTGTTTCTGATATATGTAAATGATCTCCCAGAGGGTATAGAATCGTTTCTCTCAATGTTTGCCGATGATGCAAAAATTATGAGGAGGATTGAAACTGAGGACGATAGAAGGAGGCTACAAGATGACCTAGACAGACTGAGTGAATGGTCCAACAAATGGCTGTTGAAGTTCAACCCGAGTAAATGCAAAGTAATGAAACTAGGTGGTGGAAATAGGAGGCCAAACACAGGATACAGAATAGGAGATGAAGTACTTAATGAAGCGAACAGAGATAAAGATCTAGGAGTTGATATCACACCAAACCTGTCTCCTGAAGCCCACATAAAAAGAATAACGTCTGCGGCATATGCAAGGCTGGCTAACATCAGAACAGCGTTCAGGAACCTGTGTAAGGAATCATTCAGAATCTTGTACACCACATATGTAAGACCAATCCTGGAGTATGCGGCCCCAGCATGGAGCCCGTACCTTGTCAAGCACAAGACGAAGCTGAAAAAAGTCCAAAGGTATGCCACTAGACTAGTCCCAGAACTAAGAGGCATGAGTTACGAGGAAAGGCTGCGGGAAATGCACCTTACGACACTGGAAGACAGAAGAGTAAGGGGAGACATGATCACAACCTACAAAATCCTCAGAGGAATCGACCGGGTAAACAAGGATAAACTATTCAACACTGGTGGGACGCGAACAAGGGGACACAGGTGGAAACTGAGTACCCACATGAGCCACAGAGACGTTAGAAGGAACTTTTTCAGTGTCAGAGTAGTTAACGGATGGAATGCACTAGGCAGTGATGTGGTGGAGGCTGACTCCATACACAGTTTTAAATGTAGATATGATAGAGCCCAGTAGGCTCAGGAATCTGTACACCAGTTGATTGACAGTTGAGAGGAGGGACCAAAGAGCCAAAGCTCAACCCTCGCAAGCACAAATAGGTGAGTACAAATAGGTGAGTACACACACACACACACACACACACACACACACACACACACACACACACACACACACACACACACACACACACACACACACACACACACACACACACACACACACACACACACACACACACACACACACACACACACACACACACACACACACACACACACACACAGACACACACACACACAGACACACACACATCCCCAGGATTTTTATTTTGTTATTATCACGAAAAAGCTCCAAGCCATTACGACTTTATAGCATTTTAAAGGGGTCAGGATTTAGGGGGAGTGGGGGGGGGGGGGGAAGAATGGTGCGCAACCACTTGGACGGTCGGGAATTGAACGCCGACCTGCATGAAGCGAAACTGATGAAAGACGATTAAACAGAAATAGAAAGACTGATTAAACAGTATATCAGGATTTCAAACAGAAATATAATGATAACTTTTCAGAAAACAAGAAGCTATTTCAGGTGAGAATTTATAAGAAACATTGCGCAAAGACAACTAAAACTATCAAAGATAAAAATTTTATTTTTGAATTTTATCTTGGTGAGCCGAAAAAAATGTAAGTAGGCAGAGAGAGAAAACTCTGAAAATCGAGTGAAGAGAATTTATGAAAACTATTCAGATGAAAGAGTGATCGGTTTCACTGGTGTGTGTGTGAAGAATGCAAGATAGAATGAGAGAATGTCCGTATTCTGAAAATAGGAAAATTGCATAGTGTGGAAAGAAATGGGGTGCGTGTACCTACCTTGAGGCTACCTTGAGGTGCTTCCGGGGCTTAGTGTCCCCGCGGCCCGGTCGTCGACCAGGCCTCCTGGTTGCTGGACTGATCAACCAGGCTGTTAGACGCGGCTGCTCGCAGCCTGGGAACCTTTCACTTAAAAGTTGAAAAAGAAGTGGGATGGTGATGGTGGATTGTCACAGAATTAAAGTAAATTAAAACGAGGTGAAAGAATAGTTTTTTCTCTACATATTGTGAGCATCGTGAGAGGCAGAACAGTGTTGGAAAAAAAACAGAGAAAAGATCACAGTGTATTAAGTAAGTGATGAACAAAGTGGATTTCATAGTAGAATTGAGTGCTTATTTGGATCCAATATCTTCACTGAGTAGGATAATAGAGCAAGAATATTAAAACAATTTAAAGGTACATAAAACAGTGACTAGGAAACACATGTGTTAGAATAGAGTTAATAAAGTTGATAATATAACATATATGGAGTGTGTGGAGGATGATAGGATGGTCTGAGGAATATGTATGTTGAGTATATACGAGCATGAATATACGATTATATATACGCACGAATGCAAGAGTGAGAGAGAGAGAGTTATCAGGGGAAAACACCAAGCCGTTAAGAGTGAAAGGTCAGGACAAATACAATAAAACACAAAGGTTCAAAATTACTTCATAACTGTTAAATCAAGATTATAATTAATAGAGTTAATACAGTTTTATGTTTGTTGGTGAATTTGTCATTTTAATGATAGGAATACATGCAGATTAGCTTAATGTTTTATTAACACATATGGAACAAACCAGCTAAAAGTAGACATGAAGAAAGTGAATGTTGGTAGATAGTAGATGAACTCCAGTGTTTGAAACAAAGGTGAAATAGCAAGTCCCAGACTTGGCAGAACAGTTTTAATAACCCGAACTCTTTAATTGAAAAAAAGACTTGTTGGTGTAAGGGAAAGGAAATTGAACTGCTGCAATGAATATCTTGGTTGGGAAAAGTAAGGAATGCTTGTGGTGCGGTCAGTGGTTCGCACGAACGAATCGTAATGCGTACCTTCGTGAGCGCATTTGAGACCCGCATGTTAGTGCGTATTTTGTATTGAAGGATACGAGACGTAAATCTGACAAGCGTATGAAATATCAAGAACTTCAGCTGTAGTAATTATATATCCGCATCGCATGTATGGTGTTGAGAAGATATATATATATAGAGAGAGAGAGAGAGCGAGGAGAGAAAATGTCAAAAAAAAATTAGAGAATGAAAGCCAGTAAATCGTGTTATCAAAGATAGCTTATTGAGATTGTTTTGTCAGCGAAAAGGTGATGATTGAGTGAATATGAGAATACGAGGAGAGGAAGGGGGGAAGAAAAGAAGATATACGGTATGCTGGAGTGTGACGGTGGTGGAATGTGCTGGTGGTGGAATGTGCTGGTGGTGGAATGTGCTGGTGGTGGAATGTGCTGGTGGTGGAATGTGCTGGTGGTGGAATGTGCTGGTGGTGGAATGTGCTGGTGGTGGAATGTGCTGGTGGTGGAATGTGCTGGTGGTGGTTGCATGAAGCGACGGGAAAGATATGAACCTTACACGTGGATAAAGAGTGATATTTATTAAGTTAATTGTATTTTATTTTATTATAGCTCCCCCCCCCCTCCCACCCCTACCTCCTCCATAAATTTCCTTGGAAATAGAGTTATATTGATTTTAATGTTGGAATATTTAATTTGTTGATATATATATATATATATATATATATATATATATATATATATATATATATATATATATATATATATATACATATATATATATATATATATATATATATATATATATATATATATATATATATATATATATATATATATGTATATATATATATATACATACATATATTACAGCATTTTGCCTGCGGCATTGTGTTATCTATAACCTGTTCTATATACATGAATTTGGTTTCAAAATTTGTTGTGTCTCAGACAATTTTTAGATTTGTGTAAGGTATACCTTATAACATTGTTATACAATGTTATAAGGTATATCATTATACAATTATAAGGCATATAACATTATACAATGTTATACAATACCCTACAGCATTGTTGTAAAGCCCAAATTTAACCTTAGAAGATATGACAGTATATTTTTGTATATATTATTGGCAAGAAATATATAATGAAGACGGCTTTCGGGCATATAAGCGGTCTAAATCACGCTATATTGATACGAGCTCTGGGTTATCCTAGTGATATCTTCACATAAGAATATGTAAGATTATGAAGGTAAGAATTAAGATGACAATAGATGACTTTCTGGGCAATTCTAAACAATTCTAAAGCAGTAATTATAAATTAAACTCGTATATATAAATGTCTGACGCTTCCTAGAACCGATCCTGCGATCCAAATTATTGTTAGTAATTTGTTCCACAAATTACTAACAATATTTAAAAACTATTATTTGTCTACCCAGGTCTCTTAATCTATTCAATTTGCATTTATGGTTTGGTCTCATAGCTTCGTTCTCGAGTTCCAATCGGGGATCGATTCCCTCCGCGTGGAACAGAAATGGCTGGGCACATTTTCTTTCATCTAATACTTCTATTCACCTAGCAATTAGCAGAGTTAGGCAACTGTTGTTGGGTTGTTTTCGGGAGAAAGACAGTAAGTAGTGGGGGACACCTCGATATATGACTAAAGTATATATATATAGAGGCTGCCTGTCCCCGACAAAATGAATAATTAATTACGGTTGTGAGTACTATTTAGTGTTTATATATCAAATACTTTCTACCGTTTTAGAAAATGTATATAAAGCTTTTCTCATCAATTAACTTCTTAAAGAAGGTATTCATCTTCAGTTTAATCTAAGTCATATCAACATAATGACATATGCAAGAGCTCTATATTATCATAAAGAGGCTCTTTAATGGGAGCCCTTTAAGAGCTCACTCAAGGTTAGAGCTCTTTTATTCCCATTTTAAGATCGTCATAATTTCTAAAATACTAAAAATTGATCGCCTTATATCAGCTGGACATGGATTACCACTGTTAATTAATCCCACTGGGATTACCATGCCAGCCTTACAAGGCACACTTAAGACATTCACAGCTTGCATGATCATAACAAAAGACTTTATGCTATACCAAACAGCCTCGTTCTTTGTTATTAAAACCTTTTTTTTCACCTTCCCCCCCCCCCCCCACGTAAGTCCATTTCCTTGTAGTCGCCCTGAGGTCACGACGTAGTTAATTAAGCAGGGTTCGAATTATTTAGGGGGCATAATCAAGACGCTATAATGTCTGGGTGATAAGAAAGCCTGAGGAAGTAGTTAGGTAGTTAAAGGGGGTTTGTGGGGCCTCGTCACGACAATATCGCCCCTTTGGGTAGTGCCATATTACACTTTGGTGCTACACAGTGGCTATTGAAAGTGTTTCAATGGTGTTACAGGGTGTTACTTCATTCAGTACATAGTGGTACAGCAACTACTGACTCAACACAGTGGATCAACACTGACCCTGCCAAAGTGGTCCAGCATTCACTGACCTACACAGTAACCCAGTAATCCCTGACCTACACAGTGGAACACACATCTACCCACCGTAATTAAGCTCACGCAACCTGCTGATAACAACCCCCCCCCCCTCAATGCCTTAATTACACCCTATTACCCCTTATCTATCTTGCAGTAAATGGGTACCTGGAAGTTAGTAGCCAACTATAATGGGTTGGACCCGGCCGAAGGTCAGTCCATGACCCTGAAGGAAGGACTCTAATAGGTCCAACAGGCTTCCAGTCCACGATAATGGAAGACTGTACCCATATAACAGAACAATGGGTAACGGGTCGCAATGTCCAGTTGAAGCATGACGGTAAACAATCTCTCGTTGAGGTTATTGCTTTCTGCAATGTTACAGATCGATTATTCTCAGCTCATTAACACTGGACTATTGTTCCCAGTACACACAGGGAACTAGGAGAAATGTGCGATGCATGTAATAAATCTTTAGAATTGTCTAGCATTTAAATTTAGGTCGGGGGGGGGGGGGGGGAGCTTTTTTGTAATAATGCAAATGTTAGGGTTCCTACAGGCTCGCTTTCACTACCTCCCGGTAATGGGAA
Source organism: Procambarus clarkii (assembly GCF_040958095.1). NCBI lineage: Eukaryota > Metazoa > Arthropoda > Malacostraca > Decapoda > Cambaridae > Procambarus > Procambarus clarkii. The sequence goes on from NC_091163.1 coordinate 16,033,982, forward strand.
CCGGTACGACTCCGGTGATGGTACGACCTCCGGCACGAGATACTTGTGAAATGTTGGTGCCATTGAAACACTTTTTGCATCAACTTTTTTGTAATTTATGCTCTGGTGACTCCAGGTTATATATGCGTGTGGAGTGTGTGTGTGTGTGTGTGTGTGTGTGTGTGTGTGTGTGTGTGTGTGTGTGTGTGTGTGTGTGTGTGTGTGTGTGTGTGTGTGTGTGTGTGTGTGTGTGTGTGTGTGTGTATATGTGTGTGTGTGTGTGTGTGTGTGTGTGTGTGTGTGTGTGTGTGTGTGTGTGTGTGTGTGTGTGTGTGTGTGTGTGTGTGTGTATATGTGTGTGTGTGTGTGTGTGTGTGTGTGTGTGTGTATGTATGTGTGTGTGTGTGTGTGTGTGTGTGTGTGTGTGTGTGTGTGTGTGTGTGTGTGTGTGTGTGTGTGTGTGTGTGTGTGTGTGTGTGTGTGTATGTGTGTGTGTGTGTGTGTGTGTACTCGCCTGGTTGTAAATAATTGGTTGTGTTATAAGGTCGAGCTCCCTAGCCCTGCCTTTCCATCTTCTCATCGGCTAATGTAATTACTTATTAAATTCTCTCTAACCATATACTCTTGTAGCTCATTTACGTGAGGCTCTAAAGCTGAAGAAGTTTTCCCCTGAAGGCTCTGTTTCTCATCTGTGTCTCAAGCGTCCGCATGTGCCCTCTGGTCATACCTCATCTGTGTCTCAACCGTTTGCCTGTTTCCTCTGGGGTCTATTGTTTCTCATTTCAGCTCTTTCAGCCTTTCACTGTAGGTGAATTTACTCAGCTCTTAACCAAGGCTAATCGCGTGTCTATGAACTACTTCCTTTCTCATTATATTCTTCTTTTAGGTGTGGATTCCATGCCTGTTCTAAATACTTAAAGATGAATTAAGAGAACCTTGAAATCCAGGGATCCCATCACAATGCTCATATTATTAAGATCAATGTGATATCCCACTTGCCTTTTCGGGACAGGAAATAGTAGAAATAGACAGAAATGGAGGAAATAGACAGAACAACCACGGATTTCCTAGAAACAACATGGAATCTAAAAAATTAGAACAGTTTCTAAGCCTCTCAAAATGTACTCTCTAAAAATATGTCGAGAGAAGTATCACAAAATAAGTCAAATACTGGAAAGCCAGGTGAGAAATTTTCAGTCATAACACATTCGATTGAACAAATCCACAAGGGCAGTGACGAGGATTCGAACCTGCGTCTGGGAGCATCCCAGACACTGCCTTAATCGACTGAGCTACGACAGGGTTAAAAGGGTTGAAACCGAAGTTCTAGGTTGAAACCGAACCCTGTCGTAGCTCAGTCGATTAAGGCAGTGTCTGGGATGCTCCCAGACGCAGGTTCGAATCCTCGTCACTGCCCTTGTAGATTTGTTCATTTGATGCATCACGTTAGTGTGATCTCTGTGTGTGACACTCGATTGGAAGGTATGGCAGGAAGTGCAACATGAATCGAGTGAGGAGAAGGGCCAACATAGGCACAGTCAGAGAACACTGAAAGAATATCAGGTTTCCGCAGTTATTCAATAACCTTCAAGCAAGAATAAGAGACATTGGTGCCACAAAAAAATGAACTCCCTAAGAAAAAAAAAAATTGGACAAGTTCCTGAAACAAATGGCGGAGCAGTAGATATGCGGCCTGCGGACTGTTGCAAGCAACAACAGCCTGTTGAACCAAGTTATAACAAGTCAAGCTTGACCTCGGGGATGTATGCATCATTGTGTAGGCTTCTGTGTCTAGGTTCCTCAAGGCTGTGCAAATATTTGCCAGATCGCTGTGTAAAGCTTTATCAGCTTTGTTGACCAGAGCACACACTAGAAGGTGAAGGGACGACGACGTTTCGGTCCGTCCTGACCATTCTCAAGTCGATTGGACCATTCTCAAGACCATTCTCAAGTCTCACAATCGACTTGATAATGGTCCAGGACGAACCGAAACGTCGTCGTCCCTTTACCTTCTAGTGTGTGGTCTGGTCAACTTACTTTAGCCACGTTATTGTGACTTATCGCCTTTATCAGCTTTAAAGTGGCCGGCAAGCCCACATATTCAGTGTCATGTATACTGTCATAGATCCTTCTTTTTCAGTGTTATTCTGAGCTGCCATTCCTTTCAATGTATACTCCTCCTTTGGGAGCCTTTCTTCACCTCACGAATTATCGTTACCTTGCATTTGTCACGAGTTGAAGTCAAACATCTACCTGTCTCACCTCATCAATTTAGCATCACCTCGAAACAGTTCGTTGACATATCAGCTATAAATCATGCGACTAAAAAACATCGTTGTAGTTTATTTGTACGACTGTGTATTCGTTCACACCAGGAGTAAAAAGCGTCAGCCAATCACCGTGAGGCAGAGGAATATTGTCCGAGGTATATTTGTTCTAATTGGCTTCAGCCTCTCACGGCGGTATACTCTGTCTAGGATTCAAACTGTGTCACCGGGCGCTCTGGATAAATATCCCGGTAGTGAAAGATATGCCAGAGACCGTCTTAAGAGGAAAAGGTTCAGTCATTCTTGGGAGGAAAGGATTCAGCCTTTCTTGGGAGGAAAAGATTCAGTCCTTCTTGGGAGGAAAAGATTCAGCCCTTCTTGGGAGGAAAAGATTCAGCCCTTCTTGGAGGAAAATATTCAGCCCATCTTGGGAGGAAAGGATTCAGTCCTTCTTGGGAGGAAAAGATTCAGCCCTTCTTGGGAGGAAAAGATTCAGCCCTTCTTGGAGGAAAATATTCAGCCCATCTTGGGAGGAAAGGATTCAGTCCGTCTTGGGAGGAAAAGATTCAGCCCTTCTTGGGACGAAAAGATTCAGCCCTTCTTTTTTTTTTTTTTTTTTTTTTAAGTAAAGAGGAAGGAGAGGCATAGGTGAAGGGGAAGTATAGAAGTGGGAAATACAGTGAGAGGTATAAAAGCAGGCGGGCTGTCCGCCTTGCTGACCTTCCTGACAACCCTTCTTGGGAGGAAAAGATTCAGCCCTTCTGGAAAGGAAAAGATTCAGCCACACACTCGTATCGGATGATTAATTATTAATACATATTCGCATTATTTAATCTAATAAATATATATATAATGATATTATTACTGAATATCTCCGGTTAAGGAGATCACTGTAACAATGCTTGCGACTTCGTAAGGTCATATAAAAGGAAAATTGCTGTTCAAGAAGAAGAACCAACCCAACCACTTGGGCTGGACGGTAGAGCGATGGTCTCGCTTCATGTAGGTCGGCGTTCAATCCCCGACTGTCAACAAGTGGTTGGTCACCATTTCTTCCCCCCCCCCCCCGTCTCATCCCAAATCCTTATCCTGACCCCTTCCAAGTGATATATATATATATATATATATATATATATATATATATATATATATATATATATATATATATATATATATATATATATATATATATATATATATATATATATGTCGTACCTAATAGCCAGAGCGCACTTCTCAGCCTACTATGCAAGGCCCGATTTGCCTAATAAGCCAAGTTTTCATGAATTAATTGGTTTTCGACTACCTAACCTAACCAAACCTAACTTTTTCGGCTACCTAACCTAACCTAACCTATAAAGATAGGTTAGGTTAGGTTAGGTAGGGTTGGTTAGGTTCGGTCATATATATACGTTAATTTTAACCCCAATAAAAAAATATTGACCTCATACATAATGAAATGGGTAGCTTTATCATTTCATAAGAAAAAAATTAGAGAAAATATATTAATTCAGGAAAACATGGCTTATTAGGCAAATCGGGCCTTGCATAGTAGGCCGAAAAGTGCGTTCTGGCTACTAGGTACGACATATATATATATATATATATATATATATATGTCGTACCTAGTAGCCAGAACGCACTTCTCGGCCTACTATGCAAGGCCCGTTTTGCCCAATAAGCCAAGTTTTCCTGAATTAATATATTTTCTCTAATTTTTTTCTTATGAAATGATAAAGCTACCCTTTTCATTATGTATGAGGTCAATTTTTTTTTATTGGAGTTAAAATTAACGTAGATATATGACCGAACCTAACCAACCCTACCTAACCTAACCTAACCTATCTTTATAGGTTAGGTTAGGTTAGGTAACCAAAAAAGTTAGGTTAGGTTAGGTTAGGTAGGTTAGGTCGTCGAAAAAACATTAATTCATGAAAACTTGGCTTATTAGGCAAATCAGGCCTTGCATAGTAGGCTGAGAAGTGCGTTCTGGCTACTAGGTACGACATATATATATATATATATATATATATATATATATATATATATATATATGTCGTACCTAGTAGCCAGAACTCACTTCTCAGCCAACTATGCAAGGCCCGATTTGCCTAATAAGCCAAGTTTTCATGAATTAATGTTTTTTCGTCTACCTAACCTACCTAACCTAACCTAACCTAGCTTTTTTGGCTACCTAACCTAACCTTACCTATAAAGATAGGTTAGGTTAGGTTAGGTAGGGTTGGTTAGGTTCGGTCATATATCTACGTTAATTTTAACTCCAATAAAAAATAATTGACCTCATACATAGTGAAAAGGGCAGCTTTATCATTTCATAAGAAAAAAATTATAGAAAATATATTAATTCAGGAAAACTTGGCTTATTAGGCAAATCGGGCCTTACATATTAGGCTGAGAAGTGAGTTCTGGCTACTAGGTACGACATATATATATATATATATATATATATATATATGTCGTACCTAGTAGCCAGAACGCACTTCTCGGCCTACTATTCAAGGCCCGATTTGCCTAATAAGCCAAGTTTTCCTGAATTATTATATTTTCTCTATTTTTTTTCTTATGAAATGATAAAACTACCCATTTCATTATGTATGAGGTCAATTTTTTTTTATTGGAGTTAAAATTAACGTAGATATATGACCGAACCTAACCAACCCTACCTAACCTAACCTAACCTATCTTTATAGGTTAGGTTAGGTGAGGCTGCCGAAAAAGTTAGGTTAGGTTAGGTTAGGTAGGTTAGGTAGTCGAAAAACAATTAATTCATGAAAACTTGGCTTATTAGGCAAATCGGGCCTTGCATAGTAGGCTGAGAAGTGCGTTCTGGCTACTAGGTACGACATATATATATATATATATATATATATATATATATATATATATATATATATATATATATATATATATATATATATATCGTACCTAGTAGCCAGAATGCACTTCTCGGCTTACTATGCAAAGCCCGATTTGCCTAATAAGCCAAGTTTTCCTGAATTAATATATTTTCTCACTTTTTTTTTCTTATGAAATGATAAAGCTACCCGTTTCATTATGTTTGAGGTAATTTTTTTTTTATTGTAGTTAAAATTAACGTAGATATATGACCGAACCTAACCAACCCTACCTAACCTATCTTTATAGGTTAGGTTAGGTTTAAGTAGCAGAAAAAGTTAGGTTAGGTTAGGTTAGGTAGGTTAGGTAGTTGAAAAACAATTAATTCATGAAAACTTGGCTTATTAGGCAAATCGGGCCTTGCATAGTAGGCTGAGAAGTGTGTTCTGGCTATTAGGTACGACATATATATATATATATATATATATATATATATATATATATATATATATATATATATATATATATATATATATATATATATATATATATATATATATATATATATATATATATATATATATATATATATATATGTCGTACCTAGTAGCCAGAACGCACTTCTCAGCCTACTATGCAAGGCCCGATTTGCCTAATAAGCCAAGTTTTCATGAATTAATTGTTTTTCGACTACCTAACCTACCTAACCTAACCTAACCTAACTTTTTCGGCTACCTAACCTAACCTAACCTATAAAGATAGGTTAGGTTAGGTTAGGTAGGGTTGGTTAGGTTCGGCCATATATCTACGTTAATTTTAACTCCAACAAAAAAAAATTGACCTCATACATAATGAAATGGGTAGCTTTATCATTTAATAAGAAAAAAATTAGAGAAAATATATTAATTCAGGAAAACTTGGCTTATTAGGCAAATCGGGCCTTGCATAGTAGGCTGAGAAGTACGTTCTGGCTACTAGGTACGACATATATATATATATATATATATATATATATATATATATATATATATATATATATATATATGTCGTACCTAGTAGCCCGAACGCACTTCTCAGCCTACTATGCAAGGCCCGATTTGCCTAATAAGCCAAGTTTTCCTGAATTAATATATTTTCTCTAATTTTTTCTTATGAAAAGATAAAGCTACCCATTTCATAATGTATGAGGTCAATTTTTTTTATTGGAGTTAAAATTAACGTAGATATATGACCGAACCTAACCAACCCTACCTAACCTAACCTAACCTAACCTATCTTGATAGGTTAGGTTAGGTTAGGTAACCGAAAAAGTAAGGTTAGGTTAGGTTAGGTAGGTTAGGTAGTCGAAAAACAATAATTTCATGAAAACTTGGTTTATTAGGCAAATCGGGCCTTGCATAGTTGGCTGAGAAGTGCGTTCTGGCTACTAGGTACGACATATATATATATATATATATATATATATATATATATATATATATATATATATATATATATATATATATATATATATATATATGGTTGACCGATTGCAAAGCTACATTTGTTCAATAGTTGATGACTGCTTCTTGGACTCGAACCCAGGCCTCCAGAGTAGGACCTCCAGCATTATGCTCACTCTTTCATTATTTGCGTTATAGTGTTTGAAGGTCGTGATAGCAACAATGAAATAGAAGACTTATTTGTTCATCTTTTAACCATCCTGGACATAGTACTCGGCTGCTATCCTGATGGTCTTGGTTCGAATCCTTGAGGTCACTTTACTGTTGAATATTACGTTTGTGAAACAGAATATCGGTCTGTTGAGGCTTGCAGGACATACGCCCAAGGCTAATCTCGTTCAATTATTGAACGAGATTAGCTAATCGAGATTAGCTAATAACGAGATTAGATTATTGAACGAGAAACAAGTTCGATACCATTGAAATAAGTACCACACACCAACTTGCGATGCATTGCGATGATTTAGCTTGGGATGATTTACCTTGTGATGATTTGGGGGCTTAGCGTCCTCGCTAAGGTTAGAAAAATATATGAATCAGTTTGCGGTAGTTATTTCAATAGGAACTACCTCGTATAGGCCAATATAGGCCTGCTGCAGTTCCGTAATTCTTATGTAATTAAGTTATTAATTCTTATGTAATCATTACTTTCCATGAAAAATTTACTTAGCAAGATTGTAGGCGTTTCTCAGGACTGCCTTAATTAGAATTAATACTAATTAGAATTAATTAATATTAATTAATGTTTAATTAATGTTTAATTAATTAATTAATTAACCGTGCGTGTTAAGGTTTTTAACACGCACGGCGAAGCTTGGATATGATAAGCTATTAATTACACAAAAAAATAAAAAATGTGTTTCATTTGTACCAGTTATCAAGGAAATTAATTTAACTCCAAATTGAATCTCAATCACCACCATCCACTTGTGCTGGACGGTAGAGGGATGGTCTATATCCATTGCAGCGAGCGATTCCCCTCGATTTATCAATTGGCTAGGCACTATTCTTTACCTGCGGCCTCCCCTCCCAGCTCCTATCCTGCCGTCACATCACGTCCCAGACATTCTATACTAACACTTCCTTCCGTAATTACCTCACCTGCCCTACACCTGCACAGATAATTAACTTAATCCGAAGCTATTAATTATCACCAGCGGCCTAGCTAATTTACTACCACAAGAGTTGTTATAGATTCAGCTACTCGGAACAAGTTCCAAATAGCACAAGCTATGGTTAGCCCCGTAACTTACCTGACACAGGAGCGGGCCAAGTAGCACGGGCTATGGTGAGCCCGTAGTGGACTTACCTGGCACAGGAGCGGTGCTGTGTGTTGACAAGAACTGATGAAATTACCTGGCAAATATATTCAACAGGATATATCTTATGTAATGCTATTTATAATGACTGTTTATATTTATATAACTATTTATAATTATTGTTATTTATTTTTATTGACATATATATATATATATATATATATATATATATATATATATATATATATATATATATATATATATATATATATATATATATATATATATATATATATATATATATATATATATATATATATATTAATTATTACTTTTGGAAATATTATTAGTATCTTCTGAGGCAAAAAATGTGGAAGAATAATGTGTCTTGCAATTCAGAAAATGATTTAGCTGCAGTTTTCTCAGTGACTGAATGGGCTTCGTTAAGACCCTGTGACAGGGAACAAGGGAAGCGCGTTAACTATTCTCTTCCAGCACGAGGATGGACGAGGAAAAAGTGGGAGAGACTGTGACACTTTTTGGCAGCAACACTTAAGGAGAGAGTTAAGTGGCACTCTGCTCTTAAGTGTTTTAGTCCATTCTTAGTCTAGTCTTGTGCATCTGAGCACAAATAACGCTGCAAGTCTCGTCTTACTGAGCGCTCAGGTGAGCTCATATTCATCTTACTGAGCGCTCAGGTGAGCTCATATTCATCTTACTGAGCGCTCAGGTGAGCACATTTATCTTACTGAACGCTCAGGTGAGCTCATATTCATCTTACTGAGCGTTCAGGTGAGCTCATATTCATCTTACTGTGCGCTCAGATGAGCTCATATTCATCTTACTGAACGCCCAGGTGAGCTCATATTCATCTTACTGAACGCTCAGGTGAGCTCATATTCATCTTACTGAACGCTCAGGTGAGCTCATATTCTTCTTACTGAACGCTGGGAGCGAATGGTAGCCGGTCGGCCGAGTGGACAGCACGCTGGATTTGTGATCCTGCGGTCCCGGGTTCGATCCCGGGCGCCGGCGAGAAACAATGGGCAGAGTTTCTTTCACCCGATGCCCCTGTTACCTAGCAGTAAAATAGGTACCTGGGTGTTAGTCAGCTGTCACGGGCTTCTTCCTGGGGGTGGACGCTTGGTCGAGGACCGGGCCGCGGGGACACTAAAGCCCCGAAATCATCTCAAGATAACCTCAAGATCTCAAGATAACGCTCAGATGAGCTGACATTCACTTTACTGAACGTCCAGGTGAGTAAGGTGAATTTGGAAGCTCTATTGCTGGTACGAACAGTTAAACGGAACAAGTGAAAATTTCTAATTAGTGCGGATAAAGTTCTTATCATTTGACGTATGTCAAATGGAGTTTGAAATTTCATCTTGAAGTTTACTCAAGCCAAATCAGCTGAGCAAACCAATGGCATTTGTTTACGGTAGACTATAAGGAGGAATTTACAATAAGTAAATTTTATGAGAGTCAGTTATCCTCAGAGGAATCGGTATGTCGTGATCATTGTCTCGCAGACAGCAGTATTCAGAGCTGTCTGGGGCGAAGGGAAGGGGACTATTAGGGGGGGGGGGAAGCGCCAAGCTATTGCGAATATATAGTACTTGCTCATCTGGAATCTACGAATTACCACATATTTACCATCTTAAGACGTCAGTATTCGACACACACATCATCATGTAAACACCTGCTGCGAGCACTCAGCTTCATCAACACCTGAAACATCAGACTCCACTACCGTCTCAACATATTAATCCTACATAGTTCACTTCAGGCGTGATTAAACACCGTTAATGGGAACTGAAATTCATTCAATATTTTTTTACTGGGTGGGGCCAGGAAGGAAGAACATAGTATCTTTTTTATTTTTTTCTGAGCCAACCTGGGGCCAGATTCACGAAAGCACTTACGCAAACACTTACGAACGTGTACATCTTTCCTCAATCTTTGGCGACTTTGTTTACAATTATTAAGCAGTTAATGAGCTCCGAAGCACCAGGAGGCTGTTTATAACAATAACAACAGTTGATTGGCAAGTTTTCATGCTTGTAAACTGTTTAATAAATGTAACCAAAGCCGTCAAAGATTGAGGAAAGATGTACATGTTCGTAAGTACTTGCGTAAGTGCTTTCGTGAATCTGGCCCCTGGTTCTAAAAAGCCTTTTGACCGATCTGATTTTCTGAGTGGCTGCCTCGTAAGGCTCGTAAGGCACGCGACGTATTCAGCCCATTTCCCTGGTATTTTGGGATTTCCGGCAATGGTCGTGTTATTTGTAATGGCGTTCTTTGGTACAGCAATCTCTCTCAATGAGTTTTTTCATTCACTTCCTTCATGAAGGCAAAAAAAAAAATCCGGGCCTTTCAGGGAGTCTAATTGATACGTCTTTATTAATAAAGGTGTTTTATCCTGACTTCCCAGATGGCTGTCAACTGTCTGTATGCCTCCGTCAGGAGCAAAGTATTAGCTGTCAGTAGCAAAACTTCAGCTGTCAGGAGCAAGCTTTAGCTGTCAGTAGCGAAACTATAGTTTTCATGATCGAGGTAACATCACTGAAAATGTGACGAAGGTGAAGAAAGAAAAGTAACGATAACATTAAAGTGAAGGTGAAGGCTCAGAAGAATGAAATACTAGGAGTGATGCCTACAGTGAAGAAGGTTGAGGCATGATGGCACTAGTAGTGAGGGAGAGTGGAGTTTAGGGCCACTAGCAGTGACTTAGGGTGAAAATGAAAGAGAGAGAGAGGGAGAGAGAGAGAAAAAAAGAGAGTGTGTGAAAGATTCTCTGAGCGTTCTCTGTCTTTGTCTGTCTCTGCCTCTGTCTCTATCTCTGTCTGTCTGTCTGTCTGTCTGTCTGTCTGTCTGTCTGTCTGTCTGTCTGTCTGTCTGTCTGTCTGTCTGTCTGTCTGTCTGTCTGTCTCTCTCTCTCTCTCTCTCTCTCTCTCTCTCTCTCTCTCTCTCTCTCTCTCTCTCTCTCTCTCTCTCTCTCTCTCTCTCTCTCTCTCTCTCTCTCTCTCTCTTTCTCTCCCTCCAAATCTCTCTCAGAAAATGTATTACATAGCAATAAAGAAACTGCTGAAAAATGGTCTGGAAAAATCCTCCGTCAATTAATTTCATTATTATGGTCAAAAATATAAATTGCAAACTTATAATATACATTTTATTGTAATCTTTTTAGTAATATTTTCAAACGCATAAAATTGCCGATTACTTAATAATTCAACAAGTACCTAATTTTAAAACAAAACAAATAGAAATTTATAAACATTTCTATGACATGTCATTCGTATTTCAGACAAATAAATTATATAATAAAACAAGTTATATGAGCCTCAGGTTCCTCTTTACTGTCGAGATGCCCTCGACGACAACGACCTCAGTCTTCCTTGATCTTAACTTTATTGAAGAAGCGCAAGATTCACTTTACTGTCACTCGACATCACTCTTCACAAGTCAGAGAAGCTCGCTCCAGACAGCTTAACAGCTTAATAACTATCTGCATGGCTGGATTCAATCTTCTCTTCCTCACCTGAGCTGCTGTCTCTCTTTTTAGGCTCTAGGCTCCATCTATCGAGAAAAAAAGTGAATGTTTATCTAGTTACCATACTAGGGAAATGGGAGGATTATCTAAGTACCATACTAGGGAAATGGGAGGATTATCTAGTTACCGTACTAGGGAAATGGGAGGATTATCTAGGTACCATACTAGGGAAATAGAAGGATTATTTAGTGATTATACTAGAAAAAGGGAAGGTTTGTCTTTTAATCTTTGTCGATTAGGTTAGATTAGGAGAGTTAAGGTTCAGGTTAAGATTTATTTGGTTAGGCCACTTTTGATATGGTAAGGTTAGGTTGACCTAGATTTGGTTACGCCAGGTAAGGTTCGGTATATAGTATATATAGCACTTGGTAGGGATATGAGGATAATGAGTAGGAAAATGTGGATACGAGGATAATTCCCTACAGCTCCCTTGCAGTTGGCTTCGTTCTCAACTCACACTCAGGGATCTAGGGTTCCATTCCAGGGCAGGACAGATATGGTTTAGCACGTTTTCTTTCACTTAATACCTCTGCTCAACTAGCATTAAATAAGGTACCCGGGAGAAAGCAAACTGTTGTGGGTGGCATCTTGAGGAAAATCAATAATTCGGCCACGGAGAGGACCTCGATACAGGCCTAAAGTAAAATTATATATACACAGGCGTACTGTCCCCGTGAAAATGAATGAAAATATGTCAGAAAAAACACACATTTGCATTCGTTTAACGAATTTTTTTGTAAATAATTCGTTTGTCGGTTTGGTGTTGGGCTTAAGGTCCATCGACCGTGAAAAGGGCATTATGTGGCCACCACAATTTTGGCCATAATAGCTACCACAATTGGCCATAATAGCTACCACAATTGGCCATAATAGCTACCACAATTGGCCATAATAGCTACCACAATTGGCCATAATAGCTACCACAATTGGTAACAATGGCCACCTCAATAGTTTACTGACCAACCACCAAAGTATACTTTAGTCTAGGACAAAAGCCAGGTAAACCTCTGGTTGTGTATATCCTTGTATTTATTAACTAGTTTCTTTATCTTTGATATTTACTGATTATCTGGTGTTATCTGATGTACATGTCTTTGGCAGGTAGGGAAATTTTATTAGGTTTAAATAATTTTTAGTGGGTTTATGTATTTATTTATTTTTTTTTTTTGGGGGGGGGAGTAAATTGTAAATAAGTTAAGGTTTCTATATCGATGTGACGAAGAGGAATTTTAATTTGCTCTGATTTGATTTTGACAAATTTCAACACCCACAGTTTTTGGGATTAAATTAATTTTTAATTGGACTTTTCGATTTTAGGTATTTTTGAATTAGTTATCTCTAAATAATTCATGAATGCTCATATATGTTATGTTTTTTATTGTTTTTTTTTTTGTGTGTTTTTGCAAATAATTTTTTGGTTCAAAATCGATGTTTTTTTTTTTTTAAACTACTTACTAGTCACTATATTACTATCTAAAACCTAAGAACGTACGAATTCTGACTACTGACGACCGTCATAATAGGTACTATATAACCAGGAGAATGTGTTGAGTGGTAACCTACAGTTTTCACTTATTTTGTTCTTGGTATATTGCCTCTTCATAACGCCTTCCCAGTCCTTACTCCAAGTCTACTATGTGGATCACATTGTTCACTCTCTACATCACCCACGCTGATTTATTTTAACTTTAAATTTTGCTTATATCGTGCGAATTTTGTTAAATGTTTTGAAATATGCTAATAAAATTTAGAAGCAGTGACGACTACTTATTTCCAGGATTGTCAATTTTTATTTTATTTCTAACAAATAAGGACAGAAAAAGGCTAATTCTGACTCTTGTTAGTAAGTTTAAAGCCTTTTCTTGCCTCAGTACACATAACTCTTCGTCTATTTGCTTCCCTATAACACCATCAACCCATTTTTTTAAATAACTTCAAAACCAAGTCCCTATAATTACTACTGGGGGAATAGGAAGGGAAAACGAACACTTGAGTGTTTTTGAACAATCGAAGCGCTCAAAAAAAGGGGTTCACATTCTTCTGTGGTTTACAATGTTTCTTTTTCATGATAGTTAGAAGGATTTTCTATTTACAAACAAGCCATGGAGAGTGCAACACCTCATGTTTGTGTTTACATAATTATGTTGACCTTACAGCGAATATTATGACACACAAAGCCAAACTATCTCTCTCTCTTCCCCCCTCACAAAGCCACACTATCTCTCTCTTTCCCCACACAAAGCCAAACCATCTCTCTCTCTCTTCTCCCACACAAAGCCAAACTATCTCTCTCTCTCTCTCTTCCCCCACACAAAGCCAAACTATCTCTCTCTTCCTCCACACAAAGCCAAACTATCTCTCTCTCTCTCTCTTCCCCCACACAAAGCCAAACTATCTCTCTCTCTCTCTCTTCCCCCACACAAACCCACACTATCTCTCTGTCTCTTCCTCCACACAAAGCCAAACTATCTCTCTCTCTCTCTCTTCCCCCACACAAACCCAAACTATCTCTCTCTTCCTCCACACAAAGCCAAACTATCTCTCTCTCTCTTCCCCCACACAAAGCCACACTATCTCTCTGTTTTTCTCGCACACACTTTTCCTGTCACGTTTCATCACTGTGATGAGAGTGAGAAGGCCACATACACTCTTCATTAAATATATCTTCACATCATACCCATCTCCACTGACATTAGTTCTCTTCACATCCACTCGTGTGGACAGAAATGTGGACATTTCTACATTTATATATATATGTATATATATATATATATATATATATATATATATATATATATATATATATATATATATATATATATATATATATATATATATGTCGTACCTAGTAGCCAGAACGCACTTCTCAGCCTACTATGCAAGGCCCGATTTGCCTAATAAGTCAAGTTTTCATGAATTTATATATTTTTTTCTAATTTTTTTCTTATGAAATGATAAAGCTACCCATTTCATTATGTATGAGGTCAATTTTTTTTAATGGAGTTAAAATTAACGTAGATATATGACCGAACCTAACCAACCCTACCTAACCTAACCTATCTTTATAGGTTAGGTTCGGTTAGTTAGCAGAAAAAGTTAGGTTAGGTTAGGTTAGGTAGGTTAGGTAGTCGAAAAAACATTAATTCATGAAAACTTGGCTTATTAGGCAAATCGGGCCTTGCATAGTAGGCTGAGAAGTGCGTTCTGGCTACTAGGTACGACATATATATATATATATATATATATATATATATATATATATATATATATATATATATATATATATATATATATATTCTTTTAGTGAAATTGCTTTTTCTCTATAGCTCATTGGAGATAACTCTTGCAACATAGCGTTTATTGCTGCAAATTTTATATTAATTGCTTGGAATCTATAACACAAGTTAGAAGGTCGAGGCAAAATTAGGTATACAAGACAAACAAATCAATATTATCCCCCCCCCCATATATGTTCATTTCATTTAAAACGTGTACCAATTCCAATGATTAATCTATTATTCAGAGTAAGTGTTCATGTGAAGTAAATCCCAGCGATCTAACGTAATAAACACAACAATTATTTTTCTGATCAAGTGTTCAAGGCCTGGGAAGAACAGTAACGGGAGAGGAATGATGCTAAGTCCTCCCCCAGCCTCTGGCACATCCGGATGCTGCTGCTTCCACTCCTCTCGATCTTAATGATGTAACAGTCTGGTAAAAATTTGCCTTTCATCAGTGCTGACGGCCAGTACAGAGCGGATTCGTAAATAAATCCGTTTCCAACGGTGTTGATGATGCACGGATTTGATCAAGATTTATCGGATTTAATCCTTTAATCCTCCCTGGTGCTGAAGATGCAGGGATGTGGTCTGAACTTGCTTAAGCAGAGAAGATGTGGCGGTGTCAGAGTCCGTGTTTGAGGGTTGTTTATTGGTGCCTTAACAGAAAATATGAAGTGATGAGAAAGTGCAAAATGAGGAGGAATCGTTCCTCTTCCTGAGAAATATCATAATTCTCATATATACACTAATAATGAGAGGAAAAGTAGATAATAAAAATACTCAAGCTAGCAATGGAGCAAAAAATTAAACAATATGAATATGTAAAGTGGGAAGAAATGCAAGATAATATGCAGCCAAACCAAATATGACATATTTGTTAAAAACTATAACTAACTTTAAAATTTAAATTTAAGTGAAGACGGTCAATAAACAGTTGATTAATGAGAGAAGAAGTGATAGAAGAACACCAGGGAGACGGGGGATCGATCGATGCCAGCATGGAGAGTGAGAGCTGGTCGCTGCTACTGTGTTTTGTCGTTCTTATCTTAGGTAAGTTAGCCCTGACCTACAGATAAATGTCTCTCTGTCTCTCTCTTTCTGTCTCTCTGTCTCTCTCTCTCTCTCTCTCTCTCTCTCTCTCTCTCTCTCTCTCTCTCTCTCTCTCTCTCTCTCTCTCTCTCTCTCTCTCTCTCTCTCTCTCTCTCTCTCTCTCTCCCTACAGAGAGAGAATAGTTGCCACTGCAACTGTCATAAATTGTTTTATAAAAGTATCTAGTTGAAGAGCAAATTGAAGAATGCATTATTGAAGTCAGTCAACCGTAGAATTCAAATGTAATTAATATGTGTGAGCTAATGACTGCAGGGCAGCTGTCGAAATAGATTTTGCTGCAGTTTAGGGAACCGTAATGTGTTGTGGTGGCCATCCGTCATCTATTGTAGTGGTCATCAATCATCTATTGAGTAGCTTACCCATCAACTATTGTGTTCCCTAACTATCATGTGCCGTGCAGCTTAAATATCACGTACTCGGTACTTACCTAACAGGTGCGTATCTGAGAGGTAACGTAACTATAACCGCGTATGCACTAGCGCACTAGCCATTGTCTACGAAGAAGTGAGGACTAGCTTTTAACATCTCGTCTACTAACCCTGTGCCTATTCCGTTATCATTTACCTGTCCTAATGTTGAAATTCTTTGTCGACTCTAAGGTTATGGATAAAGGTGGCTTCTACAATACACACAGAAATCACAATAGGCCTTGCATAGTAGGCTGAGAAGTGCGTTCTGGCTACTAGGTACGATATACATATATATATATATATATATATATATGTATTACAGTCTACACTAAGGAAACAAACATATATATATATATATATATATATATATATATATATATATATATATATATATATATATATATATATATATATATATATATATATATATATATATATATATATATATATATATATATATATATATATATATATGTCGTACCTAGTAGCCAGAACGCACTTCTCAGCCTACTATGCAGGGCCCGATTTGCCTAATAAGCCAAGTTTTCCTGAATTAATATATTTTCTCTAATTTTTTTCTTATGAAATGATAAAGCTACCCATTTCATTATGTATGAGGTCAATTTTTTTTTATTGGAGTTAAAATTAACGAAGATATATGACCGAACCTAACCAACCCTACCTAACCTAACCTAACCTATCTCTATAGGTTAGGTTAGGTTAGGTAGCCGAAAAAGTTAGGTTAGGTTAGGTTAGGTAGGTTAGGCAGTCGAAAAACAATTAATTCATGAAAACTTGACTTATTAGGCAAATCGGGCCTTGCATAGTAGGCTGAGAAGTGCGTTCTGGCTACTAGGTACGACATATATATATATATATATAAATATATATATATATATATATATATATATATATATATATATATATATATATATATATATATATATATATATATATATATATATATATATATATATATATATATATATATATTATTAAATATGACCGAAAAAGTAAGATTAATAATTCTAACACGAATTTTCTCAATCTTTCGTACATTACGCTTCACTGCTGGAGGTAAATCAAAAATCACTTCTCCAAAATTCATTTTTATTTCTAGTCTGACGCGACATGGGCGCGTTTCGTAAAACTTATTACATTTTCAAAGACTTCACAAATACACAACTGATTAGAACTTGCGTTTCCCTGATTTTATATCTACATTTGAGTGAGGAGGGAAGGGTGATGTGGCATTACATTTGAGTGAGGTGGGAAGGGTGATGTGGCATTAACACAAGACAGAACACTAGGGGATATTAATAGGGTATTAAAAGTATCAACACAAGACAGAACAGAAACAATGGGTATTGAATAGAAGTGTTTGTAGAAAGCCTATTGGTCCATATTTCTTGATGCTTCTATATTGGAGCGGAGTCTTGAGGTGGGTAGAATATAGTTGTGCAATAATTGGCTGTTGATTGCTGGTGTTGACTTCTTGATGTGTAGTGCCTCGCAAACGTCAAGCCGCCTGCTATCGCTGTATCTATCGATGATTTCTGTGTTGTTTACTAGGATTTCTCTGGCGAACCAAACCATCGCCAGAGAATATATATTATTAATAATATATATTATTAAATATGACCGAAAAAGTAAGATTAATAATTCTAACACGAATTTTCTCGATCTTTCTTACGTTTCTTTTCACTGTTGATGGTAATTTAAAGATCAATTCTCCAAAATTTATTTTTATTTTTAGTCTGAGGCGACACTTGAGTGAGTTTCGTAAAACTTATTACATTTTCAAAGACTTTAGTTTACAAACACACAACTGAAACTGAATAGAGCTTACACATCTTCGATTTTATATCTACATTTGGGTGAGGTGGATGAGGTGAAAACAAACTTTCAACAATGGGTATTGAATGGGTATTAAATTCAAATACAAGACAGAACATGAAACAATGGATATTGAATGGAAGTAATTGTAGAAAGCCTATTGGTCCATATTTTTTGATGCTTCTATATTGGAGCGGAGTCTTGAAGTGGGTAAAATATAGTTTTGTAGTAATTGGCTGTTGATTGCTTGTGTTGACTTCTTGATGTGTAGTGCCTCGCAGATGTCAAGCCGCCTGCTATCGCTGTATCTATCGATGATTTCTGTGTTGTTTGCTAAGATTTCTCAGGTGATGGTTTGTTTGTGGGAAGAGATTATATGTTCCTTAATGGAGCCCTGTTGCTTATGCATCGTTAAACGCCTGGAAAGAGATGTTGTTGTCATGCCTATATACTGTTTTTTTTAGGCTTACAGTCCCCAAGAGGGCATTTGAAGGCATAGACGACGTTGGTCTCTTTTAAAGCGTTCTGCTTTGTGTCTGGAGAGTTTCTCATGAGTAGACTGGCCGTTTTTCTGGTTTTATAGTAAATCGTCAGTTGTATCATCTGATTTTTGTCTGTAGGGATAACGTTTCTACTGACAATATCTTTCAGGACCCTTTCCTCCGTTTTATGGGCTGTGGAGAAGAAGTTCCTGTAAAATAGTCTAATAGGGGGTATCGGTGTTGTGTGCAGGAATCAACCTCACTGAGGACCAAGTCACTCTCCTAAATCTGGGTATAAACTGTCACGTTATGTCCAGACCGAGTGAGATGGCCCGGAATGTGGAGTTGGAGATTCTGTTGGACGACATATTCGACCTCGAAACACAAAAGAAGGTCACCACCAGAGATACCTTACAAGCAAAACTTATTGCGGAAGGAGGAAAGAATCGAGGCAACTACAGAAGCACCATACTGTCTCCCGAGCTCAAAGTGGCAGCTAAAAGCCTTCGTGAGAACAAGGAGATAGTTGTCAGGAGAGGCGACAAGTCGCCAATATACGTCATTCTTAAAAAAACGAATATCTGGCGAAAATGAACCTCATGCTCTCTGACCAAACTAAATTCCAAAGGGTAACGAAGGACACTACAGCCGAACTGAAAGCAAAGGTCAACAAATTGATCGAAACTGTGAACGCCAAGAAATCTGGACTCCACTTGCCAAAGATTATTGGGGAATATAAACCTGGATATGCATATGGAAATGTCAAGACACACAAGGCTGGAAACCCACTTTGGCCAATCATCAGCCAGATACCCACACAAACGTACAGACTGGCGAAATGACTCAATGGCTTGCTGACTCCTTATGTCCCTTGCGCCTTCAGCCTGAAGTCTCCAAAGGAATTTGTTGACTTGCTGCGGGGAACACGGGCCACAGGGATAAGAGCCTCGTTGGACGTAGCATCACTGTTTACCAACGCACCTGTGGATGAAACAATCGGGATGATAGCCGACAGAGTGTACCGTGATCCGGCCTGTACTCCTCTTGACATACCAGAAAACAGTCTAAGGAAACTACTCCAAGCTTGTACTAAAGAGGCACCTTTCTTGAGCCCGGATGGGCACATATATAATCAAGTAGATGGGGTCGCCATGGGTTCTCCCCTAGGTGTCCTGTTTGCAAACTTCTACATGGGTACCATCGAACAAAAAGTCTTAGTCGACATGAACTTGAAACCGGCCATATACTGCAGGTATGTTGACGACATTTTACACAGGTACCTGATGTCAGACATCTGCAGGAGCTGAAGGAGGCATTTGAGCAGAATTCTGTGTTGCGTTTCACTTACGAGATGGAGAAGGATGGGAAGCTGCCCTCTCTAGATGTAACAGTCATGGAAAGGAGCGGAGGTTTCCACACTGCAGTCTACACTAAGGAAACAAACATAGGAATGTGCCTGAATGCCAACAGTGACTGCCCGGACAGGTACAAGAGGAGTGTTGTTAAAACTTACGTCGACCGTGCCCTCAGCCACAGCTCAGAATGAAAGCAAGTCGACGAAGAACTCTGTAGGGTAAGGCAGGTCCTAGTCAACAACGGCTTCTCCAATGGTTTCGTGGAAGACATCATAAAAAGGAAAGTAAAACGCCATGCAACCACTGAAGAGACAACTAACACAACACCTATACCCTCTATTAGACTATTTTACAGGAACCTCTTTTCCACAGCCCATAAAACGGAGGAAAGGGTCCTGAAAGATATTGTCAGTAGAAACGTTATCCCTACAGACAAAAATCAGATGATACAACTGACGATTTACTATAAAACCAGAAAAACGGCCAGCCTACTCATGAGAAACTCTCCAGACACAAAGCAGAACGCTTTAAAAGAGACCAACGTCGTCTATGCCTTCAAATGCCCTCTTGGGGACTGTAAGCTCCAAAAAACCCAGTATATAGGCAAGACAACAACATCTCTTTCCAGGCGTTTAACGATGCATAAGCAACAGGGCTTCATTAAGGAACATATAATCTCTTCCCACAAACAAACCATAACCAGAGAAATCTTAACAAACAACAGAGAAATCATCGATAGATACAGTGATAGCAGGCGGCTTGACGTCTGCGAGGCACTACACATCAAGAAGTCAACACCAGCAATCAACAGCCAATTAATGCACAACTATATTCTACCCACTTCAAGACTCCGCTCCAATATAGAAGCATCAAGAAATATGGACCAATAGGCTTTCTACAATTACTTCCATTCAATACCTATTGTTTCATGTTCTGTCTTGTGTTTGAATTTAATACCCATTCAATACCCATTGTTGAAAGTTTGTTTTCACCTCATCCACCTCACCCAAATGTAGATATAAGATCGAAGATGTGTAAGCTCTATTCAGTTTCAGTTGTGTGTTTGTAAACTAAAGTCTTTGAAAATGTAATAAGTTTTACGAAACGCGCTTAAGTGTCGCCTCAAACTAAAAATAAAAATGAATTTTGGAGAATTGATCTTTGAATTACCATCAACAGGGAAAAGAAACGTAAGAAAGATCGAGAAAATTCGTGTTAGAATTATTAATCTTACTTTTTCGGTCATATTTAATTATATATGTCTACAGGAAAGCCTGCTACCAAAATATACTAATATATATATATATATATATATATATATATATATATATATATATATATATATATATATATATATATATATATATATATATATATATATATATATATATATATATATATTTATATATATATACATATATATATATTTATATATATATATATATATATATATATATATATATATATGTATATATATATATATATATATATATATATATATAGCTATATATATATATAGCATATATATAGCAAGGTCACCTTGCTACCTTGGAAGGATGGTAAGCAAGTGGTATGGGACTACACGTGCGCTGCCACACTGGCCAGTACCTACCTCCACTACAGCACACGTGAAAGCGGTGGTGCTGCTTCTTTCAGGGAATCGCAGAAAATTATTAAATACAGAGGTCTAGCACACTGCTACAGCTTTGTTCCGATCGGCTCGGAGACCCTCGGTTCGTGGGGAAAATGTGCATTGATGTTCCTGAAGGAATTGGGGGACAAATTGATCAGCGCTACAAAAGACCAGAGAGCAAAAAGTTTCTTGTTCCAGCGCCTCAGTGTTGCGATTCAGAGGGGAAATGCCTGTTGCGTCTTGGGCACTAGTCCAACTTCAGAGGAATTCGAAGAAGTGTTTGACTTGCAACAATGATCGAACCCGTCTGTGACATTCATCAATGTTTCCCATTGTTGTGTTTTTCAAGAGATCCATAACCTTTAAGCACCTTTTTGCATTATTATTTTTGTATCAACCCATGTATATCTTGTAACCATCAAATGCATAATAAAGCACAAAAAATAAAAAAGGAAGGGGGTGGTAGGAGAAAAGCACACAGAAACTGTATTGGAGGGGATCTAAACATTCCCTCTAATGCGTTATGCGTGGTTTCCTCCGAGGCTATGGGTCCCCCTTCTTCCAGCTAGAGGTGGTACTCCCTTCCATTGTTTATGTATATATATATATATATATATATATATATATATATATATATATATATATATATATATATATATATATATATATATATATATATATATATGTGTTTCATTGAATATGACCGCATATTCTGTATTTATTATTTTCTGGTTTAGGGCTTCTATCCCTCTAACTATTTTCTTAGCATCAGGGCTTAATTGGAATAGGAGTTCTCCAAAACTCATTTTCGTACTTTTAAGGTGAAGAAAAGAAGTGATTTACTATAGAGTGTATTACACTTATTTGTATAATTTGCACGACGTTTCGAACCTCCATGGTTCATTCTCAAGTGAACAGATCTTACAATACTAGTTGATTTTATACCCGCATTAGGTCAGGTGATAATACAATGAAGGTGAAAAACATGGGGGGATACATAAGGGATAAACATAGGGGCTGCAGAAGGCTTATTGGCCCATACGAGGCATCTCCTATCTAAACACAAAGATTAATCCAGTGTAATTGGCCTGTTATGTTGGACATTGTCTTCTGTGTTGGCATCGATATGTTCTTGTCTTGTCCTTACTCTCATGGTGGGTAGAGTAAATAGTTCCGTGATTTGGGTGTTCATGGTAGGTCGCTCTATTCTTATGTGAATTGCCTCAAGAATTTGTAATCTTCTTGAATCTTGGGTTTTGTCTATTATGCAAGTATTCTTGTTCAACATTTCTCTTGTTAGAGTAATGTCATGGGCTTGTCTCATGTGATTCCTAGGGGCACCAGATTGAAGATGGCATGTCAAACGCCTCGTCAGCTTGGTCGACGTCATACCTATGTACTTACATTGAAGGTTACATCCTTCGTGGGGGCAAGTGTACATGTATACAACGCTTGACTGCTGTAGAGGGTTCTCCGTCGGCTTCGGGCTGTTTTTGATAAGGAGTTCGGAAGTCTTCTTGGTTTTGTAGAATATTATCAGGTTTATGTTTTGGTTAGGAGTAGTGCTTTTTACTCCTTTACGGATTATTTCTTTCATTATTCTTTCCTCTTTTATATGTTCACTGTGCATGGTTGATTTGTAATATAATTTTATTGGGGGTGTTGTGGTTTCTGTTCTAGGTTCTGATTTATACCACCGGTCCAAGTGTCTTATAGCAGCGTTTATTTCCGCGTTGCTATATCCGTTGTTCACCAATACCTGAGTTACTCTTTCAAACTCTCTACTCACGTTGCTCCATTCAGAGCAGTGGGTAAGCGCTCGACGAATATAAGCATTGAGAACACTGGCTTTGTATCTTTGGGGGCACTCACTTCTACCGTTCAGGCATAATCCTATGTTGGTGGGCTTGGTATATACGTTGGTGCTTAAAGAGGTTCCTGTTTTTGTTATTAGTACATCCAAGAATGGCAGACTGTTATTTTCACTATTTTCATGTGTAAATCGGAGTACTGACTCTCTCTCTAGGTGTCTTTTTAGGTCAATTAGTTCATCTGAGTCTTTTACTATTACGAATATGTCATCTACATAACGGCAGTATACAGTTGGTTTTTGTCTGCTACTGAAGACCCTATCTTCGATGGTTCCCATATAAAAATTAGCAAATAAAACTCCTAAGGGGGAGCCCATTGCTACTCCGTCTATTTGTAAATACATGTCTCCTTGTGGACTGATGAAAGGGGCTTCCTTTGTACATGCTTCGAGAAGACTTTTCAAGTGTGGCTCAGGTATGTCTAATTTGGGGGTGCTCTCGTCTCTGTATACTCTGTCCAGTATCATTCCTATGGTTGTGTCGACTGGGGACGTTGGTAAAAAGGGATTCAACGTCCAGGGAAGCGATGATTCCATCGGGCTGGGTAGATTTGATCAATTCTAGGAAATCTGCTGATGATTGTAGACTAAACTTACTTGGAGTGTATGGAGTTAGGAGTTCATTGAGTTTCTTTGCCAGGTGATAAGTTGGGGTTGGTATTTGGCTGATTATAGGGCGTAGTGGGTTACCTGGTTTATGCGTCTTAACATTGCCGTAGGCATATCCTAAGCCATAGTCGCCTTGAAGTTCATTGAAATGCACACTACCTTTTTTTGCGTTGATTGCTGTAATTGTTTTGTTTACTTTCCGCTTAAGGTCTTCTACGGGGTTCCTCGTGATTCGTTGAAATTTGGAGTCGTCACTTAGGATGTCGCTAATTTTGTTCATGTATTCATGGGTAGGAATCAATACATATGCTGCTGTTTTGTCGGCTTTTCTTATTGTTACGTCTTTCAGATTTTTTAGTTGTTTCGCTGCTTCTTTGAGTCGTGGGGTTAAGATTGTAGATGAATATGTTCCTCGTTTTTTCCCTGCTTCTGCAAGTAGTTCAGCTTGAAGTGTGTCAGTGGTGATGACTTTTTTGTTGTCTTCTAGCTTATGGATATCGTCCAGAAGCATTTCGATTTCCAGGCGTTTTTGATGCATCTTTGGTTTAGATAAGAATTGACAATTTAGACCAAGATTTAAGAGGTCTCGTTGGTCCTGGGTAAGATCATAAGAAGTCAGGTTAAAGTAGCCAACTTTAGGACGAGGGATTTTTAGCTGTCGACCGTTTAGGGATGTTAACTTACGGAGTGTCTTTGTTTCTACAAGAGTTTTATGTTGTTGTTTCAGGTTAAATAGTTCACTGTTGATGGTTTGCTTGAGTTGGATAGGGATGTCGTACTGGGTCCATTTGTTTAACAGATGCTCCGCCTGCTCTATAAAGGTTTGGAGGGCTTCCTTCTTCTTGTTTAGTTGATGCCGAATGAGCTCTTGCCTATACCTATAGGTAAACTCTGTATTGCGGACTGCTGGGTCATGTGGGTTTATATTGGTGTATACTGGCAGCAGGTTTTCTTTCAAACATGTTTCATTGAATATGACCGCATATTCTGTATTTATTATTTTCTGGTTTAGACCAGAAAATAATAAATACAGAATATGCGGTCATATTCAATGAAACATGTTTGAAAGAAAACCTGCTGCCAGTATACACCAATATATATATATATATATATATATATATATATATATATATATATATATATATATATATATATATATATATATATATATATATATATATATATATATATATATATATATATATATATATATGTCGTACCTAGTAGCCAGAACGCACTTCTCAGCCTACTATGCAAGACCCGATTTGCCTAATAAGCCAAGTTTTCATAAATTAATTGTTTTTCGACTACCTAACCTACCTAACCTAACCTAACCTAACTTTTTCGGCTACCTAACCTAACCTAACCTAACCTATAAAGATAGGTTAGGTTAGGTTAGGTAGGGTTGGTTAGGTTCGGTCATATATCTCCGTTAATTTATTTCCAATATAAATTTTTTTACCTCATACATAATGAAATGGGTAGCTTTATCATTTCATAAGAAAAAAATTAGAGAAAATACAATAATTCAGGAAAACTTGGCTCATTAGGCAAATCGGGCCTTGCATAGTAGGCTGAGAAGTGCGCTCTGGCTACTAGGTACGACATAAATATATATAACTCGGTACAAGAAATAGTCTCTTACCAAATGCAGGCGATGAGTCACAATAACGTGGCTGAAGTATGTTGACCAGACCACACACTAGAAGTTGACTTGAGAATGGTCCAGGACGGACCGAAACGTCGTCGTCCCTTCAACTTCTAGTGTGTGGTCTGGTCAACTCTCTTACCAAAACCAACAGCACACCATTTCTTATACGCTCAACAAATCATTCCTTGAATCTAACTTACTTATGGTTCTCTTCCCGCAGGGAACATGGTGGGGCAGGCAGGGGCAGGCACAGGGCTGTACATGGGTCCCTACTTCCCCAGCCCTCAGCCCCTGAACATCACTGTACACCTGGACACCGTCGCCTACCTTCCCTGCACTGTCAATCAGCTTGGAGATAAGTCGGTTAGTGCAACAAAATTAACAAAAGTCTAAAACAGACATTTTTGTATTTTTTAACTCAGAATATTATTTCATACTGAAGTTTTTAATATTTTTTTTCTTCTTAAACGACAAAGTTTGAGGTGTTAATAGTGAAGGTTTGTAATTTTTTTTATATATATTATTTTTTTTTTTTAGGAGGGGGGGGATTTATCGCCCATTTTATTCATTACTAATTATCAGTTATTATCACCTTTCATGGCATATTCTTTATTCTTTATTTATTTATTAAACGTCTAACTTTTATTTTGTGCCCTGGGCAGCTTTGTTGCTTATTTGAATTCATCGTTAATGCTATGTTATCACACACGTTGATGAATTAGATTGTCTTATATTTAATGTAAACATGTAGAATTTCTCTTGTAAATTGGTAGATTTCGTCATGTAAATTGGTTTGTTATGCAGATGTTACGACGTAATTATATGTAAGCAGACTTATGAGAATGAAATCTCATGTCTCATAAATCTTATAAATAGGTTCTGCCTCGTATGGGCCAAGAGGCCTTCTGCAGTTACCTCTGTTCTTATGTTCTTATGAAATGCGAGTGCTTGATATGAAGTCCTTCGGGTATGTCTAAAATAGTTTTCTCGCTAAATCAAATAATTATTTCCAGCTCTTGATGAACGTTCTCTGATAGTTCACATGAACCTATTCCACTCCAATCATTCACAGAGATATTATCTATCCTGCCTCATTGTGTAAAAAAATACCATTACACGTTTTAAATCATATTTACAGTGTGTGTGTTAACTAATCAATGCATTCAGGGTCCTGAATTGGGTCTCCGTCCTGCAGGTGTCTTGGGTGAGGCGGAGGGACGCGGACATCTTGACGGTGGACCGCTACACCTTCGTCAGGGACGACCGGCTGACCGTACACTTCACCCCTGATACAGGCACCTGGACGCTGGTCATCAAGTACGTCCAGGAGCGTGACGCTGGCACCCTATGAGTGCCAGATCTCCACCGAGCCAAAGATGTCAATGCTGGTCCATCTTAACGTCATTGGTGAGTCACGGTTACTTGTTGCTTCCTGCTGGTGCTTACAATCATCCAACTGGTGCTTGCAATCATCCAGCTGGTGCTTGCAATCATCCAGCTGGTGCTTGCAATCATCCAGCTGGTGCTTGCAATCATCCAGCTGGTGCTTGCAATCATCCAACTTGTGCTTGCAATCATCCAGCTGGGTCTTGCAATCATCCAGCTGGTGCTTGCAATCATCCAGCTGGTGCCTGGTGCTTGTAAGAACCAGCTGGACTGGTATTCCTACAATTTGTGCATGGTACTGGTCGGTCAAACTCCCGTCTTCCACTCCGGTGGTACTGGGTTCGAGACTTCGAGACAGAAGTGGAATGTTAATTTGAACTTTCAATGTGGTTTGTAAGTGATTTGACTGGCACGAGGATCACCTAATTTTCTTATTAATCTAATCAATCTAATTGATCAATCTAATTGATCAATGTAATTGTTAGGTTCACCTAAATCACCATTTATTGATAACAAAGTCTAAGGCAAGTGCTTGGGAGTATCCAGAGAGCGGATTTTAATCCATAACCATAACTCAGCCCCCTCTACAAGTACATCAACTAATTAAAGTTCACTTGACTGCTCCTCTTACTCACTGCTGCTCTGATAATCTCTTCAATGTCGGCTCCACCCACTTTGCAAAGTGATAATGAGGTCGCATATCAGGCGATCCCCTTTGACATATCCGTCGTTCGCGATCGTTCTCAATGCATTGAGATCTAACGGCCTAATTGGAGCCAGACTTTGTGCGTTTTAATTAGCTGTCACCGATTATATGTGATAAATGGAGAGATGAAAGCCTCCTACTTATCCTCTCCCCCTCACCCCGGCTTCTCATTGGTTGAGGCCCCTCACTCGACACATAAGGGAAAGGTTCTTAATTGCCTTTCATCTTCACTACGTAGTTATGAGCTTCTTAAAGAGCCTGGGGGCTAGATTCACGAAGAAGTTACGTAAACACTTACGAGCCTGTCCATTTTTCTCAATCTTTGGCGGCTTTGTTTACAATTATTAGACAGTTAATGAGCTCCGAAGCACCAGAAGGCTGTTTATAAAATAACAACAGTTGATTGGCAAGTTTTCATGCTTGTAAACTGTTTAATAAATGTAACCAAAGCCGTCAAAGATTGAGGAACGATGTACACGTTCGTAAGTACTTGGGTAAATACTTCGTGAATCTGGCCCCTTGGATGATAGCAGCGGGTTGTCTGGTCCCCTTAACGAACTACAAATGAAGACTCGGGCTATAGAATACCTTGACAGATGCATTGAATTTATGATTTAATAGAAGTGTATTCTTTGCAAGCAACGTGCAGAGCGTTGCAGCTCAACAACAAGGCATGTTGTCTTGACAGAGAAAGTGTCACTAAACATTGGTCCCGTGTGTATGTACATATATAACTCATTGAGTACTCATCTCTAATATGGAAACTCTGTGTGTATATATATACACACAGAGTTTCCTGTGTGTATATATATATACTAGGTACGCTATATATACACATATGTCGTACCTAGTAGCCAGAACGCACTTCTCAGCCTACTATGCAAGGCCCGATTTGCCTAATAAGCCAAGTTTTCATGAATTAATATATTTTCTCTATTTTTTTGCTTATGAAATGATAAAGCTACCCATTTCATTATGTATGAGGTCAATTTTTTTTATTGGAGTTAAAATTGACGTAGATATATGACCGAACCTAACCAACCCTACCTAACCTAACCTAACCTATCTTTATAGGTTAGGTTAGGTTAGGTAGCCGAAAAAGTTAGGTTAGGTTAGGATAGGTAGGTTAGGTAGTCGAAAAACAATTAATTCATGAAAACTTGGCTTATGAGGCAAATTGGGCCTTGCATAGTAGGCTGAGAAGTGCGTTCGGGCTACTAGGTACGACATATATATATATATATATATATATATATATATATATATATATATATATATATATATATATATATATATATATATATATATATATATATATATATATATATATATATATATATATATATATATATATATATATATATATATATATATATGTCGTACCTAGTAGCCAGAACTCACTTCTCAGCCTACTATTCAAGGCCCGATTTGCCTAATAAGCCAAGTTTTCCTGAATTATTATATTTACTATAATTTTTTTCTTATGAAATGATAAAGCAACCCTTTTCTCTATGTATGAGGTCAATTTGTTTTATTGGAGTTAAAATTAACGTAGATATATGACCGAACCTAACCAACCCTACCTAACCTAACCTAACCTATATTTATAGGTAAGGTTAGGTTAGGTAGCCAAAAAAAGCTAGGTTAGGTTAGGTTAGGTAGGTTAGGTAGACGAAAAAACATTAATTCATGAAAACTTGGCTTATTAGGCAATCGGGCCTTGAATAGTAGGCTGAGAAGTGCGTTCTGGCTATTAGGGTACGACATATATATATATATATATATATATATATATATATATATATATATATATATATATAATATATATATTGTTTACGGTGCCCTCTCCTATCTCTTTCGTTTGCCTGCTTTAAGAGTCATATCAGCTCTCCCTACTGATTCTCTGAGGTTCAGGAGTCTAATGATATATGTGGCGACCAGACCGACTGCCAGTAAAGGGAAGGAAGTTACATTATAAGTTGTAAATAAAGGGAAATTGGCGCCCTGTTATAAAATGAAAGAGTATCCCCTAATGCAGATATGACCTTTTGGAAGGGACTCTAGCCGATCGCGGATTGGCCGACTTAGGTCGCGGGCGACAAATCAGGGCCCGCCATGACGTCACCGAGTGCCCCGGGCGGCGCCAACGTGAGAAGTGACCCGACCTTGGAAGCGACAGGACGCACCTCGGTCTGCTCTCCAGGATTAGAGGCTCTACAAGCCTTTCTTAGTGGATTAGTGCAGGCTATTGCAGCCCATCGATATATTGGAGACCCGCGCTTCTGGAAGCAAAAGGAACCCAGATTATTGAGCGAAAGAGGGCCAAACTTGGAAAATATTCGGCGACGACGCAGGGCGGCGACGCTGGACGTTGAGGGTCAGAAAGGTGTGGCGGGCAAGCCTAGCTGTGACCGGGTCACATCCACTGAGGGTCTTGGAAGGACGACACCGTGCCTAGGACAAGGAGCAACGCCTTGTGAAGGGGCGAGTGTGGGAAAAATAGTGATTAGCTCAGCGCCCATCGATGAACCAGGATTGGGGCAGCTGAATCTCAGGGATTGGAACGGCGACGACGCGAAGGCTCCACGACACCTGAGGGACCTGTGGAACGTCCTGGATCGTCAAGGATCGACCCAAGGAAGCGTGGGAACCTCACACCATCGAGGGACAGGCGTCGTGAGCCAGGAATGTAAGGTAGATCATTTTTCCCTCCCATTACCCCTTGTGTGAGTAGGCTAGTTAGGCCACAATATTGCTTATGTATGTGGCAACAGGACTTTAATACTTTAGTAGTAGAATAGGCTGCAAGGCAGCTTGTGTCCAGGACTGTCAGAGGGGACAGTGTGTATGGATGGCAGGACAGTGAAGAAGAGGCGCCGACGTGGTGAAAAGGCCCTCCTGTGAGAGTGTGGGACTTCCTGTCTTTCTGCCCAGTTGAAGGAGTGTTGGAGGTCGTGGAAGAAGAGGCTGACGATCTCCAGACTTATTATCTATATTTCCATATTCATGTATTACTTGTGATTGTGTGTGTGTTCATGTAATTTGCATCAGTAAATTCACACATTTTATCACTGTGTTTAAGTGTGCCTCCATTATGATATTTTCTCTATGAGCATACACGAAGGTTATCATAGTACCACCTAGGGAACACTACGTTCTCTATAGCAGTTCCTATTGTCTAGAGAGTGGTAGAGACAGCACAGACTTACATAAAAGTGTACCCTTAGCCATCCGATCAGTATCAGTGCCTGAATGGTGGCAACTATTAACGTAGTGGCTAGAGAGAGGTAAAGCCACACAGACCTTCCTGGGAGAGTACCCTGGGCCAACAGTCTAGTAGCAGATCTATGGGAGTAGCAATCTTCTGGCTACAAACAATATTTAATACACCACTGAAACTGCATTGCTGGGGTGCAGATATAATAACCCAAGCTGGCGACCTTGCTAAGAAGAAAGATAGAGAAGACAGGCGGGAAAAGGAGTTCCTGCAACCTATTTTGTCTGGCAGGCAAGGACTCAGGGAGGTTATGGTTATAAGGTAAGCCTGAGTCTCCTTCACTCCCCACGGGTCTAGGCCGGAACGGTTAACAGCAGTTTTCCCCGTGTTTGACTGAAGGGCTTCCAGGGTGAATCAGTGGCACCCCCTTTTGTGGTGGAAGCAAAGACCTGCGGAGGTGGGCATTGTTGGTCCTCTCTTGTGTGACCAAGGAGACTCCGGTGAATCCCGGGAGTCGGAGGGGCTGAGTATTTGGGCCTTTGAGCCCCTAGCAGCCGAGTGCTAGCAGAGCCCCGGCCCACCACCCCCCACGTGACAGAGAACTGGCGACCTTGCCAGGATTCGAACCCCGGTAGCCAAGAACTGGGAACTTCGCCAGGAAGCGCGGATCAAGCTACAGTGTGGCCCAAATTTCAAGACAAGTGTTGCCAGGGTACTAATACAGTGTGGCCAGTGAATTCAGTAGTACTGTTACTCAACCGGCTAAGGGACTGAAACGG
Organism: Procambarus clarkii; assembly: GCF_040958095.1. NCBI lineage: Eukaryota > Metazoa > Arthropoda > Malacostraca > Decapoda > Cambaridae > Procambarus > Procambarus clarkii. The sequence continues at coordinate 16,065,721 of NC_091163.1, forward strand.
TGAAATTAGTGCCTACTAACTTGTCTGTGCTGTCGTGTATGCTCAATGATATAGAGATGGAGGAGGACAAAGTAAAGAAATTTATTGACACAAGGGACGAGAGAATTTTGGAGGAGTGTACCAAGGCCCAGCTCCAACAAGTGGCAAACCACTTTGGGATCAGGTTGAGGACGACTAAGGTAGCGGAGCGAAGGATAGAGATCATGGCACAGCTCACAGCTCGAGAGGAGGCGACGGGAGAGGAGCCATCTCAAGAGGAGCCGTCCCGAGGAGAGCCGTCGCAAGGTGAACCGTCCCGACTAGAGCCACCCCAAGCGCCTACCAGTGTGGAGAGAATTCACAGTGAACATGGGAGCAGTGGAAGGTCCAGCTGTAGTAAGAGGAGCCTGCAACTGGAAATAATGAAGATGCAACTGGAAGCCCAGCTGCGACGAGAGGAGAGAGAAGCGCAAATGCAGCGAGAGGAACGTGCGGCTGAGCTGCAGCGAGAGGAGCGTGAGCGAGAGGCACGGCTGCAGCGAGAGGAGCGTGAGCGAGAAGCACGGCTGCAGCGAGAGGAGCGTGAGAGAGAAGCTCGGCTGCAGCGGGAAGGAGAGAGACAACTGCGACTGGAGGAGATAAAGGCAAAGAAAGAAGTCGAATTGCGTCGCGTTGAGCGTGGTCTGCCCTCACTACCTGCACGGCGAGATGACCTCAAGGTAAGGGAACGTGACTTACCTACGTTCGAACCACAAGAAGCTGAGGCGTTCTTCGAACACTTTGAACGGATAGCAACTCTGAAGGAGTGGCCAGAAGATGATTGGGCTGCTCTGGTCCAGGGCAGGTTGACTGGTGAGGCCCGGGAAGCCTATAACATGCTGGACCTAGAGGAGTGTACTAGTTACGACGCGATTAAGAATGCGGTGCTCCACTCATTCCGGCTGACTCCGGAGATGTACCGGAAGCGGTTCAGAGAGTATACAAGAGCGTCGGGAAAGACTTACGCCGAGACCGCCAGGGATATGGAACGGAAATTCCTACGATGGTTGAAGGCGGAGGAAGCGGAGTCGGTGGATGATATCAAACGACTGATAGTGATGGAGAAGTTTATGTCAGTGCTCCATCCTGAGTTGCGAGTAAGGTTGAGAGAAGCAGGTATTAAGGACCTGAAGGCTGCAGCGGACCGAGCCGACATGCTGGAGGAGGCACTACATCTCAGGAGGGAGGGGCCGCCCAGACACTCGCCTTACCCCAGGTCGGGAGGGAACCTTAGGAGTTCAGGAGGAGCGAGGATGGGTGGGGACTCTCCCAAGAGTAGTGTACCCAATGAGGTAACCCAGTTCAAGAGCTCAAGGGACGCGGGGAGGAAGCCCCAACCTGTGAGCAGTGGACCTAGCTCGGGAGCGAGTGCTGCTGCCCGGGAACCGACGACAGAGAGTCCTAGGAGGACTCAGGGAACCTCTACCATTGGTGCTACCAGGAGGACTGGTAGAGGATCGCCTAGGAGAGGCGGTCGGTGTTACAACTGTGGGGGACGAGGACACCTTGCAAGGGAGTGCGGTCGCCCCAGGCACGGTGGAAACGTGGCTTTCGCGAGGATGGAAAGCGGAGAAGCCAACGATTATTCAGGTGATATGCCGGTGATGAGGGAGAAGAGGATCCACCCCTTTGTGTGTGAGGGGACGGTGAAGATAAGGGGAGCTGATCCTGTGCCAGCGAGGATGCTGAGGGACACTGGGTCCGACTTCACCCTTGTTAGTGAATCCCTCTTCCCCGAGGACTATAGAAGTTCCAGTACAGGGGAGGCCCTGATAAGGACGTTGGGGGGACAAGTGAGGATGCCCCTCCATAGGGTGACTCTTAATTCAGACTATGGTTGTCAGACTCTCTTGGCAGGGGTCTGTGCTTTACTGCCGAGGATGGACGCTCAGGTGATCCTAGGGAATGACTCCTGTGGGGGATGTGTTCTCCCGAATTTGATTAAGGGTGAGGAGTGTGTAGAGCCCTATCGACAGAGCAGCAAGACGGGCGCCAGTAGTGGCAAATGGAAATTGCGAGAGTGGCATTTCCGGTATGCGCAGTGACGTCAGGACGAGACGTCAATGAAGGTGATGTGAGCGGATCCAGTCACGCCGAAGAGAACATGCCGGGTGACCTGGGGCTCGATCATTTGTTCCAAGAGGAGGCCAGAGGACAAGCGACAGGTGAGGAAGCGTCGGATAAGAGTGTCCAAGTTACTCTCACCAGTCCTTTAGGTATTGACCGCACCCGTCTAGGTGAGCTGCAAAAGGAAGAGTTTCCTAGTTGGTACAGGAGGCGGAAGGAGGTCTCGCTGACCTCCTTCCACCTCCCGTACCAACTCAGGAAACTCTTCCTTTTGCAGCTCACCTAGACAGGTGCGGTCAATACCTAAAGGACTGGTGAGAGTAACTTGGACACTCTTATCCGACGCTTCCTCACCTGTCGCTTGTCCTCTGGCCTCCTCTTGGAACAAATGATCGAGCCCCAAGTCACCGACTCATTTCTTCGTGGAGAAGGGAGTGCTAATGAGGCAGTGGAGGCCGGTTAGGGAAGAAGCGGGCGATGATATGCTGAGAGTGAGGCATCAGGTGGTGGTGCCAGCTCAGTACAGATGCGCGGTGCTAAAGCTTGCACACACAGTGGATCCCGCGGGTCACTTGGGAGTAACCAAGACCTTAGGCAGGCTTCGGGAACATTTTTATTGGCCGGGCATGGACGCGGATGTAAGAAGAATTTGCAAGACGTGTTTCCCGTGCCAGAGAGCGGGGAAGAACGTCCCTGCCATCCCGAAAGCACCTTTAGTTCCAGTTCCAGCATTTGGCCAGGCGTTTGAGCGCTTAATAATCGACGTCGTGGGGCCACTACCTAAGACAAGAAAAGGGAACAATTACTTATTGACTATCATGTGTGCTTCGACGTGATTTCCAGAGGCGATCCCAGTGTGGAAGGTGACATCGAAATGCGTCATGGGACACCTTCAGCGGTTCTTTGCTTGGGTAGGTGTGCCCAAGGAGATCCAGTCCGACTGTGGAAGTGTTTTCCAGTCGAGGTGGTTTAGGCAGGCTATTGCGAGCTGGGGAATAGCCCAACTACGATCGTCTCCTTATAGACCTCAGTCGCAGGGAGCGATTGAGAGGTTCCATTCAACTCTGAAGACTATCTTATGAGTGTATTGTGCTGAACAGGGAGCGGAATGGGATGAGGCTGTCTGTCCAGCCCTGTTCGCGATCCGAGATGCTATAGTTGAGTCTCTGGGATTCTTTCCATTCCAGCTAGTGTTTGGGCACGAAGTAAGGAGCCCGTTATTGATGCTGAAGGAGCGGATGACGGCGGAGAAGATATTAGTGACAGTGGAAGAGTATGTGCGAAGATTCCATGAACGATTGAAAACGGTGAAGGAGCTGGCTGCTGATCACTTGAAGACAGCGCAAGAGAAGATGTCGATCTGGTACGACAAGAAGGCTGTCCCAAGGGAGTTCGAGGCAGGAGCCAGAGTGATGATGTTGCTACCTGGGAGGGGTAGAGTGACGGAATCACGCTTTGGTGGTCCATACTCGGTTGTTCGGCGTGTGGGTCCTGTAAATTATGAGATCAGCAAGCCGAATCGCCCTAACAAGACACAGGTGTGTCATATCAATCGTCTAAAGCCATACTTCCCAGAGGAGCAAGAGAGTGCGGGAGTGAAGGGAGCAACACAGTCGCGAGAGGGGAAATTGGTTCTGTGTATGGAGATGGACCAAGTGTTGCCAGCGGAGGAGAGAAAGTGGGCCCGTGCCGATGGTACGCGCCTGTCGAATACAGAGAGTTTGACACACCTAGAAGACAGGCTGCGTCATCTGGATAAAGAGAAAAGGAGAGAACTAGTGACCCTGATAAGAAGGAACAAGTCGCTTTTCACGGATGTGCCCCGACGGCACAAGAGTGTGGTGCACGAGGTGGACGTGTGCGGAGGAAAGCCAATCAAGCAGAGTGCTTATCGGGTGAGTCCCGAGAAGAGGAAGATCATGCGACAGGAGGTGGAATATCTGCTAGCGAATGATCTCGCTGAGCCCAGCAACGGTGAGTGGAGCTCGTCCTGTGTGCTGGTCAAGAAGAGTGACGGATCATATCGTTTTTGCACTGACTATCGTAAAGTGAATGCCATAACCGTGTCAGATTCTCACCCGATGCCCCGAATAAGTGATTGCGTCGACCAAGTAGGAAATGCAAGGTTTGTCACCAAGGTCGACCTGCTGAAAGGGTATTATCAAATCCCTTTGTCTCCGAGTGCGAGAAAGATCTCAGCGTTTGCTACTCCAGACGGATTGTACCAGTACAAAGTGCTTCCGTTTGGTATGAAGAACAGCGGAAGTTGCTTTCAGAGGATGATGAACGAAGTGCTAAGAGGGATGGAAGGCTGCACCGTGTATATAGATGATATAGTGGTGTACGCCGATAGCTGGAAACAACACATGAATCAACTGACGGAGTTATTCCAACGGTTGGAAGAAGCGAACCTGACTGTTAATCTGGCCAAGAGCGAATTCGGAAAGGTCCGATTAGAATACTTAGGTTTCGTCGTGGGTCAAGGGGAAGTGACTCCAGTAGACCAGAAAGTGATGGCAATCAAAGAATGTCCGAATCCCAGGACGAGAAAGGAATTGTTACGATATTTAGGGATGGTTGGATACTATAGAGGATTTTGCAATAACTTCTCGACAGTGGCACACCCTCTGACTGAATTGCTATCTAAGAACGTTAGATGGAAGTGGAGGGAAGCATGCCAGGAGTCCTTTGAGAAGACTAAGAAGTTGTTGACTGAAGCGCCAGTGCTGATTTCGCCTGACTTTGAGTCAGACTTTATCTTATACGTCGACGCTAGCGACGTGGGGATTGGAGCCATGTTAGCTCAAGAGAAGGACGGAGTCCACCGTCCAGTGGCATTCTACTCGAAGAAATTCGAAAAGTACCAGAGGGCTTATAGTACAGTGGAAAAGGAAGCCTTGGCCCTGATCCTGGCACTGAAGCATTTTGACATCTATGTGGGTGGAGGTACTAGACCAGTGCAAGTGTTCACCGATCATAACCCCTTGACGTTCGTGCACAGGCTTGAAGAACACGAACCAAAGGCTGACAAGATGGGCCCTACTGTTCCAAGAGTACTGGCTAGAAATCAGGCACATTAAAGGAAGGGAGAATGTGGTGGCAGATGCCCTCTCCCGGATTTACTAACCGATATGACTCTTATTTTAAGGGGAGGGGTATGTTACGGTGCCCTCTCCTATCTCTTTCGTTTGCCTGCTTTAAGAGTCATATCAGCTCTCCCTACTGATTCTCTGAGGTTCAGGGAGTCTAATGATATATGTGGCGACCAGACCGACTGCCAGTAAAGGGAAGGAAGTTACATTATAAGTTGTAAATAAAGGGAAATTGGCGCCCTGTTATAAAATGAAAGAGTATCCCCTAATGCAGATATGACCTTTTGGAAGGGACTCTAGCCGATCGCGGATTGGCCGACTTAGGTCGCGGGCGACAAATCAGGGCCCGCCATGACGTCACCGAGTGCCCCGGGCGGCGCCAACGTGAGAAGTGACCCGACCTTGGAAGCGACTTTAATACTTTAGTAGTAGAATAGGCTGCAAGGCAGCTTGTGTCCAGGACTGTCAGAGGGGACAGTGTGTATGGATGGCAGGACAGTGAAGAAGAGGCGCCGACGTGGTGAAAAGGCCCTCCTGTGAGAGTGTGGGACTCCTGTCTTTCTGCCCAGTTGAAGGAGTGTTGGAGGTCGTGGAAGAAGAGGCTGACGATCTCCAGACTTATTATCTATATTTCCATATTCATGTATTACTTGTGATTGTGTGTGTGTTCATGTAATTTGCATCAGTAAATTCACACATTTTATCACTGTGTTTAAGTGTGCCTCCATTATGATATTTTCTCTATGAGCATACACGAAGGTTATCATAGTACCACCTAGGGAACACTACGTTCTCTATAGCAGTTCCTATTGTCTGGAGAGTGGTAGAGACAGCACAGACTTACATAAAAGTGTACCCTTAGCCATCCGATCAGTATCAGTGCCTGAATGGTGGCAACTATTAACGTAGTGGCTAGAGAGAGGTAAAGCCACACAGACCTTCCTGGGAGAGTAACCTGGGCCAACAGTCTAGTAGCAGATCTATGGGAGTAGCAATCTTCTGGCTACAAACAATATATAATACACCCACTGAACTGCATTGCTGGGGTGCAGATAAAATAACCCAGCTGGCGACCTTGCTAAGAAGAAGATAGAGAAGACAGGTGGGAAAGGAGTTCCTGCAACCTTTTTTGTCTGGCAGGCAAGACTCAGGGAGGTTATGGTTATAAGGTAAGCCTGAGTCTTCCTTCACTCCCCCACGGGTCTAGGCCGGAACTGTTAACAGCAGTTTCCCCGTGTCTGACTGAAGGCCTTCCAGGGTGAATCAGTGGCACCCCTTTTGTGGTGGCCAAGGAGACTTCGGTGAATCCCGGGAGTCGGAGGGGCTGAGTATTTGGACCTTTTGAGCCCCTAGCAGCTAAGTGTTAGCAGTGATATATATATATATATATATATATATATATATATATATATATATATATATATATATATATATATATATATATATATATATATATATATATATATATATTATATATATATATATATATATATATATATATATATATATATATGTCGTACCTAGTAGCCAGATCGCACTTCTCAGCCTACTATGCAAGGCCCGATTTGCCTAATAAGCCAATATTTCATGAATTAATTGTTTTTCGACTACTTAACCTACCTAACCTAACCTAACTTTTTTGGCCACCTAACCTAACCTATAGAGATAAATTAGGTTAGGTTAGGTAGGGTTGGTTAGGTTCGGTCATATATCTACGTTAATTTTAACTCCAATAAAAAAAGTTGACCTCATACGTAATGAAATGGGTAGCTTTATCATTTCATAATAAAAAAATTAGAGAAAAAATATTATTTCAGGAAAACTTGGCTTATTAGGCAAATCGGGCCTTGCATAGTAGGCTGAGAAGTGCGTTCTGGCTACTAGGTACGACATATATATATATATATATATATATATATATATATATATATATATATATATATATATATATATATATATATATATATATATATATTATATATATATATATGTATATATATATATTATTAAATATGACCGAAAAAGTAAGATTAATAATTCTAACACGAATTTTCTCAATCTTTCGTACATTTCTTTTCACTGTTGGTGGTAATTCAAAAATCAATTCTCCAAAATTCATTTTTATTTCTAGTCTGACGCGACACTTGAGAGCGTTTCGTAAAACTTATTACATTTTCAAAGACTTTAGTTAACACATACACAACTGAATAGAACTTACACATCTCCGATTTGTTTATATCTACATTTGAGTGAGGTGGATGGGGCTCTGTAAGCTCCAAAAAACCCAGTATATAGGCAAGACAACTACATCTCTCTCTAGGCGTTTAACGATGCATAAGCAATAGGGCTCCATTAAGGAACATATAATCTCTTCCCACAACCAAACCATCACCAGAGAAATCCTAGTAAACAACACAGAAATCATCGATAGATACAGCGATAGCAGGCAGCTTGACGTTACGAGGCACTACACATCAAGAAGTCAACACCAGCAATCAACAGCCAATTAATGCACAACTATATTCTACCCACCTCAAGACTCCACTCCAATATAGAAGCATCAAGAAATATGGACCAATTGGCTTTCTACAATCACTTCTATTCAAATACCCATTGTTTCGTGTTCTGTCTTGTGTTGATGAAATTAATACCTTATTAAATACCACCTCACCCCATCCACCTCATTCAAATGTAGATATAAACAAATCGGAGATGTGTAAGTTCTATTCAGTTGTGTATGTGTTAACTAAAGTCTTTGAAAATGTAATAAGTTTTACGAAACGCGCTCAAGTGTCGCGTCAGACTAGAAAAAAAATGAATTTTGGAGAATTGATTATTGAATTACCACCAACAGTGAAAAGAAATGTACGAAAGATTGAGAAAATTCGTGTTAGATTTATTAATCTTACTTTTTCGGTCATATTTAATAATTTATGTCTACAGGAAAGACTGCTACCAAAATATACTAATATATATATATATATATATATATATATATATATATAATATATATATATATATATATATATATATATATATATATATATATATATATATATATATATATATATATATACATATATATATATATATATATATATATATATATATATTATAATATATATATATATATATATATATATATATATATATATATATATATATATATATATATACAACAACAATAATCACAAAATCACTGATCCAAGTATGCAGAAAAACCACATGTGAAAAATAAAGAACGCTTAACGTGTTTTCGGCTAATTCGCCTTCATCAGAGCAAAGTAGAATGAATGCTACTTTCATTCTACTTTGCTCTGATGAAGGCGAATTAGCCGAAAACGCGTTAAGCTTTCTCTATTTTTCACATGTGTTTTTTCTGGATGTATATATAAAAATCTCAGTCTATATATTGTATTTACTGTATATTTTGTGTATATATATGTGTATAAAGATCTTTATATATATATTTACACTGTGTAAAAAAGATCTGTGTAAACTTTTTATATATATATAAAATACAAGCCTGAACTATAGGGAGCCAGCGTATATGCACATCTATGTCTATTCTTTTGATGTAAAAGAAATAAAAGCGAAACATTTATACGTAAAGAAAATGCCTTAAATTGCAACAAAAACAACAACAACAACAACAACAATAATAATAAAAATAATAATAATAAAATCAATTGAAGCTATGAGGTGACTCAATCAATCGATACCTATAGAGCGATCAAGATACACTCCTTACTCCTGTACCACCACGACTTAAGTTACACCACCTTGGGGGGATCTCCACTGAACCAGCAGGAAGTCTGGCGGCTTGTTGTGAAGTGAAGCCAGTTCAAGTTTGTCATAAACCGGAAGCCCTCGAGTGTAAGGTCAAGTAGTCTAACTACCCAACACTCAAGCTGGTATTAACTCTGGGCGTCAACGGATCCTCTAAGTCTATTCACACAGGTAGAACCTCAGTGCCGCAGGTAATCCTCCAATCATTCTCAGTGCCGCAGGTGATCCTCGAATCATCCACAGTGCCGCAGGGAGGGAGGGAACTATCAGGGGGGAAAACGCCAAGTCATTACAACTATTTATCACTTGGGACGGGATCAGGATAAGGATTTGGGATGGGACGGAGGGAAACAAGAATGGTGCCCAGCCACTTGTGGACGGTCGGGGGGATTGAACACCAACCTGCAGGAAGTGATAGCCTCATCCTAACCTTCCGTTCTCCACATTTCCGCGTCCACAACTAACGTTCCTGTCCTCCCTTCCGCAGTGCCGCAAGTGGAAGTGAGTGGCGCGGCGGACAAGTACGTGAGGAGTGGATCCACCGCTCGGCTCGAGTGCAAAGTGAGCTCAACAGTTCAGCTTCCCGACTACATCTTCTGGTACCACTCTGGGGAGCGGCTGCTGGAGTACAACAACCCCAGAGTGAAGTTCACGGTGTCGAGGCGGGGCGGGCAGGGCAGTGAGATGAGTGTCACATCTACTCTGGTGATCTCCACCGCCAGGCCCTCAGACGCCGGCAACTATACCTGCCTTCCCTCCAATCTTCACCCTGCCACCACGCTCCTCCACGTTCTCAATGGTACGTGGCATGATTAATATAGTTGTGGTTTTATATTCAGCTACTTGTAACAAATTCCAATATGTTGACCAAACCACACAATAGAAAGTGAAGGGACGACGACGTTTCGGTCCGTCCTGGACCATTCTCAAGTCGATTGAGTCCAGGACGGACCGAAACATCGTCGTCCCTTCACTTTCTAGTGTATGGTTTGGTCAACATATTTCAGCCACGTAATTGTGACTTCTCGCCTGCAACAAGTTCCAAGTAGCACGGGCTATGGCGAGCCCGGAGTGAACATAAGAATGAAGGTAACTGCAGAAGGCCTATTGGCCCATACAAGGTAGCTCATATTTCATATCCACCCAATCTCATTCATATATGTGTCTAACCTACGCTTGAAACAATCAATGGATACTACTTCTATTGGACTTACTTGATACAGGAGCGGGGCTGTGTGTACTGCTGGCATGGTATTTGTCCATTTCTTGAACAAATCCACACGGGCCATTTCTTCCCTTGTCCATTTCTTGTCCATTTCTTCTTTAGTTCATTCAATCTCACTTCTCCAGTTTCATCTCCCAGGAGTAAGAACTATTTCTATAGACAACACAAATCTGCTGACACAGTCTCTGAGAACATCAGGATGTGACAATGAATTTTCTCTTTTGTTTGTTTTCGACATGTTTTGTGAGAATATACATATACATTCACAACGTATACACCAGAACTATACATATGTATTCCGTTCTTAGCATTGTTTTGAGTGCAAATTGTGCTTATTATTATTATTATTAATCCCACACAGAAATCACACTAACGTGATATATATAGCGAATCTATGAATGCACTTGGCAATGCTGAGGTGAAAGGTTCGAGCCTCCTCACAACCTCATTTTCTCATTATTATTATTATTGTTATTTATTCATTTATATTTCAGCAGACGAGCACCCGGCTGCAATGCACACGGGAGGAGCGACGACAACAGAGCCTCCCCCTGCATGGGGAGTACTCCTGGCGTTGGTACTCTGTATAGTGATGGTCCACGCCAACCCCCTCACAGCCCAGGCATGTGAAGGCGCGCCTATCTTCATTCCAAGCGACGTAGGCGAGGTACATCGCCCCAGGAGAAGGACTAGAAGCAGGAGGAACTCGGCGTCTGGACTCATAGCAAGGGTCTGTGATGTGTCTCTACCTCACCGCTATCCTTGTGAGAGCCGGTGCCGATCGCCCTCCTCCAGGAGACAACCGGGATCGGTTCCCTGGCGGCGGAGAGCAACAGGTTCTGAAGGCATTGATAGGCAGGGTCATCTTGCCTTGCTCACTCTGTCTGCTTCAATTCTCCACATTGCATTCAGAGTAAGCGATATAATTGGTTCACACTAACACATACAAACACTCACACATTGTGTATTAACCCTGAGTTTTATAATTTTGTATAATATGCTTAGAGTCTCAAGCTGGAAGCTTCCATTGAATAAATGCATAATCTGACATGTGCATTATAAACCTTTTTTGTATTGCAATATTATGTATATGCAGCCTCAAAAATGCAATGTTCTTCACGCAAAACTTCAGGTTAATGTAAATCTGAGTTTTTATATTCATTTCATCACATATATGCCTTTAGGAAACTTAATCTTGAATTTGGATTAAAAGGTCTTTAATTCTACTATTTTCTAAAACTTTTAATTTCCATTTAAACGGCTGCGTTGAGGATAATGTGGCCAGTGTTAAATGCTCAAAAATTTTGTTGGATAAGATTATATTATATAGCATAAATTGCAGACAAAATATAATTTTTTTCCTGAGTTCTATAGGTGTTGAATATCGCAAATAATTGACCCGGGAAAAATTCTTATTGTGGAAAAAATGTCAACGATGCAGTCAGTACCATTTTTATTTTTCAAAGGACATACCGTAAAGAATTTCCGACCCAGAAGTTCCAATTCGTTGAATATTTCAGAAATAAAATACAATTCTCATCGCCTATGGTGCACACAGCTCAGCAGATAACGATCTGAAGCCATTTTTTTGCAGTATATTTGAAGTCATATCTCGACGTCAAGATACGACGTCAATATCACGGCTCTCACAGACGTCAATACGTCAATCGCCACGTGACGCATTACATTTTCTGAGCCAAAACCCACAGTGTTTTAGAGATTGATATATTGTTTCATAAATAATGAACTCATTTACTTGTGATTTCTGATGGCAAATCACCTTGAGTTTCTTGTATAGTGATTAGTACCCTAAGAGGTGATTTCTATTTCTGTGTTATTAATTTAAGTTCTGAATCGAGCTTATGTAATGTTTTCCAAATAGCTGTTTTTTTAACATTTTTTCCACAATTATTATTTTTCTTTACGATAATCTTTGTTTGTAATACACCAAGCTAAGATTTGGGCTGAAATTTTAAACTTAAAATATATATCGAATATTGTAATTTTACTCCGAATAATTAATACTTATTGTATTTTTTA
>NC_091163.1:16078451-16100951 GCF_040958095.1 Procambarus clarkii
GTCGGCAGAGGTGATGTTGGGAGTATGCCCCGACATACCTGTTCCAGGAGTCCAAGTGATCCTGGGGAATGACTTGTGCGGGACAAAGGTGTTGCCAAGAGTCATAGCGGAGACTGTGCCAGAGGAGAGCCCAGAAGGCCACGGCACGGGTGGGACACCTGAGAGTGTGAACCTGACTGACATCCGAGGAGATGAGTCAGGAGACCGCCAAGCCATTGAGTACCCTGTCTCGGTAGTGATGAATGCCGAGGTGGCCGACGAGGAAGACGCTGGAGAAGATGAGACAGTGTCGATTCAACCGGTGGAAGATATCGATGTAGATATAGCATGGCTGTTTGATGAAGGTCCAGCCCAGAAAAATGAAGTCTCGGTGAGGTCAAAAGTGAAGATGGCCCAGCCGAAGAAGAATACTGTGAAGAGAGCGGACCTGAGTAGAGCCCAGACTGCTGAAATTAAGAGTCGGAAGGCGAATGCAACTGTGCTGAGTAGGAATAAGGAAAGATGTGGACAGACTGAGGACGGAAGTAGAGCGTCAAGTGGTCCACGAGCACAGAGGCATAGGGATAGTGGAGTTAAGTTGTTTGAGATGTCAAGAGTTGACATGTTTCACAGAAAACGTGGAGGAGAGATAGTGAAGAAGAGTAATAGCCGAGAAAATGAAAGGGGAAGAGACAGTATGTGTGGAGAGATGCCTACGAGCACTCTAGGAGAGGTAGAGCGACATGTACGGTCGAGTGCTGATGGATGTAGTACAGCGCTCGGAGAAACTTTTAGAGAACGAAGAAGAGTTGAAGGAGAAGAAATGGAGTTGTATAAAGATGAGAAGTGTGGGAAGAGGAAGATGATACAAGCATGGAGGAATAGAGGAAAGCCGAGGACTCGGTGGGAGTCGAACAGGATGAGGTCTCGGATATATGAGGAGACGAAAGAGAGAATCGTCGGTGAAGACGAGGGAGTGAAGTATAATGGCAGTAGATGGAAGTGTGAAGACGACAGAGGAGGTACAGACAATAGACGTCTGACTCTGGACGTGAAGAGAAGAAGACGAGGAAACGGAGGGTGGAAACAATAAGTAGAGTGGACCAATGGATTGCAGGCGTCCAAGGAGGACAGCCTAGCCAAGAGGTGCCAGAGAAGTCAGATCGTTTATGAGAAGATCGTGTTTCTGGCGAGTTGTGAGCCAGATGTTGGAAGGTGCAACGAACTAATTGTAGACTCTTAAGGGAGTACGTAAGCAGATCAACCGTTCGAACCAATCGCTTGAAGAACGAGACAGTGTGGTGGCGGATGTATTATCCCGAGCTTTGCCACTGGAATAACTCTCAAAAATAAGGGGAGGGGAGTGTTATGATCTCAGCCTACAGGAGAAACGAGTCTCCCTCCTTGAGAGTTATTCATCAAGCCTGACCTGATTAGAAGGTCTAGCAAATATTGAGGTGATAACCCATATGAAAAATAGTATGTTGGATTCAATGGACAGTTTAAGATTATGGGCAGTGTAGAAGAAAACAGATAAATGACTGGCTAGGAGATGTGGACATTTTGCTGGAGGCGTGAGGCTCGCTTCCGGAGGACCTTGACCTCACTTGAGTGCCAGACATCGCAGGGAGAAAGCCGCGCTCCGTTGAGCTCCCGTCAGAAGGGAACCCCTAGTGATGTATCTCGAAGAGAAGAGAAGTGTGTAGACGTGCCAGCTGTGGAACTGAGCTGGGAACGTTGTGGTCTCAAGTCCTGGTCGAAGAAGAGAGTATCAAGCCGGCCAGAAACATTATTGTGGGCCGTGGAAGCGCCGTGACCAGACGCCGTCAGAGGGAGAAGCGCCCTCGACCAGTTAATCTGTGGTAAGCACGATATACGCCAGTTCATAGTGATTGCTTGTAGTTGGTCGTGTGCCCAGCGACAGTAGCAATGTTTATTTATAAGTTAGACATGTTTTAATAAGGCAGAAAGCCTGAAATAGGAGAGTGAAGAGGGAGGAACACGGAGCGACGTCCGTCCCCTCTGAGCTCTGACAGACGACTGAGGGAGCCCGGCTCCTGACGGAGGAAGACCCTCCCAGCGAGTGAGGACCGCCGCCAGGCGAGGTGGAGTATGGACCCGCCCAAAACGGGGGAGTCCACTCTCACTGTATGTAGAGGACAGATAGAGGTTTGAGGCAAGCATATTGTGTGGTTATTTTTGTTTATGTGTTAAAGGGGAAACATTTTTATTGGAGTGTCGATGGGTTGCAGGTTTGTCTTTGGGGAAGAAGTTGCTGAGAACTTCGAAGCCAGCATAGATGAAGTAATTGATGAGACTCCAAGGTAGTGAAGCAGAGGACCTCGAGCTGTGAGGAGAAGAAGTAGTGAAGAGGAGTGTCACGTGCTTCTGTAGAGGTGGAGAAGCACCATAGTTGCTCGAGGAAACTTCATGGTGTAGCAGCCAAGAGAGCTGTGGAGGAACCTAGCAGAAGGGTGAAGCACCGTAGTTGCTCAAGGAAACTTCATGATAGCAGCCTGGAGGAGCTGCATAGGATCCTGGTAGTGAAGCCCGGAAGAACCTAAAGATATTAGGGTAGTGAACTTCCAGAAGTGGAAGGGAAGTTCTGGTGGATTACTTATAGGGAGTTGATAGTGTTTGGTTGTCATTAGCGTGCAAGACGCAGTGAGAGGTGAGTGACTGTTTGCATTCTTATGTCAAGGAGTGTTTTACACTGAAGTTTAGAGTTACAGTCGTAGGCTGGATTACCTACAGATGTGTGCGTTCTAGGACTGATAGAGTGATCGATTGATCATTGTTGTGTATCAATGAACATTTATACTGATATATGTTATTGCATGCAAATGCTGATTTTCTTTGTACACATTTATAGATACATATATATATTCTCTTGCTGATGGTGCAACAGTGTATGTAGACTTGATCAACTTGAGGAGGTTGATAGTATCAGGTGGTGAACCAGGAGATAAAATACCACTTGATAAGCTGATGATAGAGTTCTGATGGTGTTGGAGTGCAACCCGATTGTAATATTATAGAGTATAGGATTCATTATTATTATATGTGTGTATGTATCGTGTATGTGCTTTGTCCAGTAAATGTATCCCAATTTGCTGGTGTTTGCCCTTGTCCTAGTGAGGCTTCCCAGGAGGTAGTAAAGAAGGAGAGAGAGAGAGAAAGAACCAAGAACCACTGCTGTGGACAGGGTAGAAGGTAGTACTAATTAGCCAAAAGGGGATCGAGGAGATCATATTACCTAAGGAGAGAGTGGGGAGTCACAGCGGCTCGAGTGGGTGTGTGCACGTGACAACGAGGCTAGGTGTTGTAGCCGCATCCCCTAAATGTGTGACGTTGAGCCCCTCTCCAAGAGCCAGAAGCGCCAAGGGTGATCTCCTGGTGAAGTATAAGCACTCTACCGAGTTGTGTGGGTTGGGTTGTCCATAGGGAAGAATCAACGACGACAACACCAACCAACCCACAGACTATAATAAGAGGCAGTGGATTACATACTGCATCACAAACACTTACTCAGAGGTAGCGAAAATTATTACAATGTATATATTGACAAATTCATGACGAAGGAGGAGCAGATAGCCCACAGAGCAAGCAAACAACAATACAACTCTTCCCATTTGAGTGTAGCTACACACCCCAATGCTAATCCACCCCATGCTAACCAGCTCACACCTTCTCAGGTCACTCCCTCCCCAAATCAGCCGCCCCTGCTTATCTCCCCAACACCACCCTTGACCCCTCTGACCCCACTGCAGTCAAATTCATCCCACATTCCAAGGACCCCCTCATCACCTCAACCCCCAAAACCCGTCTAGCCCTCATCCCCTCAACTCCCAAAACCCACCCAGCCCTCATCCCCTCAACCCCAAGAGCCCACCCAGCCCTCATCCCCTCAACCCCCAAAACCTACCCAGCCCTCACCCCTCCTCATCCTTTCTCCTTCCATGTGACCCCCCATCCTTGCGAGGGGGGTGGGAGGTTCCCCCCACCCCCTCTATCCTTCCCCCTCCCAACCTCTCAACCTCTATCTGACTCCCAACCTTACGCTATCTCCCAACCCCTCTATGCCTATCAGACCCTCCCTAATCTTCAGACTCAGTATGCCCTTCCTACTCCAGACCTACCTACCCAGGCCCTACCCCAGACCCTCCTACCTACCTTCCTAGAAGCCCAGCCCCCATTAGCCACCAAAGCACCCCTCCTGACCTCTTTCACCCCCGGACCCCCCCCCCCAGACAGCCCCCGGATCCCCCGGACATCCCCCGGATCCTCCCCGCCCCCAGTCATCCCCCAGACACCCCCAAATCCCCCAGATCTCCCCTGCCCCCTGTCACCCCCTAGACTCCCCCCAGACCCCCAGAGAAAGGGAGAACTCTGGTACAAGAGTTTCCATGAAGAATCTCAAGGTTTGGTACACCAATGCTGATGGGGTATCTAATAAAGCAGAAGAGATAAAAGAAAGATTGAGTGAAGCAGATCCTGACATAGTTGCAATTGTGGAAACTAAAATTAATGACATGATCTCAGATGCAATCTTTCCTGAAGGGTACCAGGTAATACGAAAGTGAGGACACAGAGACAGGGAGGGGGAGTAGCACTCCTAATAAAGCGGAAATGGAAGTTTGAAGACCTGGGAAATCGGGTTACCAATGAGTGCACAAGCTTCATACATGGAACTCTGACAGTAGATGGGAGGAAGATTGTGATCTTGGTAATCTACAATCCCCCACCAAACAGTAGAAGACCCAGGCAGGAGTATGATGACAACAACAAGGCATGTATAGACGAACTGCAGAAGGCAGCAACACTAGCCCACAGAATGAAAGCGAAGCTGCTGATCATGGGGGACCTAAATCATGGAGAGATAAATTGGGAATCAAGGAATCCCCATGGAGGGGACGAAACGTGGGGAGCACAAATTAGTAGATGTTATAGACAGGAATTTCCTAACACAACATGTGAAGGAAGACACAAGGGAAAGAGGAGGAGATGCACCGAGCCTATTAGACCTGACTTTCACCCAGAACGTAGAAGATATCGAGAATTTAGAGCATGAAATACCTCTAGGGGCCAGTGACCATTGTGTCCTAGTCTTTGACTACATGATGGAATTCAAACTTATGACCATGGGACAAGAGATCTGGGAAAGGAGAGTTGACTACAGGAAAGAGGACTATAAGAGGATAAGGGACTATCTGGGTGAAGTGCAATGGGAGGAAGAAATTAGAGGAAAAACAGTCCAAGATATGATGGACCTAGTCATACAGAAATGCCAGGAGGCCGAAGAGAGATTTATAGCAACAGTAAAGGGAAAAAATAAGAAGGAATATAATAACCCATGGTTTAATAGACAGTGTCAGGAAGCAAAAATGACCAGCAGGCGGGAGTGGAGGAAGTACAGAAGACAAAGGACAGAGGACAACAGGATCAGATGCAACAGAGCTAGGAACGATTACATTAACATAAGACGAACATCGGAAAGGGACTATGAGAACGATATTGCAATCAAAGCGAAAAAACAACCTAAGTTACTACACAGTCATATAAGAAGAAAAATGTCTGTGAACGACCAAGTGACAAGACTAAGGAAGACAGAGGGGGCATATACTGAAAGTGACAAGGAAATCTGTGAGGCACTGAATGCCAGTTTCCATGGAGTGTTCACTACCGAGCCTGAGCAGCTCCCATTGTTGGAAGGGGTTACCCTAGATGAAAGACTATCAGATATATAGGTGACAGCAGAGGAGGTAATGAAACAGTTGACAACTTTAGATGCAACTAAAACAGTTGGACCAGACAAAGTATCACCGTGGATACTAAAAGAAGCATCGCAGGCCCTCAGTGTGCCTCTGGCAATGATCTTTAATGAGTCACTTATGTCGGGAGAATTGCCCAGTTGCTGGAAGAAGGCAAATGTCGTGCCGATCTTCAAGAAAGGTGATAGGGAGGAGGCACTTAACTATAGACCTGTATCACTGACAAGCATCCCCCTGTAAAATACTGGAAAGAATAATTAGGCTACGACTGGTTGCACACCTGGAGAACATTAGGTTTGTGAACAAACATCAACATGGGTTCTGGACAGGAAAATCGTGCCTAACAAACCTTCTGGAATTCTATGATAAAATAACGAGGATAAGACAGGACAGAGATGTTTGGGCAGACTGCATATTTCTGGACTGCCAAAAAGCCTTTGATACAGTACCGCACATGAGACTGCTGTTCAATCTCGAGAGGCAGGCGGGGGTGGAGGGAAAGGTCCAAGCATGGATAAGGAACTACCTAACAGGAAAGAGCCAAAGAGTTAAGGTAAGGGTCGAGAAGTCGGACTGGCGAACAGTAACAAGTGGAGTACCTCAAGGATCGGTGCTGGGACAAATTCTATTTCTTGTATATGTTAACGACATGTTTACAGGCGTAGAGTCCTACATGTCGATGTTTGTGGTTCACGCAAAGTTGATGAGAAGAATTGTGACATATGAGGATTGCAGGATCCTCCATGAGGACCTGAACAGGTTGCAGAGATGGTCAGCGAAATGGCTACTGGAATTCAACACAAGCAAATGTAAAGTTATGGAAATGGGACTAGGAGATAGGAGACCAAAGGGACAGTACACAATGAAGGGGAACAGCCTACCTGTGACGACGTGCGAAAGAGACCTGGGTGTGGACGTAACACCTAATCTATCTCCTGAGGCACATATAAATAGGATAACGACAGCAGCGTACTCTACACTGGCAAAAATTAGAACATCATTCAGAAACCTAAGTAAGGAGGCATTTAGGGCGCTTTACACTGCCTACGTGAGGCCAGTCTTAGAGTATGCCACCTCATCATGGAGTCCCCATCTGAAGAAGCATATAATGAAACTGGAAAAGGTTCAGAGGTTTGCAACGAGACTCGTCCCAGAGCTACGAGGGATGGGGTATGAGGAGCGCCTGAGCGAACTGTGCATTACGACACTAGAAAGAAGAAGGGAGAGGGGGGACATGATAGGAACGTATAAAATACTCAGAGGGACTGACAGAGCGGACATAGATGAAATGTTTACACGGAATAGTAACAGAACGAGGGGACATGGATGGAAGCTTGAAACTCAGATGAGTCACAGAGATGTTAGGAAGATTTCTTTTAGCGTGAGAGTAGTGGGAAAATGGAATGCACTTCAGGAACAGGTTGTGGAAGCAAATACTATTCATAATTTTAAAACCAGGTATGATAGGGAAATGGGACAGGAGTCATTGCTGTAAACAACCGATGCTCAAAAGGTGGGATCCAAGAGTCAATGCTCGATCCTGCAGACACAACCAGGTGAGTACACTCACACACACACACACACACACACACACACACACACACACACACACACACACACACACACACACACACACACACACACACACACACACACACACACACAAACACACACACACATTGAGCTACGAGGAAAGAGGATTGAGCTACGAGGAAAGGCTAAAGGAGCTGAACCTTACATCCCTGGAAAACAGAAGAGTAAGGGGAGACATGATAACCACCTACAAAATTCTCAGGGGAATTGACAGGGTGGACAAAGACAAACTCTTCAGCACGGGTGGGACACGAACAAGGGGACACAGGTGGAAACTTAGTACCCAGATGAGCCACAGAGACGTTAGAAAGAATTTTTTCAGTGTCAGAGTAGTTAATAAATGGAATGCACTAGGAAGTGATGTGGTGGAGGCTGACTCCATACACAGTTTCAAATGTAGGTATGATAGAGCCCAGTAGGCTCAGGAATCTGTACACCAGTTGATTGACAGTTGAGAGGCGGGACCAAAGAGCCAAAGCTCAACCCCCGCAAGCACAATTAGGTGAGTACAATTAGGTGAGTACACACACAACGATGAGAGAAGAGTTGTGACAGATGAGGATTGCAGGATCCTCCAAGAGGACCTGAACAGATTGCAGAGATGGTCAGAGAAATGGCTACTAGAATTCAACACGAGCAAATGTAAAGTTATGGAAATGGGACTAGGAGATAGGAGACCAAAGGGACAGTACACAATGAAGGGGAACAGCCTACCTGTAACGACGCGTGAAAGAGACCTGGGGGTGGACGTAACACCTAATCTATCTCCTGAGGCACATATTAATAGGATAACGATAGCAGCGTACTCTACACTGGCAAAAGTTAGAACATCATTCAGAAACCTAAGTAAGGAGGCATTTAGGGCGCTTTCCACTGCCTACGTGAGGCCAGTCTTAGAGTATGCCGCCTCATCATGGAGTCCTCATCTGAAGAAGCATATAATGAAACTGGAAAAGGTTCAGAGGTTTGCAACGAGACTCGTCCCAGAGCTACGAGGGATGGGGTATGAGGAGCGCCTGAGGGAACTGTGCCTTACGACACTAGAAAGAAGAAGGGAGAGGGGGGACATGATAGGAACGTATAAGATACTCAGAGGGATTGACAGAGTGGACATAGACGAAATGTTCACACGGAACAGTAACAGAACGAGAGGACATGGATGGAAGCTTGAAACTCAGATGAGTCACAGAGATGTTAGGAAGTTTTCTTAGCGTGAGAGTAGTGGGGAAATGGAATGCACTTCAGGAACAGGTTGTGGAAGCAAATACTATTCATAATTTTAAAACCAGGTATGATAGGGAAATGGGACAGGAGTCATTGCTGTAAACAACCGATGCTCGAAAGGCGGGATCCAAGAGTCAATGCTCGATCCTGCAGACACAACTAGGTGAGTACACACACACACACACACACACACACACACACACACACACACACACACACACACACACACACACACACACACACACACACACACACACACACACACACACACACACACACACAAACACACACACACATTGAGCTACGAGGAAAGAGGATTGAGCTACGAGGAAAGGCTAAAGGAGCTGAACCTTACATCCCTGGAAAACAGAAGAGTAAGGGGAGACATGATAACCACCTACAAAATTCTCAGGGGAATTGACAGGGTGGACAAAGACAAACTCTTCAGCACGGGTGGGACACGAACAAGGGGACACAGGTGGAAACTTAGTACCCAGATGAGCCACAGAGACGTTAGAAAGAATTTTTTCAGTGTCAGAGTAGTTAATAAATGGAATGCACTAGGAAGTGATGTGGTGGAGGCTGACTCCATACACAGTTTCAAATGTAGGTATGATAGAGCCCAGTAGGCTCAGGAATCTGTACACCAGTTGATTGACAGTTGAGAGGCGGGACCAAAGAGCCAAAGCTCAACCCCCGCAAGCACAATTAGGTGAGTACAATTAGGTGAGTACACACACACACGATGAGAGAAGAGTTGTGACAGATGAGGATTGCAGGATCCTCCAAGAGGACCTGAACAGATTGCAGAGATGGTCAGAGAAATGGCTACTAGAATTCAACACGAGCAAATGTAAAGTTATGGAAATGGGACTAGGAGATAGGAGACCAAAGGGACAGTACACAATGAAGGGGAACAGCCTACCTGTAACGACGCGTGAAAGAGACCTGGGGGTGGACGTAACACCTAATCTATCTCCTGAGGCACATATTAATAGGATAACGATAGCAGCGTACTCTACACTGGCAAAAGTTAGAACATCATTCAGAAACCTAAGTAAGGAGGCATTTAGGGCGCTTTCCACTGCCTACGTGAGGCCAGTCTTAGAGTATGCCGCCTCATCATGGAGTCCTCATCTGAAGAAGCATATAATGAAACTGGAAAAGGTTCAGAGGTTTGCAACGAGACTCGTCCCAGAGCTACGAGGGATGGGGTATGAGGAGCGCCTGAGGGAACTGTGCCTTACGACACTAGAAAGAAGAAGGGAGAGGGGGGACATGATAGGAACGTATAAGATACTCAGAGGGATTGACAGAGTGGACATAGACGAAATGTTCACACGGAACAGTAACAGAACGAGAGGACATGGATGGAAGCTTGAAACTCAGATGAGTCACAGAGATGTTAGGAAGTTTTCTTAGCGTGAGAGTAGTGGGGAAATGGAATGCACTTCAGGAACAGGTTGTGGAAGCAAATACTATTCATAATTTTAAAACCAGGTATGATAGGGAAATGGGACAGGAGTCATTGCTGTAAACAACCGATGCTCGAAAGGCGGGATCCAAGAGTCAATGCTCGATCCTGCAGACACAACTAGGTGAGTACACACACACACACACACACACACACACACACACACACACACACACACACACACACACACACACACACACACACACACACACACACACACACAAGATAAGAAAATTAGGATAAGAAAATTCCTAACAGATATAGCATGGGAAACAGAGCTCAGGGGAAAGACGGCCCAAGATATGATGGATTACATCACGCAGAAGTGCAAGGACGCAGCAAACAAGTTTGTCCCAGTCCAAAAGGAAAACAGAGAAATGAAGATGAGAAACCCATGGTTTAATCAAAGATGTAGGCTAGCTAAGCAGCAAAGTAAAAGGGCATGGAGAAACTATAGGAATAACAGGACACTGGAGAGCAGAGAAAGATACCAGAATGCCAGGAATGAATATGTCAGGATGAGAAGAGAGGCAGAAAGACAATACGAAAATGACATCGCAAGCAAGGCAAAGACTCAGCCTACATTGTTGCATAGCCACATTAGGAGAAAAACAACAGTAAAGGAACAGGTTATGAGATTAAGGATAGGGGCGGAAGGATTCACTACAAATGACAAGGAAGTGTGTGAGGAATTGAATAAGAAATTCCAGGAGGTCTTCACCTTAGAACAAGGAGAAATTCCAGAGGTAAGTGAGGGAATAGCTAACCAGGAACCACTGGAAGAGTTTGAGATTACCAGTGGGGAAGTAAGGAAGTGTTTACTAGAGTTGGACGTGACGAAGGCTATAGGCCCAGATGGAATCTCCCCTTGGGTTCTAAAGGAAGGAGCAAGAGAACTGAGCCTACCACTCTCCATAGTGTATAACAAATCACTGGCAACAGGGGAACTGCCAGATACTTGGAAAGCAGCTAACGTAGTCCCGATATACAAGAAAGGGGATAGACAGGAGGCACTGAACTACAAGCCAGTGTCCCTAACCTGCATACCATGCAAGCTGATGGAGAAGATTGTGAAAAAAACTAGTGGAGCATCTGGAGCGAAGGAACTTTGTAACACAGCATCAACATGGGTTCAGGGATGGCAGGTCCTGCCTCACAGGGTTACTTGAATTCTACGACCAGGCAACAAAAATAAGGCAAGAAAGAGAAGGGTGGGCAGACTGCATATTTTTGGATTGTCAGAAAGCCTTTGATACAGTGCCACACAAGAGGCTAGTGCGAAAGTTGGAGATGCAGGCTGGAGTGAGAGGGAAGGTACTCCGGTGGATAGAGGAATACCTAAGCAACAGGAGACAACGAGTCTGTGTGAGGGGTGAGGTCTCAGATTGGCGAGACGTCACAAGTGGAGTCCCGCAGGGGTCAGTCCTTGGACCTATACTGTTTCTGGTATATGTAAATGATCTCCCAGAGGGTATAGATTCGTTCCTCTCAATGTTTGCCGACGATGCAAAAATTATGAGGAGGATTGAAACAGAGGATGATAGTAGGAGGCTACAAGATGACCTGGATAGACTGAGTGAATGGTCCAACAAATGGCTGTTGAAGTTCAACCCGAGTAAATGCAAAGTAATGAAACTAGGCAGTGGAAACAGGAGGCCAGGCACAGGATACAGAATAGGAGATGAAGTACTTAATGAAACAGACAGAGAGAATGATCTAGGAGTTGATATCACACCAAACCTGTCTCCTGAAGCCCACATAAAGAGAATAACGTCTGCGGCATATGCGAGGCTGGCTAACATCAGAACGGCGTTCAGGAACCTGTGTAAGGAATCATTCAGAATCTTGTACACCACATATGTAAGACCAATCCTGGAGTATGCGGCCCCAGCATGGAGCCCGTACCTTGTCAAGCACAAGACGAAGCTGGAAAAAGTCCAAAGGTATGCTACTAGACTAGTCCCAGAACTAAGAGGCATGAGTTATGAGGAAAGGCTGCGGGAAATGCACCTCACGACACTGGAAGACAGAAGAGTAAGGGGGGACATGATCACAACCTACAAAATCCTCAGGGGAATCAACCGGGTAAACAAGGACGAACTTTTCAACACTGGTGGGACGCGAACAAGGGGACACAGGTGGAAGCTGAGTACCCAAATGAGCCACAGAGACGTTAGAAAGAACTTTTTCAGTGTCAGAGTAGTTAGCAAATGGAATGCATTAGGAAGTGATGTGGTGGAGGCTGACTCCATTCACAGTTTCAAATGTAGATATGATAGAGCCCAATTGGCTCAGGAATCTGTACACCAGTTGATTGACGGTTGAGAGGCGGGACCAAAGAGCCAGAGCTCAACCCCCGCAAGCACAATTAGGTGAGTACAATTAGGTGAGTACACACACACACATACACACACACACACACACACACACACACACACACATCGAGCAGTTGGAACATGAAATACCACTAGGAGCTAGTGACCATTGTGTCCTAGTCCTTGACTACATGATGGAGCTTAAAATTGTGACCAAAGGACAAGAGGTCCGGGAAAGAAGACTTGATTACCGAAAAGGGGACTACAGAAGGATAAGGGACTACCTGGGAGAAGTGCAGTGGGAGGAAGAATTTAGAGGAAAAACAGTGCAAGCTATGATGAACCAAGTCATATTGAAATGCAAGGAGGCTGAAGAGAGATTTATTCCAACAATAAAGGAAAAAAGCAGGAGGGAATATAATAACCCATGGTTTAATAGACAGTGTCAGGAAGCAAAGGTGAGAAGCAGGAGGGAGTGGAGGAAGTACAGAAGACAAAGGACAGAGGACAACAGGATTAGATGTAACAGAGCTAGGAATGATTACATTAACATAAGACGAGTGTCGGAAAGAAATTATGAGAATGATATTGCAGTCAAAGCGAAAAAGCAACCTAAATTACTACATAGCCATATAAGAAGGAAGATGTCGGTAAATGACCAAGTGACAAGACTGAGGAAAACAGAAGGGGCATATACAGAAAGCGACAAGGAAATCTGCGAGGTACTGAATGCAAAATTCATGGAGTGTTCACAACCGAGCCTGAGCAGCTCCCATTGTTAGAAGAGTTTACCCAAGATGAAAGACTATCAGATATAGAGGTGACAGCAGAGGATGTAATGAAACAGTTGACAACACTGGATGCAAATAAAACTGTTGGACCAGACAAAGTATCACTGTGGATACTTAAAGAGGCAGCGCAGGCTCTCAGCGTGCATCTGGCAATGATCTTTAATGAGTCACTTATGTCGGGAGAATTGCCCAGTTGCTGAAAGGAGGCAAATGTCGTACCGATTTTCAAAAAAGGTGATAGGGAGGAGGCACTTAACTACAGACCCGTATCACTGACAAGCATCCCCTGCAAAATACTTGAAAGAATAATTAGGCTAAGACTTGTTGAGCACCTGGAGAGCATTGGGTTTGTAAACAAGCACCAACATGGGTTCTGGACAGGGAAATCACGCCTAACAAACCTTTTAGAATTCTATGATAAAGTAACAAGGATAAGGCAGGACAGAGAAGGCTGGGCAGACTGCATATTTCTTGACTGCCAAAAGGCCTTTGATACAGTACCGCACATGAGACTGCTATACAAACTCTAGAGGCAGGCAGGAGTAAGCGGAAAGGCCCTAGTATGGGTGAAGAACTACCTAACAGGAAGGAGCCAGAGGGTAATGGTAAGGGGCGAGAAGTCGGACTGGCGAACAGTAACAAGTGGAGTACCTCAAGGATCGGTGGTGGGACCAATCCTCTTTCTAATTTACGTAAATGATATGTTTACAGGAGTGGAATCATACATGTCAATGTTTGCGGATGACGCAAAATTAATGAGAAGAGTTGTGACAGACGAGGATTGTAGGATCCTCCAAGAGGACTTAAACAGGCTGCAGAATGGTCAGGGAATGGCTACTGGAGTTTAACACCAGTAAATGTAAAGTTATGGAAATGGGATCAGGTGACAGGAGACCAAAGGGACAGTACACAATGAAGGGGAACAGCCTACCTGTAACGATTCGAGAAAGAGACCTGGGAGTGGATGTGACACCTAATCTAACTCCTGAGGCACATATAAATAGGATAACGACAGCAGCGTACTCTACACTGGCGAAAATTAGAACTTCATTCAGAAACCTAAATGAGGAGGCTTTTAGGGCGCTTTACACTGCCTACGTGAGACCAGTCTTAGAGTATGCCGCGCCATCATGGAGCCCCCACCTGAAGAAACACATAAAGAAACTGGAGAAGGTTCAGAGGTTTGCGACGAGGCTTGTCCCACAGTTACGAGGGATGGGATATGAAGAGCGGCTGAAGGAACTGAACCTTACGACACTAGAGAAAAGAAGGGAGAGAGGAGATATGATAGGGACATATAAAATACTCAGGGGAATTGACAAAGTGGAAATAGATGAAATGTTCACACGTAATAATAACAGAACGAGGGGACATGGGTGGAAACTGGAAACTGAGATGAGTCACAGAGATGTTAGGAAGTTTTCTTTTAGCGTGAGAGTAGTGGAAAAATGGAATGCACTTGGGGAACAGGTTGTGGAAGCAAATACTATTCATACTTTTAAAACTAGGTATGATAGGGAAATGGGACAGGAGTCATTGCTGTAAACAACCGATAGCTGGAAAGGCGGGATCCAAGAGTCAATGCTCGATCCTGCAAGCACAAAAAGGTGAGTACAAATAGGTGAGTACACACAGACTGTCAGCACAGATGGAGGAAGTTACACAGGGAATAGAACAGTGCAAGAAAGATATGCAACTCACTTATGCACAAGTGGCCAAGGAGAAGGAAAAAATAGAAGAATCAGTAAAGGAAGTCAAACACTGCAGCAACCAAGATAAAACAAACATTAGGCTAGAAAGTGAGGAAAGAATTGGCATCTAACCCGAAGTTGGTGCAAAACACAGTTGATCGGAGTAAGTCCCTGATCATTTTGGCTGCAAGGAAAAGGATATAACATCTAGGTCAGAAAGAGCTGTAGAAGAAGCAAAAGTAGTAGATAAAATTGTTGGCCTCGGGGAAGGTCTTACAACCATAGAGAATGTCTGCGACTACAGGAGAATAGGCAGATATGTAAAAGGGAAAGATCGACCTTTGAGGATCACCCTAAATGTTACCAAACAGATGCAAGAAGTACTAAGAATGCTAGAAAATTACAAAGTGATGAGGATGGGAAAGTGTGGTCGTTAAGACGAGATCTTTCAAAAGAAGATAGAGAGAAGCTGAAACTGAACCTCGCCGAGGCAAAACGTTTAAATGAGAGCAGGAATGAAGAAGAAATCAATTCTATTTTCTACAAAGTGATAGGGGTAGGAAGGCCAGTAAAGTGGTACATAAAGGCAAACCAATAAAATCATTAGAGAAAGGGGGAGTGAAAAATAAGAAGAGGGGGAACAAGTTCCTCAAGATTGCATACACCAACATAGATGGAGTAAGATCGAAGATACTGGAGTTCAGTGATATAATACAGCTGCAGACACCAGACATTGTTGCACTCACGGAGACAAAACTTGAAGATGCTATTTTAAATGAGGTCATATTCCCAAGGAGCTACTCAATTTGAAGATGGGACAGAAAAATAAAAAAAATGCGGTGGCGTTGCTGTGCTGGTGAAAGAACACCTAAAGGTGAACGAAATAGTGACTGCCAATCCACAAGAAGTTGATATAATAGCACTAGAGATCTTGCCATGAGGATGATAAACAATGATCATAAATGCATATAGTCCACCACTAAGCAGCACATGGTCAAAGGAGGAGCTAGATAGTAAACGAGAAGGTCTTATAACAATAATGAGAGAGATCATAGTGAGAGCGGATAACGATAGTTCACGACTGTTGATAGTCGGCGACTTCAACTTGAAATCCATAGACTGGGAAGCATGTGAAGCTAAAACAGAAGATTTCTGGACCTGTAAATTTGTAGACCTCATCCTGGAAACATTCTTGTATCAACATGTTAAACAAGCTACGAGGATGAGGGAAGGGGACGTCCCCTCCATGCTAGATTTGATATTTACCAGGAAGGAGGAAGAAATATTTGACATTCAGTACCTTCCTCCCTTGGGTAAAAGTGACCATTATTTTTGGGAATAAAGTATGCAAAGCGTTATAATCTGGAAGAAAATATGACGGTCGATGCAAATGAAAAACCTGACTTTAGGAGAGGACATTATGGCAACCTTAGAAAAAATTTTAGTGAGTATAATTGGTCAGACTTGTTGCTAGGCAAGGAAGTGAATGAGATGTATGTCAGGTTTTGTGAAATATATGATAAAGGCACAAAAAAAATTATACCAAAACAGAGAAGCAGAACTAGGAAACAGGATTGGTTCAACAGAAAGTAAGTGCGAGAGGGCCAGAGACCAAAAGACACAAAAATGGAATCAATACAGGAAGAGGCCGAACCCCCAAACATACCAGCGATACAAAGATGCGAGAAACAACTACACGGCAGTGAGGAGAGAGGCAGAAAGAAATTTCGAAAAAGGGATTGCAGACAAATGTAAAACAGAACCAGGTCTATTCTATAAATTCATAAACAACAAATTGCAGGTAAAGGATAATATCCAGAGGTTGAAAATGGGAAATAGATTCACGGAAAATGAAAAGGAAATGTGTGAAACATTAAACGAAAAGTTCCAAAGTGTGTTTGTACAAAATGAAATCTTCAGGGAACCAGATACAATAAGAATTCCAGAGAACAACATAGAGCACATAGAGGTGTCTAGAGACGGAGTGGAAAAAATGCTCAAGGAGCTAAATAACAACAAAGCGGTTGGTCCAGATGGAGTTTCACCATGGGTTCTGAGAATGTGCACCTGAGCTCAGCATTCCTCTTCAACTGATTTTTCAGGCATCCCTGTATACAGGAGTTGTAGCTGATGTGTGGAAAAGGCTAACATAGTTCCAATCTACAAAAGTGGAAGCAGGGAAGACCCCCTTAATTATAGACCGGTATCATTGACAAGTGTAATAGTCAAAAATGGAAAAAATAATTAAACTAAATGGGTAGAACACCTGGAGAGAAATGATATAATATCAGACAGACAGTATGGTTTTCGATCTGGAAGATCCTGTGTATCGAATTTACTCAGTTTCTATGATTGAGCAACAGAGATATTTCAGGAAAGAGATGGTTGGGTTGACTGCATCTATCTGGACCTAAAAAAGGCTTTCGACAGAGTTCCACATAAGAGGTTGTTCTGGAAACTGGAAAATATTGGAGGAGTGACAGGTACGCTTCTAACATGGATGAAAAATTTTCTGACTGATAGAAAAATGAGGGCTGTGATCAGAGGCAATGTATCGGACTGGAGAAATGTCACAAGTGGAGTACCACAGGGTTCAGTTCTTGCACCAGTGATGTTTATTGTCTACATAAATGATCTACCAGTTGGTATACAGAATTATATGAACATGTTTGCTGATGATGCTAAGATAATAGGAAGGATAAGAAACTTAGATGATTGGCATGCCCTTCAAGAAGACCTGGACAAAATAAGTACATGAAGCGCCACTTGGCAAATGGAATTTAATGTTAATAAATGCCATGTTATGGAATGTGGAATAGGAGAACATAGACCCCACACAACCTATATATTATGTGAGAAATCTTTAAAGAATTCTGATAAAGAAAGAGATCTAGGGGTGGTTCTAGATAGAAAACTATCACCTGAGGACCACATAAAGAATATTGTGCGAGGAGCCTATGCCACGCTTTCTAACTTCAGAATTCCTTTTAAATACATGGATGGCGATATACTAAAGAAATTGTTCACGACTTTTGTTAGGCCAAAGCTAGAATATGCAGCAGTTGTGTGGTGCCCATATCTTAAGAAGCACATCAACAAACTGGAAAAGGTGCAAGACATGCTACGAAGTGGCTCCCAGAACTGAAGGGCAAGAGCTACGAGGAGAGGTTAGAGGCATTAAATATGCCAAAACTAGAAGACAGAAGAAAAAGAGGTGATATGATCACTACATACAAAATAGAAACAGGAATTGATAAAATCGATAGGGAAGATTTCCTGAGACCTGGAACTTTAAGAACAAGAGGTCATAGATATAAACTAGCTAAACACAGATGCCGAAGAAATATAAGAAAATTCACTTTCGCAAACAGAGTGGTAGACGGTTGGAACAAGTTAGGAGAGAAGGTGGTGGAGGCCAAGACCGTCAGTAGTTTCAAAGCGTTATATGACAAAGAGTGCTGGGAAGACGGGACACCACGAGCGTAGCTCTCATCCTGTAACTACACTTAGGTAATTACATACACACACAGTGTGTGTCCTTGACTTGTATACCATGCAAGGTGATGGAGAAGATCGTGAGAAAAAACATGGTAAACATCAGGAGAGAAGCGACTTCCTGACAAATCGCCAACATGGGTTCAGGAAGGGTAAATCTTGCCTTACAGGCTTGATAGAATTCTACGATCAGGTGACAAAGATTAAGCAAGAAAAAGAGGGCTGGGCGGACTGCATTTTCTTGGATTGTCGGAAAGCCTTTGACACAGTACCGCATAAGAGGCTGGTACATAAGCTGGAGAGACAGGCAGGTGTAGCGGGTAAGGTGCTCCAGTGGATAAGGGAGTACCTAAGCAATAGGAAGCAGAGTTACGGTGAGGGGTGAGACCGCCGATTGGCGTGAAGTCACCAGTGGAGTCCCACAGGGCTCTGTACTCGGTCCTATCTTGTTTCTGATATATGTAAATGATCTCCCGGAGGGTATCGATTCATTTTTCTCAATGTTTGCGGACGATCCCAAAATTATGAGAAGGATTAAAACAGAAGCAGACTGTTTGAGGCTTCAAGAAGACCTAGACAAGCTGAAGGAATGGTCGAACAAATGGTTGTTAGAGTTTAACCCAACCAAATGTAATGTAATGAAGATAGGTGTAGGGAGCAGGAGGCCAGATACAAGGTATCATCTGGGAGAGGAAATTCTTCAGAGTCAGAGAAAGAAAAAGACTTGGGGGTTGATATCACGCCAGACCTGTCTCCTGCAGCACATATCCAGAGGATAACATCAGCGGCGTATGCCAGGCTGGCCAACATAGGAACGGCATTCAGACACTTGTGTAAAGAATCATTCAGAACTTTGTATACCACATATGTCAGGCCAATCCTGGATATGCAGCCCCAGCATGGAGTCCATATCTAGTCAAGGATAAGACTAAACTGGAAAAGGTTCAAAGGTTTGCCACCAGACTAGTACCTGAGCTGAGAGGTATGAGCTACGAGGAGAGACTACGGGAATTAAACCTCACTTCGCTGGAAAACAGAAGAGTTAGGGACGACATGATCACCACATTCAAGATTCTGAAGGGAATTGATAGGGTAGATAAAGACAGGCTATTTAACATAAGGGGCACACGCACAAGGGGACACAGGTGGAAACTGGGCGCCCAAATGAGCCACAGAGATATTAGAAAGAACTTTTTTAGTGGAGTGAAAGGGAAGGTACTCCATTGGATACAGGACTACCTAAGCAACAGGAGACAACGAGTCAGTGTGAGGGGTGAGGTCTTAGATTGGCGAGACGTTACGAGTGGAGTCCCGCAGGGGTCAGTCCATGGACCTATACTGTTTCCTGATATAAGTAAATGATATTCCAGAGGGTATAGAATAGTTTCTCTCAATGTTTGCCGATGAGGCAAAAATTATGAGAAGGATTGAAACTGAGGACGATAGTAGGAGGCTACAAGATGACCTAGACAGACTGCGTGAATGGTCCAACAAATGGCTGTTGAAGTTCAACCCGAGTAAATGCAAAGTAATGAAACTAGGCAGTGGAAATAGGAGGCCAGACACAGGGTACAGAATAGGAGATGAAGTACTTAATGAAACGAACAGAGAAAAAGATCTAGGAGTTGATATCACACCAAACCTTTCTCCTGAAGCCCACATAAAAAGAATAACGTCTGCGGCATATGCGAGGCTGGCTAACTTCAGAACAGCGTTCAGGAACCTGTGTAAGGAATCATTCAGAATCTTGTACACCACATATGTAAGACCAATCCTGGAGTATGCGGCCCCAGCATGGAGCCCGTATCTTGTCAAGCACAAGACGAAGCTGGAAAAAGTCCAAAGGTATGCCACTAGACTAGTCCCAGAACTAAGAGGCATGAGTTACGAGGAAAGGCTGCGGAAAATGCACCTTACGACACTGGAAGACAGAAGAGTAAGGGGAGACATGATCACAACCTACAAAATCCTCAAAGGAATCGACCGGGTAAACAAGGATAAAACTATTCAACACTGGTGGGAGGCGAACAAGGGGACACAGGTGGAAACTGAGTACCCACATGAGCCACAGAGACGTTAGAAGGAACTTTTTTCAGTGTCAGAATAGTTAACGGATGGAATGCATAGGCAGTGATGTGTGGAGGCTGACTCCCATACACAGTTTTAAATGTAGAATATGATAGAGCCCAGTAGGCGCAGGAATCTGTACACCAGTTGATTGACAGTTGAGAGGCTGGGACCAAAGAGACAAAGCTCAACCCCCGCAAGCACAATTAGGTGAGTACAAATAGGTGAGTACACACACACACACACACACACACACACACACACAGAAATAGAGCAGTAGTAGTAGCAGGCATTAAGGAGCAAACAGGGACCAGACCAAAGGAGCGGAGAGACAAGGACAAAAACATGATTAAAGAGATCCTTAAAGAGGTAAGGATGGAGGGAGCTGAGCGAAATGTTGAAAAGGTTTTCAGGCTTGGAAAGTACAACAAGGACAGAGACCGAATGATAAAGGTGGTTTTCATGAGCGAAATCGTGAAAGAGGAATTATTAGAAAGGAAGTGCTGTCTAGCAAGTGGAGAGAAGTTCAAAAGAGTATTCTTGCAGAGGGATATGACAAGGGAAGAGAGAATGCAAGCAGCAGACGCGAGGAAGGAGCGCAGGGAGAGAGAAAGGAATCAGGGAGCCACACCCCAGATCCCTACAATCCCAGAGGGAAACGGGGAACCCTCCTCAAACAGTGCATTAGCCACAGGGAGTGCGGCACCACCCCCTCCATTCCACCCAACAGACACCCTACCTGCCCCAACCCTGTCAGCCCCCCCACTAAGGTACCCACCTAAGGCACCCTCTCCTCCCACTCACCCCTCCTCCCACTCCCCCCTCCCCCCAGGACTCCCTTTCTCCCCCATCCCCAAGCCCTCCCTTCTCCCACATGCCCTTCCGTCCCTCCCACCCACAAGCCCTCAATCTCCCCCCACCCCCCCTAAGCTCCCACTCTCACCCAACCCCACCTAAGCCTTCCCCTCTCCCACCACTCCCCAAACCCTCCCCTCTTCCTCAACCACCTCAGCCTTCCCTTTCCCCCAACGCCCCCCAAGCCCTCCCCACTTATTGCCCCCCCAAACCCCCCTTTCTCCCCCATCCCCCCACCCCCCTCAACCCTCCCCCCTCTCACCCACCCCCCCAACCCTCCCCCCCCTCACCCACTCCCCCTACCCTCCCCCTCCCCCCCTCACAGACTCCCTCTACCCTCCCCCTCCCCCCCCTCACCCACTCCCCCTACCCTCCCCCTCCCCCCCTACCCCCCCAAGCCCTTCCTCCTCCACCAGTCTCCCCATACCAGATCCTCCCAGCTCCCGCTCACCCCAGACCCCACAGGTCCTCCCCAGAGGAGAAGCAGAAGAGAGTTAGTTTCAGGGCAATGTACTCGAACAGAGATGGGATCACAAGCAAGGCAAGTGAACTAAAGGAAAGAGCACAAGAAGTGAACCCAGATGTAATTGGACTCACTGAAACAAAACTCTCTGGAATCATAACGAATGCCGTGTTTCCCCAGGAGTACACAATAATAAGGAAAGAGAGGGAAGGTAGGGGAGGAGGAGGAGTGGCCCTACTCATGAGAAAGAATGGAGTTTTAAGGAGATGGCTATCCCGGGCTGTGAGGGTTTCAGAGACTACATAGCAGGCACCATGACAATGGGAGGACCAAGGATAGTAGTAGCAGTAATATATAATCCTCCACCAAATGACAAAAGACCCAGTCAAGAGTACGAAAACAACAACATGGCAGTTAACACTATAATTGAGAGGGCAGCCTCTTCTGCCTGTAGAAATAGATCCCACCTGCTCATCATGGGGGACTTCAATCACGGCAGGATTGATTGGGAGAACAAGGAACCGCATGGAGGCGAGGATACGTGGAGAGCCAAACTACTGGAGGTGGCGACTAGAAACTTCTTAACCCAGCATGTCAGTGAACCCACAAGGATGAGAGGAAACGACGAACCAGCGAGACTCGACCTGGTTTTCACCCTGAACGACTCTGACATAAGAGAAATCAGTTTTGAGGACCCAGTTAGGAATGAGCGACCACAGTGTATTGGTGTTTGAGTACCTGATTGAAGAAGGGTTATTGAACTCGAGAAGGGATACCGAAAC
>NC_091163.1:16105951-16218451 GCF_040958095.1 Procambarus clarkii
TTTCAAGTGTATATATGATAGAGCCCAGTAGGCTCAGGAACCTGTACACCTGTTGATTGACGGTTGAGAGGCGGGACCAAAGAGTAAGAGCTCAACCCCCGCAAGCACAATTAGGTGAGTACAATTAGGTGAGTACACACACACACACACAAAAGCACACACAAGACGAAAGTAGAGAAGATTCAGAGGTATGCCACCAGACTGGTCCCGGAACTGAGAGGAATGAGCTACGAGGAAAGACTAAGGAAACCTCACACCCTGGAAAACAGAAGAGTAAGAGGAGACATGATAACCACCTACAAAATTCTCAGGGGAATTGACAAGGTGGACAAAGACAAACTCTTTAGCACGGGTGGAACACGAACAAGGGGACACAGGTGAAAACGTAGTACCCACATGAGCCACAAAGACGTTAGAAAGATTTTTTTCAGTGTCAGAGTAGTTAACAGATGGAATGCATTAGGCAGTGATGTGGTGGAGGCTGACTCCATTCACAGTTTCAAATGTAGATATGATAGAACCCAGTAGACTCAGGAACCTGTACACCAGTTGATTGACAGTTGAGAAGCTTGACCAAACAGCCAAATCTCAACCATCCGCAAGCACAAATAGATGAGTACTAAATATCATATGCTACTAGCGACCATTAATTAATCGATACCAAACCTTGCATTGGTATCGATATCATTGAGATTCTCCTCATAAGATCACTGGAGGACATAACCCACAAAAGAAAGGAATAGATCATTGTATCTATATACCTCACTAAGGCCCAACAGGGCTATTAACAGAATCGAGGCTTCTTGCACTAGGTTCGTTTCTTGCTCAAGTTAATTTTCTTGATTATATGAGCACTCTGAAAGTGGTGAGAAATATTTATAGGAGGAAAACTCCTATAAATCCCTTATAAGAGCACAAAAAGAGTCTTGCACTTCACAACGTTTAACATTCACATCCATAAATAAAAGTAACAAATAGAGAAACAAAAATAAAAAAAGGAGCCGTGACAATTTGGGATCGAACCGTCGTTGCCTGAGGCAGGAAAGGACTCTCCCACACCTGGTCTACTGTTACTCCTAATTACCCACTCAGGGTCACTGATCTTATCTTGTGTAAACACTAATCATCTAATTTATGCAAGGAGACCCCGGACGGTTACCGGTGCCACAAGAAGAATGAAAATAATATCTCTGGTTTGTTTACATTTGTTCATCTGGAAATGTGTATGAAAACCTTTATCTAAGTTAAAGCAAAACCTCTTGTATGACGGCGATGAGTCACAATAACGTGGCTGAAGTAGAGTGACCAGACCACACACTAGAAGGTGAAGGGACAACGACGTTTCGGTCCGTCCTAGACCATTCTCAAGTCGAGACAATCGACTTGAGAATGGTCCAGGACGGACCGAAACGACGTCGTCGTCCCTTCATTTTCTAGTGTGTGGATTGGTCAACATACTTCTGCCACGTTATTGTGACTCATCGCCTGAATATAGTTCAATTTTGTCCATATTATTACAGTGATCAGACCAGTGAAGTTCAGATACAACGAAGGAACCAAATTTATATACAAGCAGTCAGCACTCTCCTGGTAATTATCATGATAAGGAGTATGAGGACGAAAACCTGGAACCAGAGTACAGGGTGAAGGAACGGTACCCAACTCCCATGGGCAGTCGGGGATCGAACCCTGCGAAAAGCGAGATCGTCGCACTACCGACCAGTGTAAATGAATGAAGTACATATTAAATGAGATGATAGAAGAGCGGAGTTAATGGAATTGGTGGAGAGATATTTCGTTTTTTTCAAATTAGTAGAAATGACGAATAACGCATCTGAGTAACGCCTCGTTATCTAAAGCTGTTTATTGGGAGAAATAAAAGCGAACTGTTGATATCACAAAAGTTTTCAATGGTTGTTTCTCTGTCTTCCAGAACTGTGTGATCATTTGTTTCTTTGCTGTTTGATTGTTTAAGCTGTGTGGGGGGGGGGAGGGGGGGGAGGAGTTTGCTGTGGTGGTCGTTTGTATTAATTGAGGTGTTTGTTAGAGAGAGAGAGAGAGAGAGAGAGAGAGAGAGAGAGAGAGAGAGAGAGAGAGAGAGAGAGAGAGAGAGAGAGAGAGAGAGAGAGAGACTCAAAGGTAAAAATGAAGATATTATACAAAACTTTACGTTGCAAACAGTAAGATCAAACTTAACACATTTAAAGCTTTCCACCACCAATAGGCAAGGTGTGGAAAATTTAAATTAACTTCCAGTGTCAATAGCAACTGAAATTTACTATTTGCTCTTCACGCAAGCCTGTCTACCTAACGCCCCTCATAAAAATAATATTATCCATTCCATAGCAATTGGATTCTACATATGAATGACTGTAGGATACTAAGGTACATAGTTCCCCACAAGAGAGACGGTAGGCGTAGGTGTAATTAAGATCGCAGACTAACCTGTTTGGCTGCTCACAAAGGGAGGGGGAACTGGATGCATAACGATGAGACTCAGTACATTGCTGCCTCAGTGAAAACTATTTTGTTCAACCCGGGAAACGTAGATTTTTTTTGTTTTCTATTCTCTCTATGGCTTGAAACAACACAATAACTAGGGACGTCACAATGGGTTAAGAAATGATGTGAAAATACTGGTACTTACCTAATTGTACTTGCGGGGGTTGAGCTCTGGCTCCTTAGTCCCGCCTCTCAACCGTCAATCAACAGGTGTACAGGTTCCTGAGCCTATTGGGCTCTATCATATCTACACTTGAAACTGTGTATGGAGTCAGCCATGCACATCACTTCCTAATACATTCCATTTGTCAACCACTCTGACAATAAAAAAGTTCTTTCTAATATCTCTGTGGCTCATTTGGGCACTCAGTTTCCACCTGTGTCCCCTAGTGCGTGTGCCCCTTGTTTTAAATAGCCTGTCTTTATCTACCCTATCAATTTCCCTTGAGAACCTTGAATGTGGTGATCATGTCCCCCCTAACTCTTCTGTCTTCTAGCGAAGTGAGGTTTAATTTCCTTAGCCTCTCCTCGTAGCTCATACCTCTTAGCTCGAGTACTAGTCTGATGGCAAACCTTTGAACCTTTTCCAGTTTAGTCTTATCCTTGACTAGATATGGACTCCATGCTGGGGTCGCATACTCCAGGATTGGCCTGACATATGTTGTATACAAAGTTCTGAATGATTTCTTACACAAGTTTCTGAATGCCGTTCTTATGTTGGCCAGCCTGGCATATGCCGCTGATGTTATCCTCTTGATATGGGCTGCAGGAGACAGGTCTGGCGTGATGTCAACCCCCAGGTCTTTTTCTCTCTCTGACTCATGAAGAATTACATCTCCCAGATGATACCTAGTATCTGGCCTCCTGCTCCCTACGTCTATCTTCATTACATTACATTTGCTTGGGTTAAATTCTAACAACCATTTGTTCGACCATTACTTCAGCTTGTCTAGGTCTTCTTGAAGCCTCAAGCAGTCCTCCTCTGTTTTAATCCTTCTCAAAACTTTGGTGTGTTTGTGTGTGTGTGTGTGTGTGTGTGTGTGTGTGTGTGTGTGTGTGTGTGTGTGTGTGTGTGTGTGTGTGTGTGTGTGTGTGTGTGTGTGTGTAATTACCTAAGTGTAGTTACAGGATGAGAGCTACGCTTGTGGTGTCCCGTCTTCCCAGCACTCTTTGTCATATAACGCTTTGAAACTACTGACGGTCTTGGCCTCCATCACCTTCTCACCTAACTTGTTCCAACCGTCTACCACTCTGTTTGCGAAAGTGAATTTTCTTATATTCCTTCGGCATCTGTGTTTAGCTAGTTTATATCTATGACCTCTTGTTCTTAAAGTTCCAGGTCTCAGGAAATCTTCCCTATCGATCTTATCAATTCCTGTTACTATATTGTATGTAGTGATCATATCACCTCTTTTTCTTCTGTCTTCTAGTTTTGGCATATTTAATGCCTCTAACCTCTCCTCGTAGCTCTTGCCCTTCAGTTCTGGAAGCCACTTAGTAGCATGTCTTTGCACCTTTTCTAGCTTGTTGATGTGTTTCTTAAGATATGGGCACCACACAACTGCTGCATATTCTAGCTTTGGCCTAACAAAAGTCGTGAACAATTTCTTTAGTATAGTAGTATATATATTTAGTATATTATTTAGTATAATTTCTTTAGTGTGTGTGTGTGTCTTCTCACCTAGTTGTACTTACTTAGTTGCGCTTTAAGGGGTTGAGCTTCGGCTCTTTGGACCCGCCTTAATACCGTCAATCTACAGGTGTACAGGTTCCTGTGTGTATGTGTGTGTGTGGCGGTAAGTTTACTTGAAAGCATGATATATATTTGCGGTCATGCGCGTGAGTATTTCTTCGTGTCGAGGCGCATGAGTAACCTAGAGTATTGATGAATGAGTTAGGCTGAGGAAGTCGTCGAGTGGTGACCACGCTGGAGACCTGTTGTATTATAAAACCAGTATAATACAACAGGTTTCGTTCTTGAACTAAGATGACTTTGACTTAGATGATGAACCGAGGTAATTTTACTCCACCATAATGGATGAGTGAATGAATACAACAGACAGGACAACATCATATAGGATTTTAATGGGTATTGACAAAGTAGACAATAATATACAAAGCTAGGAATTGTAAATTAGTGAAATAGAATTCACGAAAAGATGTTTAACTTAATTCAATACACGTTTGGCAATAAAAATTAATCTGAGAAGTAAGAGATCTGAGCCATTGCATTAAACTAAGCATTAATATGGGAAGCACATCTAGGTGAAAACTGACATCTAGGAAAATGTTGAATTAGTGGATATATTGGGTTTGAAATTTAGCAACTAGCTCTACCTCTTTATTCATTTTCCTGTATAATCATATTTCAGCAAACAATCTCCCGTTATTCACATTACTTAATAATTCGAAACCCATCAGGAGGTATGTTAATGTTGACTTCGTAGAGAAAATGTTAAAAACATTACACGCAGAACGTGTATATATGTACTTATATAAGTATATATACTATAAATACTTATTTACACAGAATGTTATATACTATTTACACAGCCTATATGTTACAGGAAATCACTTTAAAATTATCGACACGAAGTGTTTTTGCATTTTAATAGAATTAAATCTCCAATCCACCATTTCCTAAAAACATCAGATTAAAGGAGAAATAAAATGATTAAGAACTGTCTGAACTTCAAAGACTTGCACCGCACTTTTAAGGAATTCGTAATGATTGTCAATATAAATTATTATTGCCCTGAAATTCAATTCATTTGTGTCGAAACAGTTTAATCACTTTGTTTGCGTCCAAACTCTTGCAGTCTGGTCACCTGGACGGGCAAACAAGGATAGGGGATTGTATTTTACATTCCCTTGTGTCCTCCAAGTGGTTAGGCACCATTCCTTTCCCGCCGTCCCATCCCAAATCCTTATCCTGACCCCTTCCAAGTGCTATATAGTCGTAATGGCTTGGGGGGGGGGGGTTTCCCTTGATAATTTCATCCCTTCCTTGTGTCGCATGAAAGAGTTTATTTATTTACCAACTAGCTGAACTGGTGGAAGAAGAGAGGATGAACCGAGAGTAATTCCAGACCAGTTGGATGAAGAGGAGAAAGGAGAGATAAGAAGAGAGTGAAAGAGAGGCATTGTAGTGGAGATGTAGGATGGGACTGCAGTAAGAGTAAGATAAATAAACGATAAAAGATGACAGGTTGGAAAAATGGTGTAGTGAGAGAGAAGTGAGAGGAGGAAGAGGTTATAAAGATGGTATATGAAGATGGAACACCTGGTGAGGGTGTGAATGGGCAAGGAGGGTGTACACATAGAAAGGGGTACGTAGGGAGGGTATTCGACATGAACTCGAAACCGGCCATATACTGCAGGTATGTGGACGCCATTTTTACACAGGTACCTGATGTCAGACATCTGCAGGAGCTGAAAGAGGCATTTGAGCAGAATTCTGTGTTGCGTTTCATTTACGAGATGGAGAAGGGTGGGAAGCTGCCCTTTCTAGGTGTAACAGTCATGGAAAGGAGCGGAGGTTTCCACACTGCAGTCTACACTAAGGAAACAAACATAGGAATGTGCCTCAATGCCAACAGTGACTGCCCAGACAGGTACAAGAGGAGTGTTGTAACGCTTATGTCGACCGTGCTCTCAGCCACAGCTCAGGATGGAAGCAAGTCGATGAAGAACTCTGTAGGGTAAGGCAGGTCCTAGTCAACAACGGCTTCTCCAATGATTTTGATGAGAGTTTCTCCTTGAAGTTTGTGATACAATTATAATTGAAAAGGAGTATTTGGTGTTAAATTCATAAACGTTGATGTATGTGTTAGTAAGTTAGAGAGTGAGTAGTGCGGGTTATAGATGGGAAGAATGTCAGCGGTTGGTAACGATAGCAGCGTGTGGTAACGACGGCGGCGGGTGATATAGATAGCAACGTGAGATGCCAAGATGGTAGAAGCACGTGCAAATAACGAAGGCACGCACTAGTGATGTCGATATTTTCTAATGATATAGACACGTTGCTAGTTGCGTTAGCATCTGCTAATATATTCGGATACACTAGTGATATAGTTAATAATGAAGGTCGGAGATACAGGAGCTGAAGCTCAACCCTCCCAAAAAGCCCAGGTAGACAAGAACAAACACAAGAAATGCAAAACAAAACTAAAAAAATGTTACAAAGCCAGTTTTAATATAACTTTATTACGAATAACATATTGACCTAAACAAAAGTATTTTCCCGGTCAATATCAAACGCATTATCCACGGATAATGTGTTGTACGTGGATAATCATTATCCACACATTATCCTTTCCCCCCAAAAAATTATCCTCCACCGGTAAAATACGTTCTGGGGACACTAGTCAATAGAAATCGATTTACATTATTCATATTTATGTCTTTCATTCAGGCAGCAGAACCCACCTGGACAATTTCGGACATTTTCATGATAAAACCTGGACAATTTGGCCCCATTTTCATGATAAAACCTGGACAATTTCGGACATTTTCATGATAAAGCCTGGACAATTTGGCCCCATTTTCATGATAAAGCGAGGAACGTGAACCTGGCCAGAATACAGACGGCTGGACCATTAGCCCAATATGTCCATAAAACACCAAGAGCTTCGAACGCTGATGGGATTGGTTATTGCTCATATTGGCCAAACCTGCATCGAATATTTTTTTTTCTGTTGGAATGCAAAACACGACAAATCATCGGTGTACGATAAGAAGACCGCTGGTGCGAGCTTGAGAAATTGGCGGAGGCTGCTGGTTAGATATTGACGGGTGGAGGGATGCTGTAGGTGAGATAATTCCAGGATGCTACGTCTGCTGGTGAGTGATTAGCAAGGTGGTGATTTCTGCTAGTGAATGATTGGTAAGGTGGTGATTTCTGCTGGTGAGTGATTGGTAAGGTGGTGATTTCTGCTGGTGAGTGATTGGTAAGGTGGTGATTTCTGCTGGTGAGTGATTGGTAAGGTGGTGATTTCTGCTGGTGAGTGATTGGTAAGGTGGTGATTTCTGTTGATGAGTGATTAGCCATAAAGAGAGGCTACTTCAAAGCCTTACCATACCCACCATACTTCAAAGCCATAAAGAGAGGTAGGAATTCTGGGTTATTTAACCAACCAGAACTCCAATCCTCTCCCAGGCAATGAGATAATGTGGGACCCCCGGTGCTCTTTCATCGAACCCTGTTATATGGGAAAACTCAGTGCCAAATACTTAATGCACAGACTACCTTGACTTTGAAGTATGGTGTAGTGGATACAGCGTGCAACTGCCACCTTGTTGGCCAGTGTTCGAGTCCCCTGGTGGGTTGAGTGTTTAAAAAAAAAAGTTTATATATATATATATATATATATATATATATATATATATATATATATATATATATATATATATATATATATATATATATATATATATATATATATATGTCGTACCTAGTAGCCAGAACGCACTTCTCAGCCTACTATGCAAGGCCCGATTTGCCTAATAAGCCAAGTTTTCAGGAATTAATGTTTTTTCGACTACCTAACCTACCTAACCTAATCTAACTTAACTTTTCCGGCTACCTAACCTAACCTAACCTATAAAGATAGGTTAGGTTAGGTTAGGTAGGGTTGGTTAGGTTCGGTCATGTATGTACGTTAATTTTAACTCCAATAGAAAAAATTGACCTGATACATAATGAAATGGGTAGCTTTATCATTTTATAAGAAAAAAATTAGAGAAAATATATTAATTCAGTAAAACTTGGCTTATTAGGCAAATCGGGCCTTGCATAGTAGGCTGAGAAGTGCGTTCTGGCTACTAGGTACGACATAAATATATATATATGTATATATATATATATATATATATATATATATATATATGTCGTACCTAATAGCCAGAACTCACTTCTCAGCCTACTATTCAAGGCCCAATTTGCCTAATAAGCCAAGTTTTCCTGAAATAATATATTTACTATAATTTTTTTCTTATGAAATGATAAAGCAACCGTTTTCTCTATGTATGGGGTCAATTTTTTTTTATTGGAGTTAAAATTAACGTAGATATATGACCGAACCTAACCAACCCTACCTAACCTAACCTAACCTATATTTAAAGGTAAGGTTAGGTTAGGTAGCCAAAAAAAGCTAGGTTAGGTTAGGTTAGGTAGGTTAGGTAGACGAAAAAACATTAATTCATGAAAACTTGGCTTATTAGGCAAATCGGGCCTTGAATAGTAGGCTGAGAAGTGCGTTCTGGCTATTAGGTACGACATATATATATATATATATATATATATATATATATATGTCGTACCTAATAGCCAGAACGCACTTCTCAGCCTACTATTCAAGGCCCGATTTGCCTAATAAGCCAAGTTTTCATGAATTAATGTTTTTTCGTCTACCTAACCTACCTAACCTAACCTAACCTAGCTTTTTTTGGCTACCTAACC
Organism: Procambarus clarkii; assembly: GCF_040958095.1. Classification (NCBI taxonomy): domain Eukaryota; kingdom Metazoa; phylum Arthropoda; class Malacostraca; order Decapoda; family Cambaridae; genus Procambarus; species Procambarus clarkii. The sequence continues at coordinate 16,114,914 of NC_091163.1, forward strand.
TAACCTTACCTATAAATATAGGTTAGGTTAGGTTAGGTAGGGTTGGTTAGGTTCGGTCATATATCTACGTTAATTTTAACTCCAATAAAAAAAAATTGACCTCATACATAGAGAAAAGGGTTGCTTTATCATTTCATAAGAAAAAAATTATAGTAAATATATTAATTCAGGAAAACTTGGCTTATTAGGCAAATCGGGCCTTGAATAGTAGGCTGAGAAGTGAGTTCTGGCTACTAGGTACGACATATATATATATATATATATATATATATATATATATATATATATATACATATATATATATATATGTCGTACCTAGTAGCCAGAACGCACTTTTTGGCCTACTATGCAAGGCCCGATTTGCCTAATAAGCCAAGTTTTCCTGAATTAATATATTTTCTCAAATTTTTTTCTTATGCAATGATAAAGCTACCCATTTCATTATGTATGAGGTCAATTTTTCTTTATTGGAGTTAAAATTAACGTAGATATATGACCGAACCTAACCAACTCTACCTAACCTTACCTAACCTATCTTTGTAGGTTAAGTTAGGTTAGGTAGCCGAAAAAGTTAGGTTAGGTTAGGTTAGGTAGTCAAAAAACAATTAATTGATAAAAACTTGGCTTATTAGGCAAATCGGGCCTTGCATAGTAGGCAGAGAAGTGCGTTCTGGCTACTAGGTACGACATATATATATATATATATATATATATATATATATATATATATATATATATATGTCGTACCTATTAGCCAGAACTCACTTCTCAGCCTACTATTCAAGGCCCGATTTGCCTAATAAGCCAAGTTTTCCTGTATTAATATATTTATTATAATTTTTTTCTTATGAAATGATAAAGCTACCCATTTCATTACGAATGAGGTCAATTTTTTTTATTGGAGTTAAAATTAACCTAGATATATGACCGAACCTAACCAACCCTACCTAACCTAACCTAACCTATATATATAGGTAAGGTTAGGTTAGGTAGCCAAAAAAAGCTAGGTTAGGTTAGGTTAGGTAGGTTAGGTAGACGAAAAAACATTAATTCATGAAAACTTGGCTTATTAGGCAAATCGGGCCTTGCATAGTAGGCTGAGAAGTGAGTTCTGGCTACTAGGTACGACATATATATATATATATATATATATATATATATATATATATATATATATATATATATATATATATATATATATATATATATATATATGTATATATATATATATATATATATATTATTAAATATGACCGAAAAAGTAAGATTAATAATTCTAACACGAATTTTCTCAATCTTTCGTACATTTCTTTTCACTGTTGGAGGTAAATCAAAAATCAATTCTCCAAAATTCATTTTTATTTCTAGTCTGACGCGACACGAGCGTGTTTCGTAAAACTTATTACATTTTCAAAGACTTTAAAAAGACTAGAAATAAAAATGAATTTTGGAGAATTGATTTTTGATTTACCTCCAACAGTGAAAAGAAATGTACGAAAGATTGAGAAAATTCGTGTTAGAATTATTAATCTTACTTTTTCGGTCATATTTAATAATATATATATATATATATATATATATATACATATATATATATATATATATATATATATATATATATATATATATATATATATATATATATATATATATATATATATATATATATATATATATATTATTAAATATGACCGAAAAGTAAGATTAATAATTCTAACACAAATTTTCTCAATCTTTCGTACATTTCTTTTCACTGTTGGAGGTAAATCAAAAATCAATTCTCCAAAATTCATTTTTATTTCTTGTCTGACGCGACACGAGCGCATTTCGTAAAACTTATTACATTTTCAAAGACTTTAGTTTACAAATACACAACTGAATAGAACTTACGCATCTCCGATTTTATATCTACATTTTAGTGAGGTGGATGGGGTGAGGTGGCATTAATAGGGTATTAATTTCATCAACACAAGACAGAACAAGAGGTGGCATTAATAGGGTATTAATTTCATCAACACAAGACAGAGCACGAAACAATGGGTATTGAATAGAAGTGTTTGTAGAAAGCCTATTGATCCATATTTCTTGATGCTTCTATATTGGAGCGGAGTCTTGAGGTGGGTAGAATATAGTTGTGCATTAATTGGCTGTTGATTGCTGGTGTTGACTTCTTGATGTGTAGTGCCTCGCAAACGTCAAGCCGCCTGCTATCGCTGTATCTATCGATGATTTCTGTGTTGTTTACTAGGATTTCTCTGGCGATGGTGTGGTTGTGGGAAGAGATTATATGTTCCTTAATGGAGCCCTGTTGCTTATGCATCGTTAAACGCCTAGAAAGAGATGTTGTTGTCTTGCCTATATACTGGGTTTTTTGGAGCTTACAGACCCCAAGAGGGCATTTGAAGACATAGACGACGTTAGTCTCTTTTAAAGCGTTCTGTTTTGTGTCTGGAGAGTTTCTCATGAGTAGGCTGGCCGTTTTTCTGGTTTTATAGTAAATCGTCAGTTGTATCCTCTGATTTTTGTCTGTAGGGATAACGTTTCTATTAACAATATCTTTCAGGACCCTTTCCTCCGTTTTATGAGCTGTGGAAAAGAAGTTCCTGTAAAATAGTCTAATAGGGGGTATAGGTGTTGTGTTAGTTGTCTCTTCAGAGGTTGCATGGCGTTTCACTCTCCTTCTTATGATGTCTTCGACGAATTATTGGAGAAGCCGTTGTTGACTAGGACCTGCCTTACCCTACAGAGTTCTTCGTCGACTTGCTTCCATTCTGAGCTGTGGCTGAGAGCACGGTCGACATATGCGTTAACAACACTCCTTTTGTACCTGTCTGGGCCGTCGCTGTTGGCATTTAGGCACATTCCTATGTTCGTTTCTAGGTAAAACGAACATAGGAATGTACCTAAATGCCAACAGCGACTGCCTATTAGACTATTTTACAGGAACTTCTTTTCCACAGCTCATAAAACGGAGGAAAGGGTCCTGAAAGATATTGTTAATAGAAACGTTTTCCCTACAGACAAAAATCAGAGGATACAACTGACGATTTACTATAAAACCAGAAAAACGGCCAGCCTACTCATGAGAAACTCTCCAGACACAAAACAGAACGCTTTAAAAGAGACTAACGTCGTCTATGCCTTCAAATGCCCTCTTGGGGACTGTAAGCTCCAAAAAACCCAGTATATAGGCAAGACAACAACATCTCTTTCTAGGCGTTTAACGATGCATAAGCAACAGGGCTCCATTAAGGAACATATAATCTCTTCCCACAACCAAACCATCGCCAGAGAGATCCTAGTAAACAACACAGAAATCATCGATAGATACAGCGATAGCAGGCGGCTTGACGTTTGCGAGGCACTACACATCAAGAAGTCAACACCAGCAATCAACAGCCAATTAATGCACAACTATATTCTACCCACCTCAAGACTCCGCTCCAATATAGAAGCATCAAGAAATATGGACCAATAGGCTTTCTACAAACACTTCTATTCAATACCCATTGTTTCGTGCTCTGTCTTGTGTTGATGAAATTAATACCCTATTAATGCCACCTCTTGTTCTGTCTTGTGTTGATGAAATTAATACCCTATTAATGCCACCTCACCCCATCTCTCTCACTAAAATGTAGATATAAAATCGGAGATGCGTAAGTTCTATTCAGTTGTGTATTTGTAAATTAAAGTCTTTGAAAATGTAATAAGTTTTACGAAACGCGCTCGTGTCGCGTCAGACTAGAAATAAAAATGAATTTTGGAGAATTGATTTTTGATTTACCTCCAACAGTGAAAAGAAATGTACGAAAGATTGAGAAAATTCGTGTTAGAATTATTAATCTTACTTTTTCGGTCATATTTAATAATATATGTCTACAGGAAAGACTGCTACCAAAATATACTAATATATATATATGTGTGTGTATATCACGAAAATAAACACGTGATTAAGAATGTGACAATGTCAGACCACGGAGGAAAAATGAAACAGGAAATTTCCTTAAGTACTTTCGTATATTAAATACATCTTCAGAAGGTCCTTCTGAAGATGTATTTAATATACGAAAGTACTTAAGGAAATTTCCTGTTTCATTTTTCCTCCGTGGTCTGACATTGTCATATATATATATATATATATATATATATATATATATATATATATATATATATATATATATATATATATATATATACATATATATATATATATATATATATATATATATATATATATATATATATATATATATATATATATATATATATATATATATATATATATATATATATATACCCTCCAGAGGAGGCAATTGGCATTTCTCTAAGGAAGAGAAACCATATGAGAACTTTTAAGCTGGAAGATTACGTTTAATGAAGTCGTCACAAAAGAATTGGGCCACACAAAGAACGTAAAAAAGCACGAAAAGCTTAATAAAAAGCTTCCAGCAACTTTCTGAGCAAAAACAAAACCAAAAGCTTACTGCAACTGGTTACAGCAGTGAAGACTGTGTGTAGTTACAAGGATAACAGAGAAGGTATCCGTGTAACGACTGTTACAATGTGTAACGTAGACGGTCACGGAAATAACGACCGTTTGGAGTGAAAATACTGCCTTCGATACACTGAACTACTCACCTCGGGGAGAAATGAGTCCGAGCCCAAAGCTCCGGGATTGTAAACAAGGATTTCCAAATATTTATTTTGACAGCTGAGTACCAATACTCTCTGGACAGTGTCAGATTCTCGCAGCTGGAAGAGTGCCAGAGTGTGCCTGCAGCTGGAACACCCATCTCTGTCTGTCTCTCTCACACTATCTCTGTCTGTCAATGGTGATGCTCAAGAGAGAGATAAAGGTTAGCAATGTATGGATGAAAGCGGAGAGGAAGGCAGAAGGCAGCGTAGTGGTGTTGGCAGTGGTGTGTTACTTCTCCTCTCCTCTGCACCCCTCCCCCCCCCCCCACCCGCCCCAGGCCATATAAAACAGTAAAATTAACTTTGGAGTGTTGTACCACTTACGGGCTATTCATGCCCGTGCCACCTCTTGGGTGGCCTAATCTTCATCAATCAATCAATTTGGAGTGTTAATTTTTCAACTTGTTTCTCAAGTAAAGTATACAGAAGTATAGAAAAGATTCGGGTTATAATCGTTCATATCACCCTTTAACTCATGTTCAATAACGTTTCTAGTAAAAATAAAAATTATTCCATTAAACTGACATTTTCTAACCCTCGACATCGATAGATAAGGCGGATTGCTGAGGTTTCAGCTTTTCTGGCCAGATAAAACAACTGCATTTTAAATTGCATGTAAAATTTTTTGAACGGGCGGAATAAATGACGTGGATATAATTGGTACTTGTTGACCAAACCACACACTAGAAAGTGAAGGGACGACGACGTTTCGGTCCGTCCTGGACCATTCTCAAGTCGATCGAGAATGGACTCGAGAACGGTCCAGGACGGACCGAAACGTTGTCGTCCCTTCACTTTCTAGGGTGTGGTTTGGTCAACATATTTCAGCCACGTTATTTGCGACTCCTCGTCTGTAATTGGTACTTTTTTCAACTGTATTAGTGACGAGAATGCATATTGAACTTAATACTGACCAAGAGTTGCAGAACTTGAGAGCTTTAAACCTTTGTTAAAAGGAACTGAATCTCTGTCTCGATTTTATGGCAAATATCATGTTGTTAAACTTTTTTTGGGCTGGTGATAAAACTTATGGATATTGATCATCTTCAAAATAATGAACAAACCAGCTATTTCAACAGTTATCACCGTCCAGGCGATAGCAAGTGCGCTCAAAATGTTTATGCTATCATCAATAGAAACTTAGCAGCGATGCGATTGTAACGCAGGAGAATTAGACTCAAAAACGCAGAATTATTGTGCAAATTGCGAGTGAAAATAATCTAGGTGCAATTAGTGAATTGAACTGTACACAAAGAAGAAAAAAAATAGTTTTTTTAATGATTAACAGGGCTTTATTGTGACCTGGGAACACCAATTAAATAATGAATAATATCAAGTGTATACCAGGAAGAACACGTCAAGGACTGATACTGACTGTTGGAAAATGCAAAGGGACTCTGTAGACTTGATTTAAATACATCTACTGTTCACAAATATGGATAGAGCCAAATGCGTGGAAGTCTGTAACTGAGTGTATAGTTATACACACTACATGACATATACAGAGTGTGTCACACTAACTCTAAACCTTCCTGAGCCGTAGCCAGAGCCAAACACGATCGAAGTATCACCAGTCGGAGAGAGAGAGAGAGAGAGAGAGAGAGAGAGAGAGAGAGAGAGAGAGAGAGAGAGAGAGAGAGAGAGAGAGAGAGAGAGAGAGAGAGAGAGAGAGAGGAGAGAGAGAGAAAGAGAGAGAGAGAGAGAGAGAGAGAGGAGAGAGAGAGAGAGAGAGGTTATTCACAAATAACCAAGTGATTTGGTTATTTTTCTATCACATCTCACCTCCACTATGCGATACCTAAAGGTTAAAACGTAATTACAATTGCTCACACAACTTCCATTCCGTCGTCACAAATTATTGATTAACATATTACAACAATAAAAATCTTTCTCTAGGCTTCTTTAAGCAGTTATTTTTACTCTTGATCCAACAAATACAGATGATTAAAAGGAGGCCAAACCTAGCTCGAATTACTGTAAACAAAAGAGAAGATGAAAAGCATGAAAAATGCCTTTGACCACAGAGCAGGGGTGCCAGATTTGAGTTGCCGAAAGTCACGAGCTGAAGAACTTAATGTCACAAACTTTACAATAAAAGTAGCCAAATATTTTTTTCCCCGATTGATTTGCTTTTTAGAATAAACAGCCCAGCTTATTTTAACTGTAGCCGAAAAAGCAGTAAGTAGCGACATACATAGATGGCATTTTAATTGAATACAATTATCCGAATTGGGCTACAAGTAGCCCAATCTGGCATCCCTGCCACGGAGGAAAAATAAGTGAGATCTGTATACTTCATAAACCCTCAGATATTTGATCTCGATCTTAAACTGCCTTTGAAGGGCCACATAAAACACACTGGGGGATATAAAACACGGTGGTTTATTTGTTTTACCGGAATACGGGAGTCGGGGCGTAACGATATCTCAAACGTAAACGAAATTAGACTCTAAGGGAGCCGGAGTTAGCCTGTAAACACATAAATATGTTAACTTACAAACATTGTAGCAAGTAACCTGGCATTAATTCACTGGTGTATTCGTTATTTTGAGAAATCAACAAAGCTGGTAGTTATTTGGTAATGCTATTTAGAGCCATCAAGAATATAGCGTTAGTGCCACTATTCTCATGATGTTAGTGCCACGAAGAACATGACGTTTGTACCACTAAGCTCTGGATGAAACTGATAACAAAAACATTCAGCCCATTACTTTAGAGAAACATAAACACTCCAGATGAAGCTTAGGTCTGAACTTAAATCCTCCTCATCCCCCCCCCCCCCTCCCCTCTCAAACACACACTTCGTTCACCGTCGTTAAGCGAACGCTGTCTTCACCCAGCTGTAGTTTAGAAAGCGTTCAGTATCGACAAACAAACTTGAGACTATATTATTAAACCTCTAACTTAATACATTATAAAATGGTCAGTGTGCTATGTTGTGTTTGTTATTTTTGTCACAAGGCACTTCTTTTAATTGTGTGTTGTGTTTGCTAAGGTAGCACATATGTGTCCAGGTGGCGGGTGTGTTGTGCGTGAGTGATGGAGAGGTGAGGCAGCTTTAGTCCGAGGCAGAGAGGAAGGCTGAAGATGTGTGAAAGAGAGAGAGAGAGAGAGAGAGAGAGAGAGAGAGAGAGAGAGAGAGAGAGAGAGAGAGAGAGAGAGAGAGAGAGAGAGAGAGAGAGAGAGAGAGAGAGAGAGGAAAAATATCGTCACTAACACATCACAAGGGAAACCGCTCCACTGAAGCAACAGAGGGTCGTCACTCTCTCTCTCTCTCTCTCTCTCTCTCTCTCATGCATTAATACATATCACATTAGTTGGACAATGCTGGAAATGTAATTCCAGACTGAAATATCAAAATATTCAGTTTGGCTCCATTTACACTACACAGTTTAGTTTTAGTCACCATAATATAACGTGAACATTATTATATTTAAACGGGAGACAGACAAGAAGTCAATCCCAGGAATTATATCCTTAAAAAGAGAGATTTAGAAGGAATAATTCATGTTCTCTAGCAAGGCGAGGAGTAAGGGGGGTATGTATAAACTATTCAAGTAGATGAAACGATAAAACAAAAGGGGTATTACTGAATTGTAAAATAAAGAAATGTGAAATAGAAAAAAAGTAGACAAAATAATAGATTAAAATAGAACACAAAACAATAAATACACTTGGGATAAGGGATATACTAATTAACATGCTGCTGTTGTTGTTTTAAATACAGCTCCTCAGAGCAAAATAGTTCCAAGCAGCACGGGCTATGGTGAGCCCGTAGTGGACTTTCCTGGCATAGAAACGGGGGTGTAAATCGAATTAATATGCTGTTGTTGTGGTTGTTGTAGATTCAGCTACTCGGAATACTTGGAACAGAATCGTTCCATATCCACAATTAGTCACACGTAATGTTAATTTCAGTATAACAAACATAATATTTTAATATCATTACAGGAAACGTAATATAAATGTTAGTATTAATATAAAAGTTTAGGAAATAGCTAAAATTTAACCTGGTAAAAACACAACACAAATACTGACAGGGAAACGAATCATGAACAATATTTTCCGTGAGGGTAAGCACTGGAGGGAGTTTTCCTGTTCAATTGAATGTATTAAACATTAATGTATGTCAAGCCTAGTGGAATACAGTTATTTTATTTTTATTGGTCGACTATAGTCTTGCTCGTGACCCAAACGTATTAAATATTTGTAAGTAAATGTTTTCATAAATAATAATTCATAGAATATGTTCTATCTCAATAATTCTTAATGCAATGAAAATTTCCAGCGCCTCAGCGTGGCAATACAAAGAGGAAATGCATACTGTATTCATGGTTCCTGCTCGCCACCTGTGCAACTGGGAAAACTCGACAAGGCAAGGCCCAGTTAGGAGAACGCCCCAAGCCATTACGACCATATAGCACATTGAAGGGATCAGGATAAGAATTTGAGATGGGACGAGGGAAGGAATGGTGCCCAACTCTTTGAACGGTCGGAGTCCAAGAATAGTACACAGGTCTCACTTTAAATACAAAAACTTGAAAATTCCAGGTGCCCTTGCTAAGGTCTAGACAATTCGTCCTCGACTCAAGTCCATTACATCCAGCGGTCGCCCCCACAGATGCATTCATAAATTTTAACTTGCTGTTCATTCAAAACAAGAATTTTATCAAATATAAATTAGTATTATAATATATTAGCATATTGTGCATATATAGGCATAGGTTAGGTTAGGTAAGGTGTTTAGGCTCGGTTGGCGATTATTTGCATTTGTAGTACGTGGGTGAAGCATTTATAGCGTTGTGGTTCGAACAAAACTCGTCAGTGAAGCACTTGTTCCTGATATGTTCGAACGAAATCAGTTGTGGGTCGTGTGTAAACCGTTTTTCATTCATAAACAGGGGGTTTGGCGGGTGGATGGAATCACTTTTGGATCTTTGTTTGGAGGACGGGCTGCAACCCGTCCTCGACTCAAGTCCATTACATCCAGCGGTCGACCCCACAAACGCATTCATAAATTTTAATATGCTGTTCATTCAAAACGGCAATTTTCTCAAGTATAAATTAATATTATAATATATTAGCATATTGTGCATATATAGGCATAGGTTAGGTTAGGTTAGGTGTTTAGGTTCTGTTGGCGATTATTTGTATTTGTAGTACGTGGGTGAAGCATTTATAGTGTTGTGATTTGAACAAAATTCGTCAGTGAAGCACTTGTTCCGGATATGTTCGAACGTCAGCAGTTGTGAGTCGTGTGTAAATCGCTTTTCATTCATAAACAGGGGGTTTGGCGGGTGCATGGAATCACTTTTGGATATTTGTTTGGAGGACGGGCTGGCGTCTGTGGGGTTGACCACTAAATGTAATGGACTTGAGTCGAGGACGGGTTGCAAGTGGTCGACCCCACAGACGCAGTCATAAATTTTTAAGTGCTTTTCATTCAAAACGGGAATTTTCTCATATATAAATGAATGTTATAATAAATTAGCATATTGTGCATATTTAGGCATTGGTTAGGTTAGGTGTTTAGGTTCTGTTAGCGATTTTTGTATTTGTAGTACGTGGGTGAAGCATTTACAACGTTGTGGTTCGAACAAAATTTTTCAGTGAAGCACTTGTTCCAGAAGTGTTCGAACGTCAACGGTTGTGAGTCGTGTGAAAACCGGTTTTCATTCATAAACAGGGGGTTTGGCAGCTGGATTAACGAGTTTGGATCTTTGTACGCGAGGACGGGCTGCATTCCAGGAATCTGCCACACCCCCTGATAATGAATGAAAATCGGTTTACACACGACTCACAACTGTTGACGTTCGAACACTTTCGGAACAAGTGCTTCATTGACAAATTTTGTTCGAACCACAACGCTGTAAATGCTTCACCCACGTACTACAAATACCAGCCCGTCCTCCAAACAAAGATCCAAAAGTGATTCCATCCACCCGCCAAACCCCCTGTTTATGAATGAAAAACGGTTTACACACGACTCACAACTGATTTCGTTCGAACATATCAGGAACAAGTGCTTCACTGACGAGTTTTGTTCGAACCACAACGCTATAAATGCTTCACCCACGTACTACAAATACAAATAATCGCCAACAGAACCTAAACACCTAACCTAACCTAACCTATGCCTATATATGCACAATATGCTAATATATTATAATATTAATTTATACTTGAGAAAATTGCCGTTTTGAATGAACAGCATATTAAAATTTATGAATGCGTTTGTGGGGTCGACCGCTGGATGTAATGGACTTGAGTCGAGGACGGGTTGGATGGAATAGACTTAGATTGGCTCGTTGGCGGCTGTTGGGTGCGGACGTGTCGTTCGTACCGCTCGCCAGTTCCACCCTCGTGGCTGTGTGAGGAGGGTGTCTGTGACGGCTGTGGGGGTGTTGTCCCCCGGGTGGGCGTGGTGCGCCTCATGAGGATACATGGGGTCTTACCGGCCTCCATTGAAGAGGTCCTTCGTCGGCTGGTCTGGCTTTTATGGTGCCAGTGGACCACTTGTTGGTTGGTGTTGCCTTGGTGGATGTTCTACATGTGCAGTTGTCGGAATTGATGGGCATCCAGCTGCTGCAGGGGAACCGCGCCGTGATCAAGTTTCGCCATCAGGCTGCCTTTCAGGCGTTTCTGGGGCGGTGTGAGGGGCAGGGCTTGTGTACCCTCTCCCTGATGCGGCCGGTTCTGTTAAGGTGGTGAACCTCAGCGTCGCCTTGACGTATGTGTCGGTGCGTGGTGCCCCTTTCGAGTTTAACGACGATCTCCTAACTGCTGTGTTTGGGCGGTTTGGTACTGTGCTAAGCATTCGTTGGTACAAGGTACTTGCTGGGCACTGTACTGGGATGCTATACGGTTCCCGCACCCTGATCATGTCTCTGAAGAGTAGTGTTCCGTCCTCTGTATCCGTGTTGGGTTGCACACTCCGTTGCCAGTATCGAAGACAACCGCGCACCTGTTACAGGTGTGGTAATGTGGGTCATCTCGCTGCAGCGTGCGACGTGGAAGCAACTGGCAGGGTGCATGTTTTTCGTGAGGAGGACTTTCCACCCCTGTTGACTTTGGACGCTTTTGAGGCTGGAGTGGGTGCTGTGCCTGAGGCGCCTGATTGCTTGTCTGCTGCTTTGCCTGTTGAGGCAGATACTATGCCTTCTATGTCCGGTCTGTTACTTGCTGTGGCCCCGGAGGTAGTTGTTGCGCCAGAGTGTACGAGTGTCGGGCCGTCGCCCGCACTGCTTGTGGTGGATGTCCCAGTAGATGTCCATGTCCTGCCCCCGACTGTGGATGTGGTACCGGCTCCTGGGGACGCGGGTCCTGCTGTTTTGGAGGGGGGCTTCGGCAGGAGGAGGTGCCTGCCATGTCTGTGTGTGTTGGCGACTGCAGTTCTGCTCTTTCCATCCCTTTGCAGAAGTGTGTGCGTCGGTGTTCTGAGGCTGTTTCCCTGGATGATGCATACGGTGTGGGTGATGTGGCCTCTGTGGACTCTTCGGACGGTGCGGGTGTGGCCTGTGTGAATGTGAAAATGGTGGCTGTGCCTGCAGTGGGGCCTGCTGGGAGTGGTGTGGTGCGGCCTGGCTCGAAGTGTTCGCGGCGGGCTCAGAGTGTGTCCCCTTCGTGGTGTGCCTTGGGAGATGGTTGGGGAGTATGGTGCTCTGGCACCCCTTGCCGTGGATGATGGTGCTGTGAGGGCCTCCGAAGTTGTTACCTGTGCCCCCTCTCCTGCGTCACCTGCTGTTGGATCTCCTCAGAGGGGGGTTGCCCCTGATGATCAGTACCTCGTCGTGGTGTTGCGGAAAGATGTGCGCCGGGGGGCTTTGGCTCCTGTGCCCTGTGGTGGGGTCGATGCTGCACCTGCATCCCCTGCGGTTCCCCCTCTTTCATTGCCCCGGTCTGGGGGTAGCCTAGTCCCGACTGCTGGGATTGTGCCCTGTGGGGGAGCGGTGTTAGGCCTTTATTGGGATGCCCGGGTGCTTCCGATCCCGTGGTGCTCGTTCACTGTCTGGGTGTCGCGGGTGAAGGAGTTTGTTTATAGGGTGCCGGATAAGATGTCTCGGCCGAGGCCACCGCCTGGTTGCCAGGTACCCGATGACACGTGGGTGGTTTGGGAAGCATACTGCTTGCGCTTTCCGATATACAAGTTCCCGGAGAAATATTAGTTAACGTCTTGCGCGCAATGCTACACCATGTGTGGATCAGCTGCCGCCGTGACCTCGACACCCTGCCCTACAGTGCGGGGGTGTCTCCCTTTAGCGTCCACCTCTGTTTTCGTCGCCACTAATCTCTCTATGGCTCGACACATCTGACACTTTTGACTTTCTTCTCCTCCTTCACGTCAGCGCGTCTCCCTACATTTGTCCTGGTGCAGTCATCTGGAGGGTAAACCTTTCATGCAAACTGCACCTATTCTTGAGAAGAAGAATGGACTTGAGTCAAAGACGGGTTGGATTCTCATGACTCGTAATCTTGCTATCAGCGTTTGAGGCTTTGATTGATCCACTTTACAAAATCCAATGTGATAGGTAGAGACATAGCTGCATTTCAGCTTAGTGGAGAATAGGCTTGAAGAACATATTAGCGCGAATAATCCCTCTGTGTTATTAACCAGGGGCCAGATTCACGAAGCAGTTATGCAAACACTTACGAATTTGTACATCTTTTCTCAATCTTTGGCGGCTTTGTTTTACAAATATTAAACAGTTAATGAGCTCGAAAGCACCAGGAGGCTGTTTATAACAATAACAACAGTTGATTGGGAAGTTTTCATGCTAGTAAACTGTTTAATAAATGTAACCAAAGCCGTCAAAGATTGAGGAAAGATGTACAGGTTCCTAAGAACTTGCGTAACTGCTGCCCCCTCCCCATCCGGCCCGTTGGCGCCGTGAGGGGGACTTAGTGGACGGCTGCTGGAGTGTTATGCTCCGTGGGACAGTCCTTTGTCCTTTTATGGCCTTGCACTCCTGCTGCTGTCTTCTCTAATTGTGCCGGATCGCTTTTCCTTTTCCTTTTGTTTCGTTTTTCTCCCCCCTCTTCTCGTATCTGCTTGTCTTTTCCTGCCGACCTTTTGCTTGTTTTGGTTATTCATTTGGACTTCTATTTTGACGCCCGGGTGCTTGAGGAGGCATACTCTTGCACTCGTTGAACTGTAGTACCCGACGTCTCGAGCGAGGGGAACCTTTTATTGTCAATCCCCCTTTCGTTGCTGAACCCGATCTCCACGGACTGACGGTTCTTAAGGTTGCGTTTGTGGGGCGTATACTCACGACGCACCCCTGGGGGTCCCCGGCATGATCGGCAATAGCTTCCTGTTGGGTGTCCTGCCTCTAATTGTGGCTCCATGGTGGGTATGGGGGCACATTCGTGGATGAATTTCTTTCTCTTCGTCTATATGTCGTTGAATGTTTCTGTTATACCTTCTCAGGCTCGTGGGGTGGGTGACCAAGCCCCCGAGTCGGCCTGTATTGGAAGACCAGGCTCTGTAGCCTCCGCTGCATTGGGCCCCGACCTTGCTCCTCCTTTGACCATCCTGAATTCTTCCCCCAGCTCCCCTCCCTCCTTTGTGGTTGGGTCGAGCCTCAAGCCCCCAGTGGTGACCACTTCGTCCCCTGGTGCGGCTAAGTCTCTCGTTGTGACTACTGAGCCTTTTGACCCCTCTCTGGGGGTTCTCAACGCCGTCAGTGCCGCGGCCGCACTCGCTCGTTTCCTTCCTGTACTGATGCGTTTCAGGCCTTATTTGGTCCTGCTTCGTGGGCCAAATACTTTGATCTCCTCCCTCATGATTCTGTGCCTCCTGACGATTTCTCCCACCATCGGCAACTCGTTGATTCCGTGGATGCGTCTGTTACTTTCAACCCCACTCGTCTCGGCACTCGTGTCGTTGCTGCTCCTTCTCAGGATGCTGCTTCCCGCTTGGCTGCCTTATCCTGCCTTGGCGAGATCCCTGTTCGGGTCTCAAAGAACACTCAGTTGAATGCCAGTGTTGGCACTATTCTCCTCCTGCCCCATGTTGCAACCGGTGTTCGGAATCTGCAGGACTGCCACGATGACATTCGGCATATCCTTGATGCCCAAGGCCATTCTGTCCTCCAGGTAGACTCGTTTACTCGTCCCCCTCGTGGTCGTCGCCGTCAACCCCTGCGAGTTGTGGAGATCACCTTTGATGGTAGGACCCTTCCATCCTCTGTCATTCTTGCTGGTGCCAGGTGCTCTGTCCAGGAGTATATTCCTTCTCCTCGGCTTTGTAACAAGTGCTGGAGGTTTGGGCATGGTGCCCTCCGTTGCTCTTGGACTGTCTCTCTCTGTCCTTTGTGTGGGGGTGAAGGTCACTCTAAGTCGGAGTGCACTTCTCCCCAAGCTCGCTGCCTCAACTGCGGTGAGGCCCATCCTACCTTCTCCCATGCCTGTATCCATTACAAGCTTGAGGCAGCCGTCCTCTACTTAAAGCACCGGGAGCGTTTATCTTTTCTCGAGGCGAGGCGCCAGGTTCGCCGGCTCCCGCCTTATGCTAACGTCTCTTATGCTCACGTGTTACGCTCTTCCTCTCCTCGTCCTTCCCACCTTCCTCAGACTCAACCGTTTCCGGGCCTTGGACCCTAATACGCCCACTGCCCCCTCCTCTGTTTCTTTGAGTTCTGTCCCGAAGGGTCCCCCTCCTAGTCCTCTGTCTGGGGTCCCCCTTCTTTCTAACTGGTCTGTCATGTCTCCTGTGTCTTCTTCCTCGTCTCCCTCCGATCCTCCTTCCCAAATTTCTCCTCCATCTATTGACTCTCCCCGCCGCCTGTCGGTGCAAGCGGATGTCCATCGCTCTCCTACCGGCCCGTCGTTTGTGCTCTCGTTCAGCTTCTCCTGTAGAGACGCTGGAATCCGTTGCCCGGTACGTAGTTGCTGGGACACCAGTCTCTTTACATCAGAAGCGTAAGCCTGGCTCCTCCCTGGTGGGTAAGAAGGCTTCGCTTTCTTCCTCGGCCCCTACTACTGGCTCTCTTGCTCCTTCCCCTCCCATTTCAGTGGTTGCGCCCCCTGTTCCTGCTATGGAGGTTTCTTTGGCCCCTACTTCCCTCTCGGTTGCTGCCCTTGCTGAGGTGCGCTCCCCTCTTTCTACTCCCCCTCTTCCTGCTGCTGTCCTTGACTGCTCCTCTCCGTTGTCTCCTCCTCTTCCTCCTCCTCCTCCGGACCCCGCCCGCCCACCTCTGGTCTGTTCTCCCGCTTCCTTCCCTCCGTCTTTGCTCAGTTTACCCATGACCCCTAACCCTGACTTTGCTGACCCTGATATTCTTTAACGTGCTATGTTGCTCTCTCCCCTTTGTTTCTTCCTTGTTCTCTGTTGTTGTCCTTTCTCTTCTCGTCGATGTCTATTCTTCAATGGAACGTTCGAGGTTATTACGCCAATTTCCTCGAACTCCAACTTCTAATTACGCGGTTTTCGCCCCTTTGTGTCTGTCTCCTGGAACCGATGCTTGGTGCTCGTCCTGGTCGTTTTCGTGGCTATTCCTTTCTCTCCCCCCCCCCAGCCGTTGCTGGGGCTCCTAATTCTTCTGCTTTCTTGATTCGCGCTGATGTTCCCTTTGTCCCCTTACTTTTTCCTTCGCCTCTCCATTGTTCTGCTGCTCGTATCTTTGTGGGGAAATGGTACACAGTTTGTTCCATTTAACTCCCCCTCGAGTGTCCCACTTTCTCTTCCTAATTTGAAACAGCTCCTGGACTCCTTGCCGGAGCCTGTGCTCCTGCTGGGTGATTTCAGTTGCCGTCATTCTCTTTGGGGTGATGTTCTGACGAATACCCGAGGTCGCCTTCTTGAGCCGTTTATCCTCTCTTCTTCTCTGTCTCTTCTGATTTCTGGTGAGCCCACTTATTTGGACTTTCGGACTCGCACCCTTTCCTATCTTGATCTTTCTCTCTGCTCTTCTTCTCTTTACTTAGATTTCACGTGGCAGATTCTTGATGACCTCCATGGCAGTGACCATTTCCCCATCCTTGTCTCCTTTTTCTCTTTTCGCCCTTCCCTCTCCTTCCCTAGGTGGCAGTTTGCTAAGGCGGACTGGACCCTATTTACTCTCAGTGCTGCTCTCTCTGACCTCTCCCTTCTGCCTCTCTTTCGTGCTCTCCTCCTTTTTCATGACACTCTCTTCGACGCTGCCCTCCGCTCTATTTCTCGCTCTTCCTCTCGGGGTCCACGGAAGTGCGTTCCCTGGTGAAATGCGGACTGTGCTTGGGCTGTACGCTGTAAGCGTGCAGCCTGGAAGAGGCACCGCCGTCGGCAGACGGCCGATTCTTTTCTTTTCTTTCGGAAAGCGAGTGCGGTGGCCTGTAGGGCCATCTGTATGGCTAAGCGTGAATGTTGGGCATCTTATGTCTCTACAATTACGTCCGAAACTCCTCTGGCCCAGATCTGGAAGCGTATCCGCAAGATAGCGGGTAAGTTCGTTCCCGATGTTTCACCGGTCCTTCACCTCCATGGTACTCTTGTGGCGGACCCGTTGCAGGTCGCTTCCGAACTGGGATCCCACTTTTCTTCTGTTAGCTCTGGCCTTCATCTTCCCCAATCATTCCTTCTTCGTAAACCTGTCCTTGAGTCTCGTCCTTTAGATTTCTGCACTTGTCTTCGGCTTCCCTATAATGATCCCTTCTCTCTCTGAACTTCGTTCTGCCTTGGCCCTCTGCGGTTCTATGGCGGCGGGCTCTGATGGTATTCATTATGAGATGCTTCGCTATCTCCCTCCGTGCACGTCTCAGTATTTACTGAGTCTGTATAATCGGATCTGGGAGTCGTCGTCAGTCCCTGAGGACTGGCTCGATGCCGTTGTCCTCCCTGTTCGCAAACCGGGATCTCTGGGTACTTCCCCTAAGGACTTTCGCCCTATTGCCTTCACAAGTTGTGTCTGCAAACTCTTTGAACGTATGGTTAACGTTCGTCTGATGTGGTTCCTGGAACACCATCACCTCTCCCCTTCTCAATTTGGTTTCCGCAAGTGCCGCAGCACGACAGATGTCCTGGTGAACTTGGAGGTCAATATTCGTACTGCTTTTGCTGCGAAGATCTCCGTTGTTGCCATCCTTTTTGACTTGGAAAAGGCTTACGACACCACTTGGCAATAACATATTCTATCTCAACTTCATTCTTTTGGCCTTCGTGGTCATCTCCCTCTCTTTCTGCACAGCTTCCTCTCTCGTCGTTCCTTTCGGGTGCGACTTGGTACCGCTCTCTCTGCCTCTTTTCAGCAATACGAAGGTGTGCCCCAGGGTAGTGTTCTGAGCACTACTCTTTTTCTGGTTGCCCTCAATGGTCTTCTTTCCTCTCTTCCTTCAGGTGTCTTCTCCGCTCTCTATGTCGATGATCTTGCCCTTTGCGGTCAGGGTGATGATTCGCCTCTCCTTCAGCGCCGGCTTCAACTTGCAATTGATGCCGTGTCGTCTTGGGACACCGATCATGGCTCCAAGCTCTCTACTTCTAAGACTTGTGCCATGACTTTTACTCGGAAACGGGTCGTACTTCGTCCCTCTTTGTCACTTTATGGTCATCCCCTTGAGTACAAAGATTCCGCGAAGCTTTTGGGGTTATTCCTTGACACTCATTTGTCTTGGTCTCCCCATATCTCTTACCTCCGTGTTGAGTGCTCTAAGGCCCTTACCCTCCTTCAGGTATTGTCCCATACTTCTTGGGGGGCAGGTAGGCGCACTCTCCTTGCTTTACATTCCTCTCTCGTCCTGTCTAAGCACGGTTATGGTTGCCCTGCTTACTCGTCTGCTTCTCCTTCTACTCTTCGCCGTCTTGATGCTTTGCACCATACTGGGTTGCGCCTCAGTTCTGGTGCCTTTCGTTCGACTCCCGTCCTTAGCTTGAATGTTGACACTGGCTTCCTGTCTCTCCAGGACCGCCGTGATCGCTACTGTCTTCGCTATCTTGCGCGGTCCTTACAACATCCTTCCTCTCGCCTCTGTTGTGCTTTAACTTTTACCCCTCCAATGGTTCCTGTTCCTCTTCAACACCTCCCTCTTTCTGTCCAGTTATCTCGCCTACAGGATTATCTTTCCGTTCGTATTTCTAATGTCCTCGTGTTGTTCCTTCTTTGCCCCCGTGAAGAGTCCCCATTCCGTGGTTTGTACATCCTTGACCCGCATCACTAAAGCTTTTACCCCTCCTATGGTTCTAAAACGCCTTTTCCTTGAGCACTTTTCTTCTCTCTCCCGCTCCGTTTCTGTCTTCACCGACCGGTCTAAGTCTGCGGACGGTGTTGGCTACTCTGTTGTTTTTCCTGATCGCACTTATATGTGTCGCTTACCTCCAGAGACTAGCATCTTTACAGCGGAGCTTTATGCTATTCTCTATGCTCTTCGTCTCCTGCTTTCTCGTTGTCAGTCTTCCTTTGTAGCTGTTGTTGACTCTCGTAGTGCCGTCATGGCTCTCGGGTCCTTTAATCCGGTTCATCCAGTAGTTGTCGAGATCCAGCATTGGCTGTTTCTTTAAATGAGCGTGCGGATGCTGCCGCCAAGGAAGCTGTCCACTCTTGTCCCATCTCTCGTAAAGGTATTCCATATTCCGACTTTTACTCGGTTATCCATTCCTCCGTCCTTACCCGTTGGCAGGCTTCTTGGTCGTCTGTTACTGGTAACAAACTACGTACTCTTAAATGTTGTGTTTCCTCGTGGCCGTCCTCCTACCACCGTAACCGGCGATGGGAAACAGCTCTGGCGAGGTTCCGTATTGGCCATACTCGCTTAACCCATGGTCACTTGATGGAGTGCCGCCCTGCTCTTTATTGTCCTAGTTGCATTGTCCCTCTTACGGTCATGCATGTCCTTCTTGAATGTCCTGACTTCCAGGACGAGCGTGTCTTGCTTTCCAACCACCCTTCGCGGTCACCTGTCCCTCAATACAATTCTTGGTGACTTGGATACTTTTGATATCGTTCGCCTTATGCGTTTTTGTTCTCGTATTGGCATCCTTGGTGATATTTAGCGCCCTCTGATTATTCCACACATTTGATGGTGCTACATAGCCTTCCAGGTTTGGTGCCTTCTTTTGATAATTACTTACTTGCGTAACTGCTTCGTGAATCTGGCCCCTGGGATTTACCTCACACAATTCAGCTTCAATTCTACACTCTACACATTTTTTTATCGTATCTATAACATACATATGCCAGCCGGGGAAAAAATAAAATTAATTAAAATTTGGAGAGCAGTTCGTTAAAATTATGGTATCGAGAAGGTCTTTCGGCGAATTAGTGAGAATTCGGATTGTGAAATAACGCATTGGGAATAGGGAACTGCATACTGCGAGTGAGGAATGGTGATTTGCGAATGGGAAATGATGTTATCGTATCACAAAGCGCTCTCATTCTTTCAGCAGGCGAGGCGTCACAATAATGTGGCTGAAGAGTGTTGACCAATCCGCACACTAGAAAATAAAGGGACGACGTCGTTTCGGTCCGTCCTGGATCATTCTCAAGTCGACTCATCCTTTCAAAACGAAACACTTGGATAAAGCTGCCACCAGCGGGCAGATAAACCAGAAGATTAGAGTAAACCGGTTACCCACGTGGCACTTAACATGCAAAAGTTTTAAAATGATAATGACTTGCACAACACACGAGAAGAGTGAAGCAGGGTGACAAGAGTGTGTCGTGGGGGGAGGGGGGGACACCCTTCACACTCGGACGTCGATAAAGACATCCTCGGAGACTTAGAAAATTTGTGGGCGATTAGTAAAGTTGAAAGCTTCTGAGCCAAGACAAACTTTGGGAGGAAAAAATATATAAAATATTTTTACTTCTGTGTTCCACTTTTGCTAATTCATTATTCGGTTCATAAAAGACCTTTATATAGAAGGATATCTGAAGATTTTAGTGGATGTTTGTATTCCAATAAATATTAAGTGTTACAGACAGCATAGTATGATCTATTGATCCTCTTTAAACGCTCAACCGACGTTGAATATTTTAGTTACTTATATAAACGAATGAAAGAAAATTACACCTTTTTGTGAGCATATTCTATAGACACAACGTCACTTATACCAAATGTTATTTAAGGAATTGACCTATTTTTTTCAAGGGGACGTTATGATTTATGTATAATCTGAGAAATAGAAATGCAAATGCCCATTCAACAAAAAAATATATTTGGACACACACACACACACACACACACACACACACACACACACACACACACACACACACACACACACACACACACACACACACACACACACACACTGACCAAAGAGACAAAGATCAACCCCCGCAAGCACAATTAGGTGAGTACACACACACACGAGGAGAGGCTAGTGGCATTAAATATACGACAGCCAGAAGAGATAAGAAAAAGAGGTGATATGATCACCACTTGCAAAATAATAACAGGAATCGACCTAATGGAGAAAAACTGAATTCCTGAAACTAGCAACTTCAAGAACTAGGGACCCAGATTTAAGCTGAAGAAACAAAGGTGCCGAAAAAAATATTAGAACGCTTTCTTTCGCAAACAGTGGTAGATGGTTAGAACAAGTCAAGTAAGAAGGTGGTGGAGGCCAAAACCGTCAGTAGATTCAAAGGCGTTATACGACAAAGAGTACTGGGAAGACGGGACACCACAAGCGTAGCGCTCATCCTGTAACTACACTTAGGTAATTACATACAACTATGAATTATCTCTATTTCCTCTACAGTAACACATAATTACTGATTTTATTTATATTACTATTTCCTTATGAAACTGTCAAGTAATTCTTCACAAAAACCTTTTGGCATTATTAGTAACTATTTCAGTGATATTTAAAGCCCATTAATGTCTTTTTAATGGACATTGTTGCTAATTTATAAGTGAAGTTTAGCAATTTCATACTTAAGAAACTTCACAGGAAGATTTAAAGGGTTTGATCCTTTTTTGGGAATTTTCACTACTGTTCTGTAAGGTCGTCTCCCTGCGCCTGATGTGGGAATGTGCCCAAGCAATTAGTTCAGTTAATTGAGGAAGTAAATTATGAAAATAACGTCGCCACAAACACGTACAGAGACACGTACTAGTGGCACGCACACGTACAGTGTAAGGCACGGAAGCACGGTCATTGCCATACCCACTGTCACTTGTACTCTCGCAGTCAAACAGTTACTAACAGTCACTTAGTCACCATCAACTCAACGATCACTACATGCTTCACAGTCATTTGTAGTGCCACAGTCACTTGTAGCGCCAGACCGAGCTATTGGGTATTTATCTAGCCACTGAATACCTTAAGCTCAATGGTGGTGGAGTGATATTCTGTGACTCTAAAAGTGCTCTGCAGTCCTTAAATAACCCATCACAATGTACGTTGGAAGTAGCTTGTAATATTAAATGGAATGTAATTTTTGCCAATGATAATAACTCTTGTATAAAATTTGTGTGGATCCCATCCCATGTTGGAGTTGGAAAACATGACTTTGTAGATCAATTGGACAATGAGGCTTGCAGGAAAGAAAACATTGATTATGACTTTGGACTATCTAATGCAGTTATTCGAAACATACAAATTAAAGAAATTAATTCAGATTTAGAAGAACTAAGAAATGCCCAGAGACCTGAAAGCTGCAGTATTAAAAGATACGACAAGTTTTGTAATAATAGGTATTTGTATGGTCAGCACAGTAACCGGACCAGGCAATGTGATGTAGTCATTGCGCGAATTCGCCTTGGCTATAGACACATCTGGCAGGTTAGTGAGGCTGAGCCACTACCAGAATATTCAGATTGTAAACTCTGTGATAAACCTTTAACGCATTCACTAGAACACTATATTGATGAATGTGAAACCGTAAAGGACTTTAGACCTCCTGGCCTCTTGTACCACCAACTGTGTAACTATTTTATTGACTCAGGTGTTCTGGACGACATCCTAACAATTTACCCAAAATTTGCTTGTCCATTTTAAAGAATGAAGAACAATTTTTATTTATATTACTTCTAAGCTGTATCACTTATGAACCCATCCCTGCCCTTGTGTGGCAGTGCACAATAGAAAGTTGTTTTCACGTATCCATACATTAAAACATTGATTGTAACAATGATATATATGTGCTTCTCAGCCTACAGTTTAGACCTATTGTCTTATGTATGACCCTCTGTCCTTCGTGACAGTGAATACTAGCATTATCCTCACTTTAATAAGACCTATCAAAATCCTCAGATTAGGCAAAATTGTAATTAATTTTGTCAATAAAGATGTTAATAATAATAATAGTCACTAACAGCTACACAGTAACAGTCACCATCTATCACAGTGAGTGGACTGCTAGCTATCGTGGAGGGTGGATGTGTTCCCTGAGCTCTCCGGCAGTTGGTGGTTGTTTGCCAGTTTGGCCGGTTGGGGGCGTGTGTGTGTCTCTGCCCGCCTGTGCTGACGTGCAGTTTAAGATTGGGGGTCCCCCTTCCCCCTGTAGTGTGGGCTCAGTCTGTGGGCCTCGAATTTTCCGGACGAGCTGAGTACACGGAGATAGTGCTGGTGTGTGAGTTGGTGCATGTCCATGTGATAGACATTTATGGAGTCAAGCTGGTGACGGCACGTCGGGCGATCGTGAAATTTACGAAGTTGGCGTATCGGGAATTTCTCCGTCGATACGAGGGGCGGACCTTTCCCCTGCCGGATGGTGTGGGCACTGTGACCCCCTCTGATCGTAGTGATGCACTCACTTACGTCAGTGTACATGGGGCGCCCTTGGAGTTTCCGGAGGGTCTGCTCCAGCTGTACTTCGGCCGGTTTGGCGCCGTAGTTAGTGTGTGGTTGCACATGATATCCTCCAGTCTGCTCAAGGGTGTGAGGACTAACATTCACACCCTGGGCATGCGGCTCCGGGCAGACATACCATCCTCTGTGCGTCTTATGGGATACAACGTTCGGGTGTTTTACGCCCGCCAGCCTCGGACCTGTTATCGTTGTGGCCTCTTGGGCCATGAGGCTGCTGACTGTTCTGCGCCTGCCGTTGCGTCCGTGAACCTCTTCAGTGAGGAGGATTTTCCGCCGCTTCCTGTGGAGGAGGCTTCGGTGGATGTGGCCGTCTCTTCAGCCGCGGGTGTGCCCCCTGTGTCGACTGTTGCGCTGCCTGATGCGCCCCTGTTATTGTCGCCTCTCCTCCGGAGGTTGTGTCATCACCTAGTGATCGTCCTGCTCCGGCTGGTGTCCCTGGGGTTCTTCCGACTGTCTTCTGCTCGAATCCCCCGTCTTCCAGTTCATCCTCTGCTGCGTCTGACCCTGTCCCTGCACCCTCGCCGTCTGTTCCGAATGTGCAGGGTAATGGGGTGGATCCGGCGCTTCCTCCTGTGCCTGGCCTGGTGCCCCATGTGGTTGAGGATGCTGCCGTTCTGCGACATGCATCGGTTCGCCCGGTTTGTGTTGTGCGTGTCTGAGTCAGCCTCCGGGTCTGATGATGTGTGGCCAGAGCCTAAGTGTTCCCGGCGTTCTTGTTCTGCATGGGCTGACGTTGGCGACTTCGACACTTGTGGATCTGCCGGCAACGAAGGGGTGGCTCCGGTTGCATTGCATACTACGGTGGTGGCGGAGGTTTATTTGCCTACGGATGCCGGTGCCGGTGTTTCGGCCTTCACTTCTGATATGGTGTCTGCGGATCCTGCTTCGGGTGCGTCGCCTGCGTCGGATGGCTCCGGTTCTTATGGAGAGTGGTGCCCCCTGCTGAGGTTGGTGGTGAGCGGGGTGGCCTGGTGGTGGTGTTGAAAATGTCTGCTCGCTCTGGGGGTTCTGTGACCCCTTCCTCGTTCCCCGTTTCATCGGCTGCGGTCTCAACGCCTCTTCCGTCTCCGGCCGTCTCTTCAGTGTCTCCTGCGGTCTCGGTGGAGTTGCCATCTCGTCGATTGTCCCCTGCTCCTGTGCGTACGGCGACGCGGCCGTCTCGGCAGCCCTCGTACGCTTCTTCGGTGTCGTCTGCTTCCTCGAAGGACGTGGTTTGCACTCCCCAGCCTCGTTATGCGACTTGCGTCGGTGAGCTTAAGGAGTGGCCGTTTCCGCCTGATCTGGAGATTCCTGAGTTTATGAAGGGCCCACGGCGGCAGGGGGATCGTCCCCCTACCGACATGGAATATTTGATTTGGGAGACCTATAAGCGAAAGTATCCTTGGGCCTTGGAGACGTATGGTCCTGTCTCTGAGAAATGTATTCCTCGCTCATGATTCCTTTGTGTATTGTGTATTGTGGGTTGTTTCCATTTGTGTGCATGGTTGTGGGGTGTGGGTCAAGTGTGTGTGTGTGTGTGTGGGGCGGGTTTGTTTCCCGGTTCCTGCGTGCTCCAGTTTGTTGTTGTGGGTTTATTTGTTTGGCTTGTGTGTGTGTGTGTGTCCGGTTCCTGGGCGGTCCGGGGTTTGGTTAGTGTGTGCGTCTGGTTGTGGATGTCATGTTCTTATGTTATGTTTTGTGGTTCTATGTTTTTATGGTGCTGTTTGTGTCGTGTTAAGTGCCCTTCAGGCTGTTGGCGTGACCCGGCCTCGGTTTATGCTCTTTTTCGTGTTTTGCCATTGTGCTTTTCTCTTTGTTTGTTATATCCTTATATTTCCTTTCTTGTTATTATTATTATTATTATTATTATTATTATTATTATTATCGTCTTGTGTTGGTGCCTCTGCGTGTGTGTTTGGAGTGCTGGTAGCCTTGTTCTGTATAATTATGTTCTGGTGTTTCATTTCTGTATTATATTCCGCTGCGTTTAAATTCATTGTTGTATTTTGTTTGTAATTATTGTTGTTTTGTGGTCGGCCCTTCCGGCCGGCGTTTTTGTGTTTAGTAATTATGTTCCTTTATGTTTTTGCAAGTTTGTGCTTTGTCATTTGTTCTGTTGTTCTATGTTGTATTTGTATGCTTTTATTGTACTTATCAGCATGCTTGCATGTAAAAAAAAAAAAAATCTATCACAATCATTACCAGATTGTTTGGGGTAGTTTAGCTATTTTTCGTTCCATCATGACATCCTAAATTTCTACCATAAGCTGATATTTGTATTAAAGGTAATGTTTTGTTTTAATAATTAAATGAGTATAACACACCATAATTATATATATATATATATATATATATATATATATATATATATATATATATATATATATATATATATATATATATATATATATATATATATATAATATATATAGTAAAAGGCATTATATACAATAAACATTGACATTTTTATGCAACGCTTTCAGCAACGAACATCAATAATAGAAAGTGTATTGCCCAAACGAACACAGTAGCTTGTAAGTGCCTGGTGACACTTATATGACTTACGTTAAGTGTCTCGCCTTCTGAGAAAGACCACACTCTACTTTACCAGCACTTTACGAGCACTTTACGAAGTTTCCAACTACATGGCTTGTTCTTTATTATTCTAATAATATTTTCATCGTCATACATGAGTTATTTAACATTGTGCCGAGGGCTTTAAAAGTCCAATTTTCTGATATCCTATCCACCCACTCTGGGAGGTTAACAGCCATTTAATAATTGCTGAAACCAGCATCTGCTGATTACATAATCTCTGAGGATAGCAGCATCTTAGAGACGCATGCTGTCTCAGACGAAGATGCTGACTCAAATGAGTTGAATTTATTTATTTATTTATATACAAGGAGGTACATTGGGGGTTAAGAGAGTACATAGTATTGATGACTGATTTTACATTCTTGTAAAGTCACTAGCATGTATAGCGTTTCGGGCAATTAATGTTTACTTATTATTATTATTATTATTATTATTATTATTATTATTATTATTTTTATTTTTTGTGGATAAGAGGATCGATCTCAGACTGTGGTTGTTGTTGTTGTTGTTTAAAATTCGCTACCTGGAACAAAAAGTTCCAAGTAGCACGGGCTATGGTGAGCCCGAAGACGCTAGATCACGGCTGTGAGAATTTCATCTCTAGGAATAAGATCATGTCAGAGAGGAATGTTAAGCCACATCTGTATATGGCTCACTGCACCTCTCTGCATGGCAGCATCTTAGGTACATTTGTATATTGTTTTCTTCCTCTTCCGTTAGATCGAGGACCCTGCTTCTTGCTGGTCAACTTTCGTTCTTGTATCCCAGTTCGTGACCAGTCGCTATGTTCCTTTAATGTGCAGAATAGGCAGTCAACCTTGGTGGCTTTCTCTGGAGGGGGTAACAGGAGCTAAGATGGAGGGGCAAAATTACCAATATCTGTGCTTGAGATAAAGAAGATGCTGCTCCTTCATATCTATATCACATTGAAATCTATATTATCCTAACTAAATCTAAATCCTTATCCTAACCCCCTTCCTAGAGTCGTGAGGGCTTGGCGCTCCCCCCGCCTGATAGTTTCCTTCCCTTCTCTCCCCGATCTCCCCACATCAGTGTAACTATGTTCAATACCTAAGGTCTTCATTACTGTAACTACCACACCGGTGGCTGAGCGAACAGAACACTGGGCGCGTGATCCTGTAGTCCCGGGTTCGATCCCGGGCGCCGGCGAGAAAATATGGGCAGAGTTTCTTTCACCCTGATGCTCCTGTTACCTAGCAGTAAATAGGTACTTGGGAGTTAGTCAACTGTCACGGGCTGCTTCATGGTGTGTGTGTGTGTGGTGTGAAAAAAAATAGTAGTAGTAGAAACAGTTGATTGACAGTTGAGAGGCGGGCCGAAAGAGCAGAGCTCAACCCCCGCAAGCACAACTAGGTGAATACAACTAGGTGAATACATCTCCAGGAAGCAGCTGGTAGTAGCTGTTTAACTCCCAAGTACATATTTACTGCTAGAACAGGTGAAGCAGGTCAAAGAAACTGCCCGTTTGTTTCTGCCTAGTCCGGGAATCGAACCCGGGCCTCTTAGGACTACGACTCCCGAGCGGAACTGTGTGTGTGTGTGTGTGTACTCACCTAGTTTTGCTTGCGGAGAATCAGTTTCAGCTCTTTGGTTGCGAGCTTCGGCTCTTGGGTCTTATGCGTGTGTGTGCGCGCGCGCACGTGTGTGTGTGTACTCATTTATGTGTACTTGCAGGATCGAGCTTTGATTCTTGGACCCCGCCTTTGTAACCGTTAGTTGTCTATTATAATGATTCCTGGCCTATTTCCTTATCATACCTGCTTTTAAAGTTATGAATGGAGTTAGCTTTTACAATCTGCTCCTTTAGGTCATGCCATTTATTCACTATCTTACTCTATAAGAAAACTTTCAGAAAACAATTATAAAAAAACGGTGTGTGTGTGTGTGTGTGTGTGTGTGTGTGTGTAAGTACCTAGTTGTGTTTGCGGGGGTTGAGCTTTCGGCCTGCCTCTCAACTGTCAATCAAGTCAATCAACTGTCAACTGTGTGTGTGTGTGTGTGTGTGTGTGTGTGTGTGTGTGTGTGTGTGTGTGTGTGTGTGTGTGTGTGTGTGTGTGTGTGTGTACTCACCTAGTTGTACTCACCTAGTTGTGTTTGCGGGGGTTGAGCTCTGGCTCTTTGGTCCCGCCTCTCAACCGTCAATCAACAGGTGTACAGATTCTTCCTCCATCTGTGTGTGTGTGTGTGTGTGTGTGTGTGTGTGTGTGTGTGTGTGTGTGTGTGTGTGTGTGTGTGTGTGTGTGTGGTGTGTGTACTCACCTAGTTGTGCTTGCGGGGGTTGAGCTCTGGCTCTTTGGCCCCGCCTCTCAACTGGTGTTCAGTTGATTTTTAGCTGTGGGACAGCTATGGCGCGGGGGCCTGATAAGTAAGTAGGTAGACTGCTCGGGTCTGATACTCGCTAGTTGTCTGTGTGGGTAGAAGTGTCGTGGGGGAGTACCCTATTGTGGGCATTGTGGGGCATAAGCCATCGAATGTACCACAAAAATGTGAATATAAAATGGCTGTGGAATGGGGTTACAGGATAAGAGAAAAAGCTTAAAGAAGAAATAACATTACACAGTGAAATCACAATTGCGTGATGCATCAAATGAACAAAGATTTCCCTTGGTTTTCCAAAGATTTTCCACAGGCCCTTGTGGATTTGATCATTAAGAAATAACATGAAACTTGATCGACTTGTGAATGGTCCAGGATGGACCGAACGTCGTCGTCCCTTCACCTTCTAGTCTGTGGTCTGGTCAACATACTTTAGCCACGTTATTGTGACTCATCGCCTGCAAATAACATGAAAGATTGAGCAACCGTAACAGAGAGCTCTCTTAATACTTAAGTGGTCAACTGGGTATTACTTATTTTTCTGTGCAATAAATAACAAGGAAACTCACTGTTCCCTTAAATCTTCGCCTCTCAAGATTATTGATCACCGGAAAATCTCGCGCCACGAGAAGGGGTCTGCAAGAGTAGAAAAACTCTTGTGAAACCGATTTTTAGGTAAACCCCAGGTAAACAGTACCCCGGGCCAGTCGTGATCATGTTCTCAGTTGATGTTCTCAGTATCAACGTATCTAGTTTACCTCTGTCTCTCTCTCTCTCTCTCTCTCTCTCTCTCTCTCTCTCTCTCTCTCTCTCTCTCTCTCTCTCTCTCTCTCTCTCTCTCTCTCTCTCTCTCTCTCTCTGTATATCTTCCATCTCCCTCTGTCAGTCTCTTCCCCCTTGTCACTGTTATTCTCTCACCTCTCCCCTCTTCCTCCCTCCATCTCACTGCCTCTCTCACTCTCAATAAAAATAATAACTTGTGCTGAATAATTTCTTCCTCGCCTCCAGAAATCGTTCAAAGAATTTTCTCCTCATGTCGCCTCTATCAGCCAGTTGCAAAACAACAGCTGTGAGGACTAACAATTCTCCCAGCCACAATTCTCGCCCCACTGCAAAAAAAGTAATAAAAAGTGCCAAAGAGGGAGTGTATAATATTTTTTTCTGACGTTCCTTGAAAAAAAACGTGTCCGACGTCTGCGTCAACTGAAATAGGTGACAGTTTTCACACCTATTTTTTTTTTTTTAAATAATGAGGGGACTTCCTTGGTGTGTTGAAGTCGTAAATGAATTATGTGAAGACAGGTATGCACCCAAGATGCACATTATTTACGCTACCCTGACACCCAAGCTGCGGATATCGTGTGTGTGACGACAGCTGCACCTAAGAAGCATATTGTGTAGCGTCAATGCCACCTAAGCTGCATATACATCAACTGATGTATATACCCAAACTAGATTAACAGACGAGAACACACCCTAGAATTGATGGAACCCACATACACACTTCAGGTGTTGACACAAGACACCAGAGATGCACATATAGACATCTACACCCGATCACTACACTAATAAACTTATGCTTG
The DNA here is from genome assembly GCF_040958095.1 of Procambarus clarkii. NCBI lineage: Eukaryota > Metazoa > Arthropoda > Malacostraca > Decapoda > Cambaridae > Procambarus > Procambarus clarkii. The sequence continues at coordinate 16,144,836 of NC_091163.1, forward strand.
ATGAGTGTCCAGCTCTACATATTCCTTGTACATATAGTAATTGTGTATCCCCCAGCTGTTTAACACATATTTGTGTATCCCCCCACATATCTAACACACAATAACTGTGGATCAGGTCTCCACCAACACGTCGGCATCACGGACATTCGAGCACAAACACCCAGAGACGAGAACGAGAGTGACAAGTTTGACAATTACTGGATTTTGGATTCCAGTCAAGTCAGGATTACGGGCTATTCCCTCCAGGCTTGAAGGCGGTGCTCCAAGCCTTATATTTACAGAGAGGGAGAGAGAGAGAGAGAGAGAGAGAGAGAGAGAGAGAGAGAGAGAGAGAGAGAGAGAGAGAGAGAGAGAGAGAGAGAGAGAGAGAGAGAGAGAGAGAGAGAGAGAGAGAGAGAGAGAGAGAGAGAGAGAGAGAGAGAGAGAGGGAGGGAGAGGGAGGCAGCGGTCAAGGTGACCTAGTGGTATTCATCTCATCATTCCTCCTCTTCCTTCCCTTGTTTGTTCTCGCCTTTCTCCCCTCCCCCTCTCCTCTCTCCTGTCTTTCTTTCTTTCTCCCTCCACTCCGCTCCGCTTCCCTTCTCAATGCCTCTTCCTCCTCCCCCTTCTCTCTTCTCCATCACCCCTCTATCAACCAACCCCCACACCCCTCCTCTCCCTTTCAGCAATACCACAAATCAACAACACAATACGAACACGTTTTCACTGTATCGTTATGTTTTCTCTCTCTCACCTGAGTTGATTGTTTGAACACACCTGGTTCGTATCTCACCTGTTCACATCCCCTCACCCCACCCACCTCCTCCTGCTTCTCGCTGGTTCACCTGAACACCTCCATCATCACGTGTTTTTTGTTCTATCTCTCCTACTCTCTCCTCTCGTATGGTAGGTCCCAAGCATCTGGGCATCCTTCCTGGAGGGAAGCTTAGGCGTCTTGTGTAGGATTATCTCAAGGGAATTGATGACTTCTCTGTAGGATGACTAAAGGACACATCAGAAACGCTTGTCTGTAGTTGGATGGCAATTAGGTGGACCTCATCTATGTCAGGTGTAATTGGAAGTGGATATTTGTGCATTTAATCCTGGCTAGTGTAGTTGATAAACCGTAATATTCTATTTTCATAGTTCGCTATATTTTCATCATACACTGCAAAGTGTATCTCTCGATGTATATTGCAATGTTTACGGCAAGGAACATAGATGAGGCAGATGTTCAATACAGGGAAAAGACAGGTGAACATGATTGTGGATTTGAATATGATGAAATTCCTGGGAGGTATTCCTGGGAGCTTCCCAGGTATACCTGGGAAGCTCAGGGACGCTAGTTCGATCCTATACAACAGCCTCCGTATTTTCTCATACTTCACATTCTTAATTTCTTATAGCTTCATTTTGGTTCAATACAGTAAAATATGTTGACAACGAAACACAAATCACATCATATATGAGCAGACATTATTGTCGATGACGTGTTGTTCTTCTATTAAGAATTTACTAAAATAATTCTAATATTAATAAAATTTGTATTTATGCAGATACAAATTATACACGAAGAATGGAGAATTTATAGGTAAACAGAGAATAATACATAGGTATACGTACATATAATTTTCGGAGCAAATGAAATATCGTCTTCAAGTAAAACTCTTCAAAGTGTTTTTTTGTTTAATAGTAATGTCCTTCGCGCAATATCCATATCCAGTACATAACTGTATTATTATCTATGTGCTTTCCAAGCCTTTAATTAATAGGTTAAACAGTTCTGATATTGCAGGATTTATTCAACATTCTGACATTACAGGACCTATACTGTATTCTACAGTTGTCTGAAACAGACAATCCAAAATGTTTCTTCTGTCAGTCAAAGCGTTTGAACCCTGTGTCATATGGAATCAGTTAACATCCCTCAAAACATCTTTAATTTCCCTGCAAACACACGTAAAGTAACGGTTCCTATTGTTATCTTATTACAACTTGTTACATCTTGTTATAAAGTTTGTTACGACGTGTTAGAAAGAGGTTACATAAGAACAAAGGTAACTGCAGAAGGCCTATTGGCCCATGCGAGGCAGCTCCTATTTATAACCTCCCAATCCCAATACAACTTGCTCGATTTACAACCTTCTAACACCTTTTAACAGTTACTTCTTGGTAGGTTGTGTTACAAATGGTTCCAACTTTGTAGTTAGGTCGTAGTTTGGTCGTGTGTTTGGCGGGTTATGGCCTCATTCGGAGCTAACAATTCCTAAGGTCCATCTGAACTCAGTTTACATTATTGTTCCTCGAAGACCATTAGCGCAGAAAACACTTCCTTGCCTTTCCTCAGACATTTTCGGCAATCTGAAGTTTAAAATACGATCGAGGAACACTTTCCCTTCCTCGGATCCTATAGTTTCTCTCTCTCTAGTGCTTGTCTTGTACGTTAGTATCTCAGGATCAAATAATACTCAACCCTACATCATTTCAATCAAAGGCATTCCGTCTCGGGCCCTCTGGACAAGACGTCACCATATCGACCACAAATTGTCTGCAGTTGCAATGCAATATAAACCGCAAACAGTTCTGTTTTCAGCAGTTTGCTTTCACCCACACGAGCGATTGTCTTATATCGCCAATTAGTATCTGAAAATAATTTTCTCCACTTCCTTCTCGCTTCCTTCACCACGATAACAGGCTGCTGCTGCTATCATATATGACAATATGCTTCTCACAGAGCCCCGTGCTTGCCTAATTCCATATTTTTGGTAGTCAGTGATTGAATGGATTGTGGAGATCATATGATCATTAGGTGGTCAATCATTCAAACCCAAACAGTTCCGTTTGCAATATTTGTTTCCAAGATATATATATATATATATATATATATGTCGTACCTAGTAGCCAGAACGCACTTCTCAGCCTACTATGCAAGGCCTGATTTGCCTAATATGCCAAGTTTTCATGAATTAATTGTTTTTCGGCAACCTAACCTACCTAACCTAACCTAACCAAACTTTTTCCGCTACCTAACCTAACCTAACCTATAAAGATAGGTTAGGTTAGGTTAGGTAGGGTTGGTTAGGTTCGGTCATATATCTACGTTAATTTTAACTCTAATAAAAAAAAATTGACCTCATACATAATGAAATGGGTAGCTTTATCATTTCATAAGAAAAAAATTACAGAAAGTATATTAATTCAGGAAAACTTGGCTTATTAGGCAAATCGGGCCTTGAATAGTAGGCCGAGAAGTGCGTTCTGGCTACTAGGTACGACATATATATATATATATATATATATATATATATATATATATATATATATATATATATATATATATATATATATATATATGTAATCATAAATGAAATATTCCACTTCTTCCTCTTCTCTCCCCCCCCCTTCCCCACCCACACCCCCACCCACACTAGCCCTCATCTTTCCCCCCACTCCCCCTTCCCCCCCCCCCCCCACACGCATACACCCGGTATTCACCATCACAGTAACTATTGTCAGCTCACAGTGTTTTCATCACTATTAGCATATTCAGACACCTGTCTCTCCCCCACACCATCTCCCACACGCCCCACCCTCTCCCATCTAACCCCTCCCCCAAGCCCACCCTCCCCATCTCCACCCACATACACATCTCCCTGTGTCCCACAGAACACTCCCCACATCAGTTCAACCATTTTCACTACACAGCGACCATGGCTACTCTAATGGACATATATTCTAAAGCTACTTTCAAATAATAAGACTGAGGACTCCGCTACACACCTATCCCCACCGACTTCATGAGGGGGGGGGGGTCACTATGTGGGCCGTCTTCTCTTCAATGGGATCAATGGGGCTAACCTCGACCTGCCTACGCAAATTTACTATCCCACCCCCTCCTCCTATCTCTATTTACAATTCAAAAGTTTGATGAGGCTAGCTCCGAGAGTCTATCCTAACCATGGACAGACAAACGAACAGAAATAATAGACTTTAGATATACAGAGACGAATGTCATTGACTTGCTTAGAACTTACGTAAGTAAAGCTAACTAAATATCTATCAAAAATAATATCATAAAAGAAATTAAATGAAAGCAGCAGTGATATAAGCAAATCAAATAGAATGATATATTTCCTCTAATTAAATTAGTCTGAATTAAGAAATCTATATTGCTAGCAAACACAAGTAAGACAATGCAACAAAAACAACAAAAATGGGAATTGCTTGCAACATAGTGTAGATAAATACAGACCTGCAATAAAATAAATTACATTCATGAATGACCTCACAGACAGTCATGTTTCACGAGGTCATGTTTCAGGCCCCTGACACATCTATGTGTGTCAGGGAGCCACGTGTATGTATATGTGGCTCGGTAAATAACGGGTTGTATATTGCAGCGGAGCACCAGCAATATGATTCACTCGGGGGCTGTGACACTGACAATAGGGAGGAGAGTGACACTGCATCACTCGAGTAGTGAGACAATGTGACATACGAGTGTAACTATTATTGAGAACGGTGAGAATTAGAGCTACACCTAAAAAGGTGTGAAGTACTGTGTATACCCATAGCCAGTACTCACCAGTTCTCAGTAAGCTGTGGTACATCTTCAAGATGTTCCGCCTTACACGCAACACTTCAAAATACTCTCTAAAGTATTCTCAACAAACACCAACTGTTGTTTTAGCAGCCTTCGAGTCTTAACTGTTTTGTGTGCAGTCGTTGCTTGGGAGTAGCACTGCGCTTACCTCAAACAGTCTTCAGACTATGTTCATTCTATGCAGCGGTCAACCCCAAAGATCCATTCATTAATTTTAATATGCTCGTCACTGGAAATATGAATTGCTTCAAAGTTATATATATATATATATATATATATATATATATATATATATATATATATATATATATATATTGTGACGGTAACGCGTTGGTGTTCGGCTGTTTAAGGCTAGGGGTATAGCCTCGTCACATAGTTATAAAAAAAAATAGAAAAACTGGAACTTCGTCTGTGGTAAGGTAAGGAGAAGACACACAAAACACAAGTAAACTTTAACAATGAAATTTTAATTACGTTAAATAAATCAAAACATGAAAAAATGGACAAACAAATTCTTATAATAAAATCAATCAATCAAAATAATAAGAATAATTAAATGACACAATGAAAAGTTACGTTAAGATAAAATAACAAGAAGTGCAACACAAAATTAAAGGGAGGTGCTGGAATATTGGCTTTAAGCTACCACCTCTCTCAGTAAACGCTAATGTCTAGCCGGGAGGAGTGATAACTTCGAGAGCACAGAATATTCTGAGGTCTGAGGTCGTGGCGACCCCAGACATCAAGTAGTATGGGGGGGTGGAGTGCAGTTGCAGCCCGGCCGGCGACCAATCAGCGGAGCCGGTAGCGATCAACAGGTAGTTTGGCGGTTTGAGTCTGAACAGGTGTCTCTGGCTGCAACGTTTTGCGCTCTGGCAAACCTTGGAGATGTTGTTGTCGTTGTTGGACATTTCTTCCCTAGTAGTTTTATATAATTTCAACGTCGTAATTGTGGAGGGAAGAGCAGGCTCAATCTCTTGAAGGAGATTATCGTCACAACTCTCCCCCGAAGCCTGCGGTTCTGGAAGAAGTACGTCGTTATGTGGTGGAGTAATGGATGGAGTCGCTTGTACTTCATAAACTCTGGAGAGATCATGGGCTAACATGTTGTCAGACTCTTGGTATTGCGTGTCTCCAGGTTGAATTTCTGCAGTTAGCAAGCCCATAGTAGAAGACGTTGAGATGAGAAGTGGGCGTGCTGCAGGAGGTGTAGGGTGGTGTGGTCCGTATTGATGGTGGACCGAGCACTTCTCAGGTGTGGAGTGAAGTGCTGAAGCTTCAGGATGAGGAAGAGTAGTTCCTTGCCAATTGTTCCGTCGTTCCTTATAGCAGTAGTCGCTGACAGGTGTATTCTTCTCGCCTCGTTGCTGCATCACGACACCACCATCGTCGGTACCATTGGCGTCGACATGGAGGATGAAGGGCTTATCTGACGAGGTGAGAGTGGAATTAGAAGAGGTCAAAGGAGCACGATTATTATCCTGAAAGCATTTGGGAAGATCATTAAGAATTTTGGAATTAGAAAGCGCTGACTCCTTGTCAGTGCTTTCGGGAGGAGAAGCTGGGATGGTCTCACTGTGGATGTAGGGTTCTGTGAAGGTAGAACAATTAGTTAGGACAGTGGGAGGAGTACCATTATATTGCTTCAGGAGGTTGACGTGGCACAGCTGGGTCTTCCGCCGCCTATCTGGAGTCTCTATTAAGTAGTTGTTATTATTCCTGCACTCTTTGACGCAGTAGGGTCCTGAAAACCTGTTTTGTAAAGGTGAACCTGGGATAGGGAAGTAGGCAAGGACGAAGTCTCCCGGCTTGAATTTTCTTACCTTGCTGGTCTGGTCGTAATGAGTCTTCATTCTCTCCTGGGCTTTCAATAGATTATTATGGGCAAAACGGTGGACTCTCTCTAGAATGTGTTGAAGGTTTTGAAGAAACTGGGGCACATTCTGATGCTCACTGAAGGTGGCATCTCGGAGAGAGTCTTTGAAAGCCTTAAGGGGAGTACGGCACTTGCGGCCGTAGAGCATCTCATAAGGAGATACTCCTAGGGACTCATTGGGGAGACTTCTGAGAATACACATTATAAGGTCAATCTGCTTATCCCAATCCTTCGAGGTTTCACTACAAAACTTTTTCAAGAGTGCTTTGATGGTCTGATGACTACGTTCAAGAGAACCCTGTGAAGCAGGATGATAGGGGCTGGACAATACCTGTTTGATGTTGAACTCCTCCAGTGTCCTTTTGAAGAGATCACTGGTGAAGTTGGTACCACAGTCATTTTGAATCTCCCTGGGAAATCCGTATTGAGTGAAGATCTTCAATAGATGTTTGATAACCGTAGCAGCCGTGATGTTCTTCACTGGAACTGCTATGGGAAATCTGGTGGTAGGACACAGGATGGTTAGGATGTAGGCGTTACCTGAACTGGTCCGAGGTAAAGGACCAACACAGTCTATTATGAGTCTGTGGAAAGGTTCCGCAGGCACCTGTATGGGAATCAGTGGCGCTCTGGGAATGGAGATGTTCGGTTTGCCTGCCATCTGACATGTATGACACTGTTTTACGTACTGTTTGACGTTATTTACCATACCTGGCCAGTAGTAGTCTTGACGAATCCCATGGTAAGTCTTGTTGAAGCCGTAGTGGGAGAATGCTCCGTGGGCCAGGTGTAGAATAGTGGGCCGCAGGCTGGTGGGAATCACAAGTTGTTCGATGTTGGCCCAATCGTCCTCCTCCTTCAGTTTACTGGGTCTATATCTGCGGTACAGCAAGTCGTTCTCTAGGAAGAACCCAGGAATACTGTCGGGTTGAGTCTCAGCCTGGAAAAACAATGGTGTTAAAGTAAGATCTTCCCTCTGCAACTTACGGAACTCCAACTTGGTCAGATGCGGGGGGAGTTTCTGAGGGTCTTGAGGGACAGCGGTAGCAGTAGAGTCAGCTGGCTGTGGACGTGCGGCTTGTGCACGGGTGGTCACGAGAACCGGAGGAGAAACTTCATCACTCTCTTGAACCTCTGCTGGAACATACTCTAGAATAGGGTTTAGTGGCACAGAGTTACACACCTGGGGTTTGTCCATGACGATGAGGTTGGTCGGTTGCAGGTCTTCTGCCAAGTCGTTGCCTAGGAGAAGTTGCACTCCAGGCATGGGAAAAGGCTTTTCCCTGACGGCGACTTGGACTTCCCCGTTCACGTAGGGACAATCCAGGTGGACTCTGGCGAGAGGGTATGGAGTGGTAGCAGTGAGGTCAGTGATGAAGACAGTTTCTCCGGTGTAGACGATGTTGGGCACAGCCGACTTCAAGATGATCGATTGTAGAGCCGCTGTGTCCCTCAAGATCTTCAATTTGCAACGTCCCTCCGGATTTGAACCGTTGGCAGAGACAGTTCCAGTATACAGGTGGTTACTGAAAAGAGAAAGATCATTAACATTAACACCAACATTCATCACAGGCTTACCGGACTTAGGAGGAGTTGGTTTGGGTCTTTGTTGGTCAGTGGTTCCCTTGTATTGAGACTTACCACACTTGTCTATGGTATGTCCATAGAGTCTACAATACTTGCAGTACAGTTGTGAACCAGCTTGATCGGGGCTCACCTTCTCGTAACTGTACCACGACTTCTTACTGGAGGATGGTTCAGGTGTCAGCCGGTGGATGAGGCTGTAAGTGTCAGCCGACTTAGCACACTTCAGGTAGTCGGTTTCTTCTTTATCTGCTAAGTAGAGGCGGACAGGAGGCGGCACACGTCTCAGGAATTCTTCAACAAGCATCAGGTTGACGAGTTCTGTAAAAGTAGAGACATGTGCTGCTTCCAGCCATTTCATGAAATACCTCCGTTTCGTGTTAGCAAACTCAAGGAAGGTAGTGGTACTTGCCTTCAGGTGGTCACGGAATTTCCTTCTATAACTTTCGGTAGAGAGGAGGTAGGCGTCCAACACTGCTTGTTTCAGAGTGTGGTAATCATTCTCAGACGCCAAAGTACTGAGTGTGACTGCAGCTCTACCTGTAAGATGGACTCTGAGAAGTGTGGCCCATTGGTCGACAGGCCAACTGAGTTGATTAGCAAGGGTTTCAAAGGTGGTGAAAAACACATCAACTTCTGCTTCTACAAAGGATGGCATTAACTTACTTGCATGTGATATATTAAAACTGACGGGAAGATTGGCAGTAGCTTGCTGGCGTTGAGTGAAGTGGGAAGTTTCCAAGGCGATTTCGCGTTGACGACACTCTAGAGCCAGAGTCGCTTGTTGCTTGTCATGTTCGCGTTGTATTTCCAACTCGCGTTGTTTTGTTTCAAGCTGTACTCTCTCACGTTCATGGAGCAAGGCGACCTCACGTTCGTGGAGGGCGAGTCCACGTTCGTGTTCTTCTCTCCTCAAGGCAGCTTCGCGTTCTTGTTCTTCTCTCCTCAAGGCAGCTTCGCGTTCTTGTTCGTCTCTCCTCAAGGCAGCTTCGCGTTCTTGTTCGTCCCTTCTTATGGCAGCTGCTTCTCTTTGCTGCTCACGCTCAATCTTAGCCAGCTCTAGTTTAAGTTTCATCGTTGCCAAGTCAGTTTTATCTGCAATATAGTAAGTTTCATGAGTTTCAGAGTCTATCTTACCTTGCTCTAAATAGTAATCCAACAACAGGTTGTGTAGGTCATTTTTGTTGGCTTGGTAGGGAACTTCTAGTTGATACTCATGTGCAAGAGTTTGTAATTCAGTCCTCTTGGCACGACTTAAAGTCCCTATTTCACCTGCTGGATTTGCACGGAAAGCTTGGAGACGAAACATGGTGAAATTAGCAAATAAAGGTACACGAATATTCAATAGTGAATGTCAGAAACAGGACAACGTGGCAACTGGTACCTATCCTGTGAGATCTTTAACAATTAAAGTTAAGTAAAAGATGTTAAATGATTAAATTAAATCAAGGGCGCAGGAAATCTTGTACCCGGTACTCATGTAAGAGGATAAGGGCAAGAAAATCCTACTAACAAATGAAACAGTTTCGAAAACAAATGAAACAGTAAATTGTCTCAAAAGTAAAATTGGTAGTCCAAGGATGTAGGCATACCTTGCCAAGTCTCTATAGGACATGTAGCAAGTTTTTCCTACTGAATTTAATATGATACTTACAGAATTAGCGAACTTTTGTGCTCTGAAAAGTAAGCTAATTCCCTACCGTTGTATGTATCATCATCTCTGACTGACGTGTAGGGGTGCGAGGTGTCAACTGGTGACGAGAACTGCTGCTGAGGTCCCAATTCAGCAACTAAAGTTCGAGCTAGAGGAACTATGGCCCTCTTTGTCCTCCTACAGTCAGATTGCAGAAGATTGGGTACTCTTGACCCGGGGCAGACCACAGTACCAGGGTACCAATATGATGATCTGTCAGAATGTGAAATATTCAAGGGACATAGATGGTAAACACGAGTAATAACAAGGAGGGAGAGATGACCAATTAAGAGTATGACTGCGGCCTACAGTCACCACGTAATCCAAAGTTGTCTCACCTTCACTATATGTTACTCTCGTAATGCACAATACACCGCACCTTATAAAAAATGAAATTGAATATGAAAAATAGTAAAGCTACGTTAACAAAGTTAAATACGCTTACCATAAATTACCACTTGGCACCAGTACCTGAGTGAAGCTCCTAGGACAGGCCCCCATATAACTTGTGACGGTAACGCGTTGGTGTTCGGCTGTTTAAGGCTAAGGGTATGGCCTCGTCACATAGTTATAAAAAAAAATAGAAAAACTGGAACTTCGTCTGTGGTAAGGTAAGGAGAAGACACACAAAACACAAGTAAACTTTAACAATGAAATTTTAATTACGTTAAATAAATCAAAACATGAAAAAATGGACAAACAAATTCTTATAATAAAATCAATCAATCAAAATAATAAGAATAATTAAATGACACAATGAAAAGTTACGTTAAGATAAAATAACAAGAAGTGCAACACAAAATTAAAGGGAGGTGCTGGAATATTGGCTTTAAGCTACCACCTCTCTCAGTACACGCTAACGTCTAGCCGGGAGGAGTGATAACTTCGAGAGCACAGAATATTCTGAGGTCGTGGCGACCCCAGACATCAAGTAGTATGGGGGGGTGGAGTGCAGTTGCAGCCCGGCCGGCGACCAATCAGCGGAGCCGGTAGCGATCAACAGGTAGTTTGGCGGTTTGAGTCTGAACAGGTGTCTCTGGCTGCAACGTTTTGCGCTCTGGCAAACCTTGGAGATGTTGTTGTCGTTGTTGGACATTTCTTCCCTAGTAGTTTTATATAATTTCAACGTCGTAATTGTGGAGGGAAGAGCAGGCTCAATCTCTTGAAGGAGATTATCGTCACAATATATATATATATATATATATATATATATATATATATATATATATATATATATATATATATATATATATATATATATATATATATACACCCACACACACACACACACAGAGAGATTTATATATATATATATATATATATATATATATATATATATATATATATATATATATATATATATATAGATATATATATATATATATATATATATATATATAGAGAGAGAGAGAGAGAGAGAGAGAGAGAGAGAGAGAGAGAGAGAGAGAGAGAGAGAGAGAGAGAGAGAGAGAGAGAGAGAGAGAGAGAGAGAGAGAGAGAAAGAGAATATATATAGAATTGCAATTCGAGCAGAAGTCGTCAGCGAAGCACAGTTCGTGAAAGATTCGAACGTAATAAATTGTGAGTCGAGTGTAAACTTTTTTTTATTAATAAACATCGGTTTTGCAGCTGTATGTAATCACTTTCGCCTTTATGACGAGGACGGATTGTTTTGTTGATGAGGACAAACTGTTAGTATACGAAAGTACACCAGAAGTTCGTCCACGACTCATAACTGACGACGTTCGACCATTTCCTGACTTGGGAATCGCCGACGACCTCTGTTCGAATCCCACCTCTATATCTGACCCAGCCACATTATACAAATAAAATTGTGTCAGCCCTTCCTCATCAACAGAGTCCAAATTTTCGCTAATCCAGTCGCCAAACACCCTGTTTATGAATACAAAAACGGTTTATACACGACTCACAACTGATGACGTTCGAACACTTTTCGAACATGTGCTTCGCTGACTTCCTATATTTGACTCACAGTCATGTAAATATTTCACCCAGGTACTTTAAATACAAATAATCATTAACAGATCCTAAACACTTCACCCATCTTAAACTACGCCTATCTGTACATAAAACTTTAATATATAATAATAAAAATTTATAAATGAGAAACATTTTTTTAATACACTACACGTTAAAATTGATGAATGCATCTTAGGAACGCTGCAGGTTAAACGATCATGGCTTCATGACAGCTTGAATAACTGACAAGAAACTGAAAATATAACTAGCCTAAATTAGGTCTTACTATACACCAAACTCTAATATATAATTCTGTTAATAGAATTATGAAAAAAATACTGATTTTTAATGTAGAACGCTTTAATATTGATGATTGTGTTTTAGTTTTTTTTCATTTTATTTTGGAAACACAAATACAACAAAACAGAAAAACATCAACAGCATCAATCACATGTACAAAGCAGAAACACACCGACAAACAGTAGAACAGGAAAACACACAAACAAAATTCAAACAAAACACAAAATGGAATCCTAAACATAGGTAACAATGAAATACAGTCAAAAAAGAAAAGAACACAAGAGCATTATAACCCAACAGTAACTAGGAAAGAAACAGGAAAAAAAATACCCCCTATCACATAGCTCATCAAAACAAATAAATAAATAAATATAGCAACACAAAGCAAGAACCACATACACAGTTAATCATCTTCATATTTATCCGGATAGAAACGATGCGGGTACTTCTTCCTGTAGGCATCCTACTGAGCCCACAATTACGGAGACGCGTTAACGTGACTACGTGATCCTCGCGGTCGATGCTTGAAGTCAGAAACATCCAGCTCGGCGCCCTCCACCACGAGGGTGGAAGGACGGGAAGAGGCCGCACAGGGGGCTTTGGTACAGACGGTGGAACCACACGGGACTAAAGCACAGGAGTCAGCCGGGCACAGGCCGGCAACATAGCGGGCAGAGTCGCAGGGGACGCAATCACAGAGGGCGATGGTGCAGGGGCCGACACCACAGGGGGCGGAGTAACAAAGAACAGCTGAGCAGAGGGCAGATGCGTGGAAGGCACAGACATAGACGCCAGAGGCACAGAGGCCGCCGGAACAGAAGCATTCTTAAGAACCAGCACCAAGTCCCCTCCCTCTCCCGCAATCTCGGCCGGAGCCACAACCGCCCAACTCGGGGAACAAGCAACCGGTGACGCGGAGGCAGCCGGAGAAGACACCGGACCAGGGCCAAGCGACAGTCCCACCACAGGACCCATCACCGCTGCAACACGGCCCACAGGAGCCGCAGGCACTCCAACAGCGTCGCACACATCACCATCCACAGAAGACGAACTTCCGGAGTCCTCAAAATCCCTGACGTCGGCCCAGGCTACACCAGGAGGCGGAGACAGACTTAAAGCCCGCCGCGAACGCTTGGACACAGGTCGCAGATCGTCGGAACTATAACCCCCGCCAGGAGGCACCATAGCAGAACCGCCGATTGGTCGCGCAACTCCCCGCAGTGCACGATCACTCAACATCGCAGCCTCATCAACCCGGGGAACAGGACCACACACCACAGAAGACATCACAGTGTGCACGTCGACACAGGCCGAAGACAGTACAGGCCGAGGCGCAGCCTCGACGTCCTGAGTCACGAGACCACACACCACAGGAGACACAACTGGAGACTCGACTGGAGACGAGGCAGGCAGGGGAGGCTGAGGTCCGGAAGCCGGGGATGCACTACCTTCCTCTCCGACACCCACAGCCACATCGAGGCCGGCATCAGAGATCGACAACGGGGCACCAGACGACTGGGAAGTATCACTTATCACAGCAGCACCTTCCGACAGGTCCGGGACCGCCAACGGGGGAAAGTCCTCCTCCCTGAAGAGGTTCACAGGCCCGACCCGGCTCGCATCACATCCCGCAGCCTGCTGGCCCGAGAGTCCGCACCGGAAACAAGTCCGGGGCTGACCCCCATAGAATACGCAGACCATGAAGCACAGAAGCTGGAGAGACGAAGGGATGGAGTCCTTCAAGCGCAGCGCCACAGTTCGGGATGCCCTTCCACTGCCCGGACGAGACTGCATTAATCCGGACACTCAAGACCCGCCCATATCGGGTAAAGTGACACTGGAGAAGAGAATCAGGGAACTCAAAGGGAGCACCATGAACTGCCACATAGGTAGTGTCACTGCACCTGTCCGACACCTCCATCGAACCACCACCTCAGGCAGAGTAAACGTCCTCCCATCATAGCGATCCACAAAGTCACGATACACAGCCGTAGAGCAGAATTTCACAACAGCTCGATGCCCGGATACAATTTTTTTTTTTACATGTAACACATGCAATTTAAGTACAATAAAAGTACATTAGAAAACATAACAAAACAAAACAATAAGCCACCAGCTAGAAGGGCCGACAGCACAGGACAACAAAGTACAAACATGAGAAATGCAAGAACATACATCAAAAGAGAAAACAATGTCAAAACAAGCAAGCACAGTAACATTATAAAACATAACAGTATACAACAAAACAAACATCAAGATGTATAACATGAAACATAACAAGAAAAGCACAATAAACAACAAACAAAACAAAAATAACAAACAAGCACAACATGTAATGCAATAATAAAACACCAGTGCAAGGTACATTCACAGAAACAAGACATGAATAAAAACACTCACACCAAACCAACCGCCTCGCAACAAACTAAGTGGAGAGGCCAAAATATACAATAATAAGAAACAAACAATCCATGCAATCAAGAAAACAAAACATAGGAACACACACAACAACAAACAAGCACCGGCCTGAAGGACCGAGAACAAAACACATCATAAAGGACATCATGAAGTAGAACAAGGAAATCGCACAACACAGTCTAGCAATGCATAAATAGAACACACATGGCAAAATAACAACACAAAAGCAAATACATGAATAAAAAAACCCTCACCAAATCACCGGCCTCGCAACAAAGAAGGGAGAGGCACGTGCACAAAATACAATAGGGCAAACAAAAGGGCTATAGGGGCACACAACACTCCAGGAACATGAAATCAGCTGACATATTTGCCCGGGAACAAGGCCCGGGGAAACCGCACATTGAGTGCCTCCCAAAGCAGCCATCTCCCCCAAGAGTCTCGACCGTCCACCGGGGATGTCATGGTATCCGGAACCCCGGCAACAAACACCTGCTAACATGGAACCCAAACGGTGTCACTCCGGAGGCGTGTGACCACCACCCTACTCCATATACTGGGAACCCGCCCATCAAGAAAGCTCTCCGGCCTTACAGACAGCAGGATCTCAGCAATCACGACCTCCAGAGCCTCAAGTCGCAACCCCGCAGGAAAGGGCCGTTCAGAGGGCACCACCACAGGGGCACCAGCGGCCACGGGCACACCACCAGACGACTGCAGGGAACCAGGGCGGCACTCATCCTTTCGTAAAGTCACTACCAGGCCACGCCCAGCACCAGCATCCGCACCATCCCTGGCAGCGGAAGCCACCACACCCCACTGCGGAGAGCCCCCTGGCGGGGAAGGAACAGAAGGCACACCCGAGACACGGGCATCAGCACCAGCAGGCACATGAACCTCCGCCACTACCACCTGCGGAGACAACGACGAATCCTGATCCACGCCGTCAACACCTGAAGACCCACAGTCAGTGAAGTCCTCAACTTCAGTGACCAGGCAGTAGACGAACACCTGCAATGCTTGGGCTCCGGCCGGTTATCGTCAGAGCCGAAAGCATACCCAGAAACACGTGCACCACTAGCCGGACGAACCGACACCCGACACAGAACGGCAGCAGCCTCTACCACAGGGGGAACCGGACCACACACAGCAGGAGGCACCGCAGACACCTCAGCTCCCAGCACAGGAGGGACCCGAGGTGAAGCAGCAGGGCCAGGTCCAGCAGCCGAAGACGAGGAAGCAGACAACGACGCTTCACAGGGAGTGCCAGGAAGATCCACGGAAGCGACAGGGCCAGAGACAGGAACAGGAGTAACATCCGACGGCACCGCAACATCCGTAGGAGGGTTTGCGACAACAGGGGGAACGTCGGGCGACACCGGGGGAGCGTCATCAGCTGGTGGGACGTTCACCTCCTCACTCCCGGAGTCCTCCTCCAAAGGGAGCGGTGGGAAATCCTCTTCTCGGAACAAGTTGATGGGAGCAACCGGAGCCGCAACGCACCCGGCAGCCTGATGCCCCATCAAGCCACACCGGAAACAGGTACGGGGTTGCCGGGCATAGTACACCTTGACGTAGTACCCCATGAGCCGGACCGAAGATGGAATATCCGATCACAGGCTCATCCCCAAGGTGTGAATATTCGTCCGCCTACCTGCATATCGCCCTGAGGAGAGCGTGTTCACCCACACACTGACGACCGCCCAATACCTCTGAAAGTAACGTCGGAGGAGGTCCTCGGGAAACTCCAGGGGCGCCCCATGCACACTGACATAAGTCAGTGCACTACTACGGTCCGAGATGGACACAGCCGGCACCATCTGGCAACGGCAACGAACGTCCCTCGTAACGACGGAGGAAGTCACGGTACTCCTCCTCCAGCACAAACTTGATAACAACGCAGTGGGCAGTTATCAGCTCAACATCGTAGACGACCATCACAGGAACACGGAGCATGTCGCACATAACCATTTCAATGGCCGCATATCCAGCACGACCAGTGAACTCCAATCCCATGGAGTTCACCAGTACAATAGGAGGAAAATGGCTTCCCATGGCAAGCTCGCCATGTCAACACGCAGCCAGTCAACAACAGCAGGGGAGGGGCAGAGACGCCCACACCTCCTGGTGACGAAAACGGCAAACACCCCAAACCACCAGAGGACAGGCGACACGTCTGTACCTCACAGCATCTCCAGGTGGACTCCCTCCCCCCCCGGATACAGGTTGAACGCCGCACACATACGCCACATCCACCCTCAACATGTCACTCATCACCACCTCAACTGCTGGGTAAGACGCTGGGCCAGTAAATTCTAGGCCAATGGTATCCCTCCGCTTCACATGGGGGAGGGAGGGCCGCCATCCCTCCAACCGCCAAGGCCCCAAGGGTCCGCTCACACACAAACTACCACGGGTCAGCAAACCAGGAGCTCACAGGCGACACGTCCACCTCCGCCCAAAACTAGGCGAACACTTCAATGATTGTGTTTTAATGGTCGGCTATAGCATGGATGAAGGTATATATTCACTGATTTGCAGGGTTCGTCTCTGAGCGTATATATACGCTGACATATCGGTATAGCAATCAGTGTATATGCGGAAATAAGGGGGGGGGGGTACCTCTCTCTCTCTGTAGATTTACCAATATGTGGGGTGATCTATCAGCGAATATTCATTTATGCAAGAATAATCATAAAAAGAAACATGACTTAGTTATGTCGTTTCATTTTCCTAGTGAATACTTACACATGTTCACTTATATATATCGTTCAGCTCTCAGTTTATATACAGTGGCATGTGAGGCGGCGCTCTGAAGGTATATTCACTCGCAGATGGGGTTCAGCTCTTAGTATATATATACTTTTTTTGGGCAGATATATTCTTGGGATGATAGGAGCAGTGTGTATATGGTGCACCTCGCATCGTATATCTATCTACATATAAGGTATATATATAACGCATCAAGCAATTATGAATATACCATAAGATGTGAATTTGCAGAGTATAATCACTTAACCTTGCAGGTCAATACCATACAATTTTGTTAAAATACATATTGTTCTTGTATAGGAAACAAATAGGATTCACATATAGTACTTCCACTCATTCTCACATTTATGTATCTAAACATTACAGTGACATCTGTTTCGTTGTCTTACAGAGATAACCTTGGTGAACAGACAAACACACACTGATACAAAAGTTTGTAAAAAAACATTCAGGAAACCCCTTACTGAGTTTGTTCGAGTACAATACATTCTGAGGCTTATTATGGATATAAATAATAAACATAAGTGTTATGTAAACTCAGTGGTAAACTCAGAGAACAGTTTACCAGCCAATGTAAATTTCACTAGACGAGTTGTATATACGAACGAAAATAGAAAGCCCCTAGTGGGACTCGTGTGATTAAACAGGTCATTGTTAGTAACTCATTAATTGATAGTTTACAACATTGAATTAATCAAAATTATCTTGAGGCAGTAGACAGGATGGGGCAAACTAAAAAAAAATACAATAAGTATTAATTATTCGGAGTAAAATTACAATATTCGATATATATTTTAAGTTTAAAATTTCAGCCCAAATCTTAGCGTGGTGTATTACAAACAAAGATTATCGTAAAGAAAAATAATAATTGTGGAAAAAATGTAAAAAAAAACCAGCTATTTGGAAAACATTACATAAGCTCGATTCAGAACTTAAATTAATAACACAGAAATAGAAATCACCTCTTAGGGGTACTAATCACTATACAAGAAACTCAAGGTGATTTGCCATCAGAAATCACAAGTAAATGAGTTCATTATTTATGAAACAATATATCAATCTCTAAAACACTGTGGGTTTTGGCTCAGAAAATGTAATGCGTCACGTGGCGATTGACGTATTGACGTCTGTGAGAGCCGTGATATTGACGTCGTATCTTGACGTCGAGATATGACTTCAAATATACTGCAAAAAAATGGCTTCAGATCGTTATCTGCTGAGCTGTGTGCACCATAGGCGATGAGAATTGTATTTTATTTCTGAAATATTCAACGAATTGGAACTTCTGGGTCGGAAATTCTTTACGGTATGTCCTTTGAAAAATAAAAATGGTACTGACTGCATCGTTGACATTTTTTCCACAATAAGAATTTTTCCCGGGTCAATTATTTGCGATATTCAACACCTATAGAACTCAGGAAAAAAATTATATTTTGTCTGCAATTTATGCTATATAATATAATCTTATCCAACAAAATTTTTGAGCATTTAACACTGGCCACATTATCCTCAACGCAGCCGTTTAAATGGAAATTAAAAGTTTTAGAAAATAGTAGAATTAAAGACCTTTTAATCCAAATTCAAGATTAAGTTTCCTAAAGGCATATATGTGATGAAATGAATATAAAAACTCAGATTTACATTAACCTGGAGTTTTGCGTGAAGAACATTGCATTTTTGAGGCTGCATATACATAATATTGCAATACAAAAAAGGTTTATAATGCACATGTCAGATTATGCATTTATTCAATGGAAGCTTCCAGCTTGAGACTCTAAGCATATTATACAAAATTATAAAACTCAGGGTTAATACACAATGTGTGAGTGTTTGTATGTGTTAGTGTGAACCAATTATATCGCTTACTCTGAATGCAATGTGGAGAATTGAAACAGACAGAGTGAGCAAGGCAAGATGACCCTGCCTATCAATGTCTTCAGAACCTGTTGCTCTCCGCCGCAAGGGAACGAATCCCGGTTGTCTCTTGGAGGAGGGCGATCGGCACCGGCTCTCACAAGGATAGCGGTGAGGTAGAGACACATCACAGACCCTTGCTATGAGTCCAGACGCCGAGTTCCTCCTGCTTCTAGTCCTTCTCCTGGGGCGATGTACCTCGCCTACGTCGCTTGGAATGAAGAAAGGCGCGCCTTCACATGCCTGGGCTGTGAGGGGGTTGGCGTGGACCATCACTATACTGAGTAGCAACGCCAGGAGTACTCCCCATGCAGGGGGAGGCTCTGTTGTCGTCGCTCCTCCCGTGTGCATTGCTGCCGGGTGCTCGTCTGCTGAAATATAAATGAATAGATAACAATAATAATAATAATGAGAAAATGAGGCTGTGAGGAGGTTCGAACCTTTCACCTCAGCATTGCCAAGTGCATTCATAGATTCGCTATATATATCACGTTAGTGTGATTTCAGTGTGGGATTAATAATAATAATAATAATAATAATAATAATAAGCACAATTTGCACTCAAAACAATGCTAAGAACGGAATTCATATGTATAGTTCTGGTGTATACGTTGTGAATGTATATGTATATTCTCACAAAACATGTCGAAAACAAACAAAAGAGAAAATTCATTGTCACATCCTGATGTTCTCAGAGACTGTGTCAGCAGATTTGTGTTGTCTATAGAAATAGTTCTTACTCCTGGGAGATGAAACTGGAGAAGTGAGATTGAATGAACTAAAGAAATGGACAAGGGAAGAAATGGCCCGTGTGGATTTGTTCAAGAAATGGACAAATACCATGCCAGCAGTACACACAGCCCCGCTCCTGTGTCAAGTAAGTCCAATAGAAGTAGTATCCATTGATTGTTTCAAGCGTAGGTTAGACACATATATGAATGAGATTGGGTGGATATGAAATATGAGCTACCTTGTATGGGCCAATAGGCCTTCTGCAGTTAGCTTCATTCTTATGTTCACTCCGGGCTCGCCATAGCCCGTGCTACTTGGAACTTGTTGCAGGCGAGAAGTCACAATAACGTGGCTGAAATATGTTGACCAAACCACACACTAGAAAGTGAAGGGACGACGACGTTTCGGTCCGTCCTGGACTCAATCGACTTGAGAATGGTCCAGGACGGACCGAAACGTCATCGTCCCTTCACTTTCTAGTGTGTGGTTTGGTCAACATATTGGAATTTGTTACAAGTAGCTGAATATAAAACCACAACTATATTAATCGTGCCACGTACCATTGAGGACATGGAGGAGCGTGGTGGCAGGGTGAAGATTGGAGGGAAGGCAGGTATAGTTGCCGGCGTCTGCGGACTTTGCGTTGGATATTACCAGAGTAGATGTGACACTCATCTCACTGCCCTGGCCGCCCCGCCTCGACACCGTGAACTTCACTCTGGGGTTGTTGTATTCCAGCAGCCGCTCTCCAGAGTGGTACCAGAAGATGTAGTCGGGAAGCTGAACTGTTGAGCTCACTTTGCACTCGAGCCGAGCGGTCGATCCACTCCTCACGTACTTGTCCACAGCGCCACTCACTTCCACTTGCGGCACTGCGGAAGGGAGGACAAGAACGTTAGTTGTGGATGCGGAAATGTGGAGAACGGAAGGTTAGGATGAGGCTATCACTTCCTGCAGGTTGGTGTTCAATCCCCCCGACCGTCCACAAGTGGCTGGGCACCATTCTTTTTTCCCTCTGTCCCATCCCAAATCCTTATCCTGATCCCGTCCATAGTGATAAATAGTTGTAATGACTTGGCGTTTTCCCCCCTGATAGTTCCCTCCCTCCCTGCGGCACTGTGGATGATTCGAGGATTACCTGCGGCACTGAGAATGATTGGAGGATTACCTGCCGTTACGGCCCTATTGGGTCGCAACTGGGTTCTTTCTCTGATGTTAATAGAGTTTGGGTATCCGGCCCCAAGTTAGTAGTGGTTTTCAAGGGCTGTGTTCCATAACGCAAGTAAATTAAAGGGGAAGGGAGACAAAGGCACTAAACTTAAATATATAATTACACCACCACCATATATAAATATATAAACAGTCACTCGGGGGGGGGGGGTATAAACACTATAATATACAGAATGGTCTTCCTCTGAAGACGCAGGAATGTTCCACAGTGCTCGAGAGGAGTAGCCCTGGTCCTCTTCTTGTGGCCTCACATTGAATCCTTCGATTCTTGAGTCTACCCTGGCCACAGGCCAGCCAATTCACAGTTCCACTGGGGGCACCGTCGTGGAGGCCTTCAACCACAAGTCCAGCCTGTAGCTGGCAGGTTCCAATCAGTTCCACTGGTTAGGCCACTCCACGACCGATACTAGGGTTGCGAGCCCTAGGCAGGAGCCTCGTGTGATTTCACAGATCACTCTCCTCACCACAACTCCCCAGTGGCTAGTCTTCTCCACCAGTCAGCCCCGGGTACGACAATCCCTGGTTCTGCCACCACACAGGCAGGCTAACACAACAGTGTTCATCCGGGAAGGGGGGGGGGGGGTGACTCACAGCTTCAGCAGCAAATGCGTGGAGGTTCTACGGCTGCCTTGGGTAGGCTGCCCATCGTCGAATCCAGCAGTCCCAGGTAGACTTTGTAATCAGACACGTCATCAATACTAATGACACTCTAGGGCACCTCACTTACAGACTTAGACACAAACGCCCACCTATCCACTCCATAGATGGCGTTGCTGTCTAAGCGTCACCTCACCAGAGGTCAGCAGCGGCTATGTTACGAGCTGATTAAGACGGGAAACCAGCCCCTGTGGCCGGTATATCTCGTCCTCACTAGATGGCGTAGTCCATTTGGAGGGGGTTTCGGGAGCTGACCCACAGATGGCGCGGTCGTCACTGCTCAGTGCTCGGACGCTGGACTCGGGTCCGTAACACCTGCGGCACTGAGGTTCTACCTGTGTGAATAGACTTAGAGGATCCGTTGACGCCCAGAGTTAATACCAGCTTGAGTGTTGGGTAGTTAGACTACTTGACCTTACACTCGAGGGCTTCCGGGTTATGACACACTTGAACTGGCTTCACTTCACGAGAAGCCGCCAGACTTCCTGCGGGTTCAGTGGAGTTCCCCCCAAGGTGGTGTAACTTAAGTCGTGGTGGTACAGGAGTAAGGAGTGTATCTTGATCGCTCTATAGGTATCGATTGATTGAGTCACCTCATAGCTTCAATTGATTTTATTATTATTATTTTTATTATTGTTGTTGTTGTTTTTGTTGTACTTTAAGGCATTTTTTTTACGTATAAATGTTTCACTTTTATTTCTTTTACATCAAAAGAATAGACATAGATGTGCATATACGCTGGCTGCCTATAGTTCAGTCTTGTATTATATATATATATAAAAGGTTTACACAGATCTTTTTTACACAGAGTAAATATATATATAAAGATCTTTATACACATATATATACACACAATATACAGTAAATACAATATATAGACTGAGATTTTTATATATACATCCAGAAAAAACACATGTGAAAAATAGAGAATGTTTAACGCGTTTTCGGCTAATTCGCCTTCATCAGAGCAAAGTAGAATGAAAGTAGCATTCATTCTACTTTGCTCTGATGAAGGCGAATTAGCCGAAAATGCATTAAACGTTCTTTATTTTTCACATGTGGTTTTTCTGCATACTTGGATCAGTGATTTTGTGATTATATATATATATATATATATATATATATATATATATATATATATATATATATATATATATATATATATATATATATATATATATATATGCAACTTACATATATATGTAAGTTCTATTCAGTTGTGTATGTGTAAGCTAAAGTCTTTGAAAATGTAATAAGTTTTACGAAACGCGTTTTAGTGTCGCGTCAGACTAGAAATAAAAAATGAATTTTGGAGAATTGATTTTTGAGTTACCACCAACAGTGAAAAGAAACGTACGAAAGATCGAGAAAATTCGTGTTAGAATTATTAATCTTACTTTTTCGGTCATATTAATTAATATATATATATATATATATATATATATATATATATATATATATATATATATATATATAATATATATATATATATATATATATATATATATATATATATATATATATATATAATATATATATATATATATATATATATATATATATATATATATATATATATATATATATATATATATATATATATATATATATATATATATATATATATGACTGAAAACTCACACCCCAGAAGTGACTCGAACCCATACTCCCAGGAGCAACGCAACTGGTAACTACAGGACGCCTTAATCCGCTGTAGTTACCAGTTGCGTTGCTCCTGGGAGTATGGGTTCGAGTCACTTCTGGGGTGTGAGTTTTCAGTCGCATATAGTACTGGGGACCATTCAGGCTTGTTCGCATATATATATATATATATATATATATATATATATATATATATATATATATATGTATATATATATATATATATATATATATATATATATATATATATATATATATATATATATATATATATATATATATATATATATATATATATATGACAATGTCAGACCACGAAGGAAAAATGAAACAGGAAATTTCCTTAAGTACTTTCGTATATTAAATACATCTTCAGAAGGACCTTCTGAAGATGTATTTAATATACGAAAGTACTTAAGGAAATTTCCTGTTTCATTTTTCCTTCGTGGTCTGACATTGTCACATTCTTAATCACGTGTTTATTTTCGTGATATACACACACATATATATATATATATATATATATATATATATATATATATATATATATATATATATATATATATATATATATATATATGTCGTACCTAGTAGCCAGAACGCACTTCTCACCCTACTATGCAAGGCCCGATTTGCCTAATAAGCCAAGTTTTCATGAATTAATGTTTTTTCGACGACCTAACCTACCTAACCTAACCTAACCTAACTTTCTCGGCTACCTAACCTAACCTAACCTATAAAGATAGGTTAGGTTAGGTTAGGTAGGGTTGGTTAAGTTCGGTCATATATCTACGTTAATTTTAACTCCAATAAAAAAAAATTGACCTCATACATATTGAAATGGGTAGCTTTATGATTTCATAAGAAAAAAATAAGAGAAAATATATTAATTCAGGAAAACTTGGCTTATTAGGCAAATCGGGCCTTGCATAGTAGGCTGAGAAGTGCGTTCTGGCTACTAGGTACGACATATATAAGTAGGAGGCTTTCATCTCTCCATTTATCACATATAATCGGTGACAGCTAATTAAAACGCACAAAGTCTGGCTCCAATTAGGCCGTTAGATCTCAATGCATTGAGAACGATCGCGAACGACGGATATGTCAAAGGGGATCGCCTGATATGCGACCTCATTATCACTTTGTAAAGTGGGTGGAGCCAACATTGAAGAGATTATCAGAGCAGCAGTGAGTAAGAGGAGCAGTCAAGTGAACTTTAATTAGTTGATGTACTTGTAGAGGGGCTGAGTTATGGTTATGGATTAAAATCCGCTCTCTGGATACTCCCAAGCACTTGCCTTAGACTTTGTTATCAATAAATGGTGATTTAGGTGAACCTAACAATTACATTGATCAATTAGATTGATCAATTAGATTGATTAGATTAATAAGAAAATTAGGTGATCCTCGTGCCAGTCAAATCACTTACAAACCACATTGAAAGTTCAAATTAACATTCCACTTCTGTCTCGAAGTCTCGAACCCAGTACCACCGGAGTGGAAGACGGGAGTTTGACCGACCAGTACCATGCACAAATTGTAGGAATACCAGTCCAGCTGGTTCTTACAAGCACCAGGCACCAGCTGGATGATTGCAAGCACCAGCTGGATGATTGCAAGCACCAGCTGGATGATTGCAAGAACCAGCTGGATGATTGCAAGCACCAGCTGGATGATTGCAAGCACCAGCTGGATGATTGCAAGCACCAGCTGGATGATTGCAAGCACCAGCTGGATGATTGCAAGCACCAGCTGGATGATTGCAAGCACCAACTGGATGATTGTAAGCACCAGCAGGAAGCAACAAGTAACCGTGACTCACCAATGACGTTAAGATGGACCAGCATTGACATCTTTGGCTCGGTGGAGATCTGGCACTCATAGGTGCCAGCGTCGCGCTCCTGGACGTACTTGATGACCAGCGTCCAGGTGCCTGTATCAGGGGTGAAGTGTACGGTCAGCCGGTCGTCCCTGACGAAGGTGTAGCGGTCCACCGTCAAGATGTCCGCGTCCCTCCGCCTCACCCAAGACACCTGCAGGACGGAGACCCAATTCAGGACCCTGAATGCATTGATTAGTTAACACACACACTGTAAATATGATTTAAAACGTGTAATGGTATTTTTTTTACACAATGAGGCAGGATAGATAATATCTCTGTGAATGATTGGAGTGGAATAGGTTCATGTGAACTATCAGAGAACGTTCATCAAGAGCTGGAAATAATTATTTGATTTAGCGAGAAAACTATTTTAGACATACCCGAAGGACTTCATATCAAGCACTCGCATTTCATAAGAACATAAGAACAGAGGTAACTGCAGAAGGCCTCTTGGCCCATACGAGGCAGAACCTATTTATAAGATTTATGAGACATGAGATTTCATTCTCATAAGTCTGCTTACATATAATTACGTCGTAACATCTGCATAACAAACCAATTTACATGACGAAATCTACCAATTTACAAGAGAAATTCTACCAGTTTACATTAAATATAAGACAATCTAATTCATCAACGTGTGTGATAACATAGCATTTAACGATGAATTCAAATAAGCAACAAAGCTGCCCAGGGCACAAAATAAAAGTTAGACGTTTAATAAATAAATAAAGAATAAAGAATATGCCATGAAAGGTGATAATAACTGATAATTAGTAATGAATAAAATGGGCGATAAATCCCCCCCCTCCTAAAAAAAAAAATAATATATATAAAAAAAATTACAAACCTTCACTATTAACACCTCAAACTTTGTCGTTTAAGAAGAAAAAAATATTAAAAACTTCAGTATGAAATAATATTCTGAGTTAAAAAATACAAAAATGTCTGTTTTAGACTTTTGTTAATTTTGTTGCACTAACCGACTTATCTCCAAGCTGATTGACAGTGCAGGGAAGGTAGGCGACGGTGTCCAGGTGTACAGTGATGTTCAGGGGCTGAGGGCTGGGGAAGTAGGGACCCATGTACAGCCCTGTGCCTCCCCCTGCCTGCCCCACCATGTTCCCTGCGGGAAGAGAACCATAAGTAAGTTAGATTCAAGGAATGATTTGTTGAGCGTATAAGAAATGGTGTGCTGTTGGTTTTGGTAAGAGAGTTGACCAGACCACACACTAGAAGTTGAAGGGACGACGACGTTTCGGTCCGTCCTGGACCATTCTCAAGTCAACTTCTAGTGTGTGGTCTGGTCAACATACTTCAGCCACGTTATTGTGACTCATCGCCTGCATTTGGTAAGAGACTATTTCTTGTACCGAGTTATATATATATATGTCGTACCTAGTAGCCAGAACGCACTTCTCAGCCTACTATGCAAAGCCCGATTTGCCTAATAAGCCAAGTTTTCCTGAATTATTGTATTTTCTCAAATTTTTTTCTTATGAAATGATAAAGCTACCCATTTCATTATGTATGAGGTAAAAAAATTTATATTGGAAATAAAATTAACGGAGATATATGACCGAACCTAACCAACCCTACCTAACCTAACCTAACCTATCTTTATAGGTTAGGTTAGGTTAGGTTAGGTAGCCGAAAAAGTTAGGTTAGGTTAGGTTAGGTAGGTTAGGTAGTCGAAAAACAATTAATTTATGAAAACTTGGCTTATTAGGCAAATCGGGTCTTGCATAGTAGGCTGAGAAGTGCGTTCTGGCTACTAGGTACGACATATATATATATATATATATATATATATATATATATATATATATATATATATATATATATATATATATATATATATATATATATATATATATATATATGCAACAATGATCACAAAAACACTGATCCAAGTATGCAGAATAACCACATATGAAAAATAGAAAAATGCTTAACGCGTTTTCGGCTAATTCGCCTTCATCAGAGCAAAGTAGATTCTACTTTGCTCTGATGAAGGCGAATTAGCCGAAAACGCGTTAAGCATTTTCTATTTTTCATATGTGGTTATTCTGCATATATATATATATATATATATATATATATATATATATATATATATATATATATATATATATATATATATATATATATATATAAACAATGGAAGGGAGTACCACCTCTAGCTGGAAGAAGGGGGACCCATAGCCTCGGAGGAAACCACGCATAACGCATTAGAGGGAATGTTTAGATCCCCTCCAATACAGTTTCTGTGTGCTTTTCTCCTACCACCCCCTTCCTTTTTTATTTTTTGTGCTTTATTATGCATTTGATGGTTACAAGATATACATGGGTTGATACAAAAATAATAATGCAAAAAGGTGCTTAAAGGTTATGGATCTCTTGAAAAACACAACAATGGGAAACATTGATGAATGTCACAGACGGGTTCGATCATTGTTGCAAGTCAAACACTTCTTCGAATTCCTCTGAAGTTGGACTAGTGCCCAAGACGCAACAGGCATTTCCCCTCTGAATCGCAACACTGAGGCGCTGGAACAAGAAACTTTTTGCTCTCTGGTCTTTTGTAGCGCTGATCAATTTGTCCCCCAATTCCTTCAGGAACATCAATGCACATTTTCCCCACGAACCGAGGGTCTCCGAGCCGATCGGAACAAAGCTGTAGCAGTGTGCTAGACCTCTGTATTTAATAATTTTCTGCGATTCCCTGAAAGAAGCAGCACCACCGCTTTCACGTGTGCTGTAGTGGAGGTAGGTACTGGCCAGTGTGGCAGAGCACGTGTAGTCCCATACCACTTGCTTACCATCCTTCCAAGGTAGCAAGGTGACCTTGCTATATATATGCTATATATATATATAGCTATATATATATATATATATATATATATATATATATATATATATATATATATATATATATATATATATATATATATATATATTGCTATATATATGTATATATATATATATATATATATATATATATATATATATATATATATATATATATACATATATATATATATATATATATATATATATATATATATATATAAATATATATATATGTATATATATATAAATATATATATATATATATATATATATATATATATATATATATATATATATATATATATATATATAGTATATTTTGGTAGCAGGCTTTCCTGTAGACATATATAATTAAATATGACCGAAAAAGTAAGATTAATAATTCTAACACGAATTTTCTCGATCTTTCTTACGTTTCTTTTCCCTGTTGATGGTAATTCAAAGATCAATTCTCCAAAATTCATTTTTATTTTTAGTTTGAGGCGACACTTAAGCGCGTTTCGTAAAACTTATTACATTTTCAAAGACTTTAGTTTACAAACACACAACTGAAACTGAATACAGCTTACACATCTTCGATCTTATATCTACATTTGGGTGTGGTGGATGAGGTGAAAACAAACTTTCAACAATGGGTATTGAATGGGTATTAAATTCAAACACAAGACAGAACATGAAACAATAGGTATTGAATGGAAGTAATTGTAGAAAGCCTATTGGTCCATATTTCTTGATGCTTCTATATTGGAGCGGAGTCTTGAAGTGGGTAGAATACAGTTGTGCATTAATTGGCTGTTGATTGCTGGTGTTGACTTCTTGATGTGTAGTGCCTCGCAGACGTCAAGCCGCCTGCTATCACTGTATCTATCGATGATTTCTCTGTTGTTTGTTAAGATTTCTCTGGTTATGGTTTGTTTGTGGGAAGAGATTATATGTTCCTTAATGAAGCCCTGTTGCTTATGCATCGTTAAACGCCTGGAAAGAGATGTTGTTGTCTTGCCTATATACTGGGTTTTTTGGAGCTTACAGTCCCCAAGTGGGCATTTGAAGGCATAGACGACGTTGGTCTCTTTTAAAGCGTTCTGCTTTGTGTCTGGAGAGTTTCTCATGAGTAGGCTGGCCGTTTTTCTGGTTTTATAGTAAATCGTCAGTTGTATCATCTGATTTTTGTCTGTAGGGATAACGTTTCTACTGACAATATCTTTCAGGACCCTTTCCTCCGTTTTATGGGCTGTGGAAAAGAGGTTCCTGTAAAATAGTCTAATAGAGGGTATAGGTGTTGTGTTAGTTGTCTCTTCAGAGGTTGCATGGCGTTTTACTTTCCTTTTTGTGATGTCTTCCACGAAACCATTGGAGAAGCCGTTGTTGACTAGGACCTGCCTTACCCTACAGAGTTCTTCGTCGACTTGCTTTCATTCTGAGCTGTGGCTGAGGGCACGGTCGACGTAAGTGTTAACAACACTCTTCTTGTACCTGTCCGGGCAGTCACTGTTGGCATTCAGGCACATTCCTATGTTTGTTTCCTTAGTGTAGACTGCAGTGTGGAAACCTCCGCTCCTTTCCATGACTGTTACATCTAGAGAGGGCAGCTTCCCATCCTTCTCCATCTCGTAAGTGAAACGCAACACAGAATTCTGCTCAAATGCCTCCTTCAGCTCCTGCAGATGTCTGACATCAGGTACCTGTGTAAAATGTCGTCAACATACCTGCAGTATATGGCCGGTTTCAAGTTCATGTCGACTAAGACTTTTTGTTCGATGGTACCCATGTAGAAGTTTGCAAACAGGACACCTAGGGGAGAACCCATGGCGACCCCATCTACTTGATTATATATGTGCCCATCCGGGCTCAAGAAAGGTGCCTCTTTAGTACAAGCTTGGAGTAGTTTCCTTAGACTGTTTTCTGGTATGTCAAGAGGAGTACAGGCCGGATCACGGTACACTCTGTCGGCTATCATCCCGATTGTTTCATCCACAGGTGCGTTGGTAAACAGTGATGCTACGTCCAACGAGGCTCTTATCCCTGTGGCCCGTGTTCCCCGCAGCAAGTCAACAAATTCCTTTGGAGACTTCAGGCTGAAGGCGCAAGGGACATAAGGAGTCAGCAAGCCATTGAGTCATTTCGCCAGTCTGTACGTTTGTGTGGGTATCTGGCTGATGATTGGCCAAAGTGGGTTTCCAGCCTTGTGTGTCTTGACATTTCCATATGCATATCCAGGTTTATATTCCCCAATAATCTTTGGCAAGTGGAGTCCAGATTTCTTGGCGTTCACAGTTTCGATCAATTTGTTGACCTTTGCTTTCAGTTCGGCTGTAGTGTCCTTCGTTACCCTTTGGAATTTAGTTTGGTCAGAGAGCATGAGGTTCATTTTCGCCAGATATTCGTTTTTTTAAGAATGACGTATATTGGCGACTTGTCGCCTCTCCTGACAACTATCTCCTTGTTCTCACGAAGGCTTTTAGCTGCCGCTTTGAGCTCGGGAGACAGTATGGTGCTTCTGTAGTTGCCTCGATTCTTTCCTCCTTCCGCAATAAGTTTTGCTTGTAAGGTATCTCTGGTGGTGACCTTCTTTTGTGTTTCGAGGTCGAATATGTCGTCCAACAGAATCTCCAACTCCACATTCCGGGCCATCTCACTCGGTCTGGACATAACGTGACAGTTTATACCCAGATTTAGGAGAGTGACTTGGTCCTCAGTGAGGTTGATTCCTGCACACAACACCGATACCCCCTATTAGACTATTTTACAGGAACTTCTTCTCCACAGCCCATAAAACGGAGGAAAGGGTCCTGAAAGATATTGTCAGTAGAAACGTTATCCCTACAGACAAAAATCAGATGATACAACTGACGATTTACTATAAAACCAGAAAAACGGCCAGTCTACTCATGAGAAACTCTCCAGACACAAAGCAGAACGCTTTAAAAGAGACCAACGTCGTCTATGCCTTCAAATGCCCTCTTGGGGACTGTAAGCCTAAAAAAAACAGTATATAGGCATGACAACAACATCTCTTTCCAGGCGTTTAACGATGCATAAGCAACAGGGCTCCATTAAGGAACATATAATCTCTTCCCACAAACAAACCATCACCTGAGAAATCTTAGCAAACAACACAGAAATCATCGATAGATACAGCGATAGCAGGCGGCTTGACATCTGCGAGGCACTACACATCAAGAAGTCAACACAAGCAATCAACAGCCAATTACTACAAAACTATATTTTACCCACTTCAAGACTCCGCTCCAATATAGAAGCATCAAGAAATATGGACCAATAGGCTTTCTACAATTACTTCCATTCAATACCTATTGTTTCATGTTCTGTCTTGTGTTTGAATTTAATACCCATTCAATACCCATTGTTGAAAGTTTGTTTTCACCTCATCCACCTCACCCAAATGTAGATATAAAATCGAAGATGTGTAAGCTCTATTCAGTTTCAGTTGTGTGTTTGTAAACTAAAGTCTTTGAAAATGTAATAAGTTTTACGAAACGCGCTCAAGTGTCGCCTCAGACTAAAAATAAAAATAAATTTTGGAGAATTGATCTTTGAATTACCATCAACAGTGAAAAGAAACGTAAGAAAGATCGAGAAAATTCGTGTTAGAATTATTAATCTTACTTTTTCGGTCATATTTAATAATATATATTATTAATAATATATATTCTCTGGCGATGGTTTGGTTCGCCAGAGAAATCCTAGTAAACAACACAGAAATCATCGATAGATACAGCGATAGCAGGCGGCTTGACGTTTGCGAGGCACTACACATCAAGAAGTCAACACCAGCAATCAACAGCCAATTATTGCACAACTATATTCTACCCACCTCAAGACTCCGCTCCAATATAGAAGCATCAAGAAATATGGACCAATAGGCTTTCTACAAACACTTCTATTCAATACCCATTGTTTCGTGTTCTGTCTTGTGTTGATGAAATTAATACCCTATTAATGCCACCCCTTGTTCTGTCTTGTGTTGATGAAATTAATACCCTATTAATGCCACCTCTTGTTCTGTCTTGTGTTGATTAATGCCACATCACCCCTTCCACCTCACTCAAATGTAGATTAAAAATCGGAGATGCGTAAGTTCTATTCAGTTGTGTATTTGTAAACTAAAGTCTTTGAAAATGTAATAAGTTTTACGAAACGCGCTCGTGTCGCGTCAGACTAGAAATAAAAATGAATTTTGGAGAATTGATTTTTGATTTACCTCCAACAGTGAAAAGAAATGTACGAAAGATTGAGAAAATTCGTGTTAGAATTATTAATCTTACTTTTTCGGTCATATTTAATAATATATGTCTACAGGAAAGACTGCTACCAAAATATACTAATATATATATAAATATATATATATATATATATATATATATATATATATATATATATATATATATATATATATATATATATATATATATATATATATATATATATGTATATATATATGTATATATATATTATAATATAAAAAAAATAATAGGGGTGGTAAAAGAAGAAAAGATTAAAGTATTCAGTGAGAATCCACAAGCTCTTCTCTGAACACTATTTATTTTCGTCTTCGAGGATGTGGATCCCTTTAATTAAACCAGTGGTGGTACCCCTAAATATATATATATATATATATATATATATATATATATATATATATATATATATATATATATATATATATATATATATATATATATATATATATATATAGGAAGGGAGTACCACCTCTAGCTGGAAGAAGGGGGACCCATAGCCTCGGAGGAAACCACGCATAACGCATTAGAGGGAATGTTTAGATCCCCTCCAATACAGTTTCTGTGTGCTTTTCTCCTACCACCCCCTTCCTTTTTTATTTTTTGTGCTTTATTATGCATTTGATGGTTACAAGATATACATGGGTTGATACAAAAATAATAATGCAAAAAGGTGCTTAAAGGTTATGGATCTCTTGAAGAACACAACAATGGGAAACATTGATGAATGTCACAGACGGGTTCGATCATTGTTGCAAGTCAAACACTTCTTCGAATTCCTCTGAAGTTGGACTAGTGCCCAAGACGCAACAGGCATTTCCCCTCTGAATCGCAACACTGAGGCGCTGGAACAAGAAACTTTTTGCTCTCTGGTCTTTTGTAGCGCTGATCAATTTGTCCCCCAATTCCTTCAGGAACTTCAATGCACATTTTCCCCACGAACCGAGGGTCTCCGAGCCGATCGGAACAAAGCTGTAGCAGTGTGCTAGACCTCTGTATTTAATAATTTTCTGCGATTCCCTGAAAGAAGCAGCACCACCGCTTTCACGTGTGCTGTAGTGGAGGTAGGTACTGGCCAGTGTGGCAGCGCACGTGTAGTCCCATACCACTTGCTTACCATCCTTCCAAGGTAGCAAGGTGACCCCATCAGGGCGCTTCTGAGGGTTGTTAGGTCTGGATAAGTGTGGTTCTCTTTGTGCCGGGCAGCGGGCTGTGGCGAGGCTCCTCTTGATGATGTCGTTGACTTCTTCATGTCTTGCAATTTTACCCTGTGATTTACGACATACCAGACCATGACGACCATATTGGTCTGCCATCGCAGTTCCGCAGATGCACCTATGTTCGGTGAGGATGGGGGCGGCAAGGCGAAGGGCAACTCCAATGCGGAGAGCGTCATGACTGAGGCGAGTTCCCAGGGCTGCATTGGGCACAGCAAATAAAAAATCCCCGGCGTGGGGTGCTGTTACCGCTAGGAGGCGGGCTTTGTTTTCAGCATCAGCGTTGTCAATCATTGCTGTGACAGTCTTTTCCATTATGGGGCTATCCCAGTGGGCCTGCTTGTGGTCTTTTGGGACTTGTGGTCGGGGTTGAGGGTGTGCAATGGTGTCCCATTGTCTGGCTGCTTCGATGAACGTTTGATCATGAGTTCCCGCTGTCTCTCTCATACGCTCTGGTAGGATCTGCCCTACCAATTCGTTGGCTGCTGTACATGAGGATAAGAATGCTGGAAGTGCTACCTCAGTTGCCTTTCGTATGCCTATCCCTCCAAATCTCACTGGTAGTGTTGCTTGGTCCCACTGACTGTCATCTAAATCTAGGTTGAGCGCCTTCCTGAATATTGACCTGAGGAGCTCATCATATTGATTTAGAAGTGGGTTGCCAAAAGTTGGTGCACACCTTAAGAAGTATGTTAGCCTGGGCAGGGTAAGGCACTTTGTGAGAAGGTAGAGGGCATCGTGGGAGTCCAAGTCCCCAATTCTCTCTTCCATCCTCTTTAGGTCTCTAAACTTTTCGTCAAGGACTGCAGCAATGGCATTGTGGCCCAGTGGTGCTCCGAGTAGTGTGCTGTCGGTAGGTTTAACGACTGAGGCTTCTGGTAGAACTGATTTCACTGCTCTAATGATTACTTCACTAGATGCAATAATTTCGCACTTGGAGGGGCTAAGAACGAGACCCATGGACTCCCCCCGTGTCTTCACCAGCTGTAAGTCTTCTAGCAGGGAATCTTGTGTGCCTGCCAGAGTGCCATCATCCAGGAACCAGATGTTGAGCTCGCTGGACAGTCTGGTTGTAATTTCTCGAACCGCTATGCAAAAGAGGAACGGTGCAAGTGGGTCACCCTGTTGAATTCCCTCTGCTGAGGTGACTTCATGTTTGCCAAACAGGAGGGTTGAGTCTTTGCTGTAGCCTGCTGACACAAACGGGAGAATGCTTGGGCAATATTCCTGGACTGCAGTGAGGATTGCTTCCCTTTTGACCGAGTTGAAAGCGTTTTTAAAATCTAATTTTACTACTGCCTGGTCTTCAGTAAGAGAGCTAATGTAGGCTCGTGCAGCATGAGCCGCTGCTTCACAGCCTTGGGGGACTCCAAACCCCAGCTGGTTGGGTTGCAGCATGGTGGCTGCTTCCGTTCGGATACTTCTGACAGCAGCCCTTGCAACTAGGCGGCGAAGGGTATTACCAACGGCAATGGGTCTGATTCCTCCCCCCTTCTTTTTGAGGGCACATAGGGATGCACCAAAGAAGAATGGCAACGTACCTGTGGACGAGACAATCGGAATGATAGCCGACAGAGTGTATCGTGATCCAGCCTGTACTCCTCTTGACATGCCAGAAAGTATTCTGAGGAAACTACTCCAAGCTTGTACTAAAGAGGCACCCTTCTTGAGCCCGGATGGGCACATGTATAAGCAAGTAGATGGTGTCGCCATGGGTTCTCCCCTAGGTGTCCTGTTTGCAAACTTCTACATGGGTACCATCGAGCAAAAAGTCTTAGTCGACATGAACTTGAAACCGGCCATATACTGCAGGTATGTTGACGACATTTTTACACAGGTACCTGATGTCAGACATCTGCAGGAGCTGAAGGAGGCATTCGAGCAGAGTTCCGTGCTGCGTTTCACTTACGAGACAGAAAAGGATGGGAAGCTGCCTTTTCTAGATGTAACAGTCATGGAAAAGGGCGGAGGTTTCCACACTGCAGTCTACACTAAGGAAACAAACATAGGAATGTGCCTAAATGCCAACAGCGACTGCCCCGACAGGTACAAGAGGAGTGTTGTTAACGCATACGTCGACCGTGCTCTCAGCCACAGCTCAGAATGGAAGCAAGTCGACGAAGAACTCTGTAGGGTAAGGCAGGTTCTAGTCAATAACGGCTTCTCCAATGGTTTCATCGAAGACATCATAAGAAGGAAAGTGAAAAGCCATGCAACCTCTGAAGAGACAACTAACACAACACCTATACCCCCTATTAGACTATTTTACAGGAACTTCTTTTCCACAGCTCATAAAACGGAGGAAAGGGTCCTGGAAGATATTGTTAATAGAAACGTTATCCCTACAGACAAAAATCAGAGGATACAACTGACGATTTACTATAAAACCAGAAAAACGGCCAGCCTACTCATGAGAAACTCTCCAGACACAAAACAGAACGCTTTAAAAGAGACTAACGTCGTCTATGCCTTCAAATGCCCACTTGGGGACTGTAAGCTCCAAAAAACCCAGTATATAGGCAAGACAACAACATCTCTTTCTAGGCGTTTAACGATGCATAAGCAACAGGGCTCCATTAAGGAACATATAATCTCTTCCCATAACCAAACCATCGCCAGAGAAATCCTAGTAAACAACACAGAAATCATCGATAGATACAGCGATAGCAGGCGGCTTGACGTTTGCGAGGCACTACTCATCAAGAAGTCAACACCAGCAATCAACAGCCAATTATTGCACAACTATATTCTACCCACCTCAAGACTCCGCTCCAATATAGAAGCATCAAGAAATATGGACCAATAGGCTTTCTACAAACACTTCTATTCAATACCCATTGTTTTCTGTTCTGTCTTGTGTTGATACTTTTAATACCCTATTAATATCCCCTGTTCTGTCTTGTGTTAATGCTACATCATCCTTCCCACCTCACTCAAATGTAGATATAATATCAGAGAGACGTAAGTTCTAATCAGTTGTGTATTTGTGAAGTCTTTGAAAATGTAATAAGTTTTACGAAACGCGCCCGTGTCGCGTCAGACTAGAAATAAAAATGAATTTTGGAGAAGTGATTTTTGATTTACCTCCAACAGTGAAGCGTAATGTACGAAAGATTGAGAAAATTCGTGTTAGAATTATTAATCTTACTTTTTCGGTCGTATTTAATAATATATATATATATATATATATATATATATATATATATATATATATATATATATATATATATATATATATATATATATATATATATATATATATATATATATATATATATATATATATTATATATATATATATATATATATATATATATATATATATATATATATATATATCGTACCTAGTAGCCAGAACGCACTTCTCAGCCTACTATGCAAGGAATATTGTGATTTCTGTGTGTATTGTAGAAGCCGCCTTTATCCATAACCTTAGAGTCGACAAAGAATTTCAACATTAGGACAGGTAAATGATAACGGAATAGGCACAGGGTTAGTAGACGAGATGTTAAAAGCTAGTCCTCACTTCTTCGTAGACAATGGCTAGTGCGCTAGTGCATACGCGGTTATAGTTACGTTACCTCTCAGATACGCACCTGTTAGGTAAGTACCGAGTACGTGATATTTAAGCTGCACGGCACATGATAGTTAGGGAACACAATAGTTGATGGGTAAGCTACTCAATAGATGATTGATGACCACTACAATAGATGACGGATGGCCACCACAACACATTACGGTTCCCTAAACTGCAGCAAAATCTATTTCGACAGCTGCCCTGCAGTCATTAGCTCACACATATTAATTACATTTGAATTCTACGGTTGACTGACTTCAATAATGCATTCTTCAATTTGCTCTTCAACTAGATACTTTTATAAAACAATTTATGACAGTTGCAGTGGCAACTATTCTCTCTCTGTAGGGAGAGAGAGAGAGAGAGAGAGAGAGAGAGAGAGAGAGAGAGAGAGAGAGAGAGAGAGAGAGAGAGAGAGAGAGAGAGAGAGAGAGAGAGAGAGAGAGAGAGAGAGAGAGAGAGAGAGAAAGAGACAGAGAGACAGAAAGAGAGAGACAGAGATACATTTATCTGTAGGTCAGGGCTAACTTACCTAAGATAAGAACGACAAAACACAGTAGCAGCGACCAGCTCTCACTCTCCATGCTGGCCTCGATCGATCCCCCGTCTCCCTGGTGTTCTTCTATCACTTCTTCTCTCATTAATCAACTGTTTATTGACCGTCTTCACTTAAATTTAAATTATAAAGTTAGTTATAGTTTTTAACATATATGTCATATTTGGTTTGGCTGCATATTATCTTGCATTTCTTCCCACTTTACATATTCATATTGTTTAATTTTTTGCTCCATTGCTAGCTTGAGTATTTTTATTATCTACTTTTCCTCTCATTATTAGTGTATATATGAGAATTATGATATTTCTCAGGAAGAGGAACGATTCCTCCTCATTTTGCACTTTCTCATCACTTCATATTTTCTGTTAAGGCACCAATAAACAACCCTCAAACACGGACTCTGACACCGCCACATCTTCTCTGCTTAAGCAAGTTCAGACCACATCCCTGCATCTTCAGCACCAGGGAGGATTAAAGGATTAAATCCGATAAATCTTGATCAAATCCGTGCATCATCAACACCGTTGGAAACGGATTTATTTACGAATCCGCTCTGTACTGGCCGTCAGCACTGATGAAAGGCAAATTTTTACCAGACTGTTACATCATTAAGATCGAGAGGAGTGGAAGCAGCAGCATCCGGATGTGCCAGAGGCTGGGGGAGGACTTAGCATCATTCCTCTCCCGTTACTGTTCTTCCCAAGCCTTGAACACTTGATCAGAAAAATAATTGTTGTGTTTATTACGTTAGATCGCTGGGATTTACTTCACATGAACACTTACTCTGAATAATAGATTAATCATTGGAATTGGTACACGTTTTAAATGAAATGAACATATATGGGGGGGGGGGGATAATATTGATTTGTTTGTCTTGTATACCTAATTTTGCCTCGACCTTCTAACTTGTGTTATAGATTCCAAGCAATTAATATATAATTTGCAGCAATAAACGCTATGTTGCAAGAGTTATCTCCAATGAGCTATAGAGAAAAAGCAATTTCACTAAAAGAATATATATATATATATATATATATATATATATATATATATATATATATATATATATATATATATATATATATATATATATATATATATATATATATATATATATATATATATATATATATATATATATATATGAGAAAGCTGCATGAACGCGCAAGCCATATATCACTAAGAACTCTTTGACCCGGCCAGGATTCGAACCCATGCCGTCCAGGATCACCCCTAAACGTACACAGTACCGTGACCACCGCACCAATGATCGTCTATAAGGATTGGTCAGTCTTGGCGCTTATTAACTAAGCTCCCTGACTGACCAATCCCCGACGACACTCATGGATCCATTTGGGTACAGTTTTTCATCAAATTCTGGCGCATGCACGGGCCGCACTGAGTCTAACATGTGTGAGAAAGCTGCATGAACGCGCAAGCCAATCCTTATAGACGATCATTGGTGCGGTGGTCACGGTACTGTGTACGTTTAGGGGTGATCCTGGACGGCATGGGTTCGAATCCTGGCCGGGTCAAAGAGTTCTTAGTGATATATATATATATATATATATATATATATATATATATATATATATATATATATATATATATATATATATATATATATATATATATATATATATATATATATATATATATATATATATATATATATATATATATATATATATATATAAATGTAGAAATGTCCACATTTCTGTCCACACGAGTGGATGTGAAGAGAACTAATGTCAGTGGAGATGGGTATGATGTGAAGATATATTTAATGAAGAGTGTATGTGGCCTTCTCACTCTCATCACAGTGATGAAACGTGACAGGAAAAGTGTGTGCGAGAAAAACAGAGAGATAGTGTGGCTTTGTGTGGGGGAAGAGAGAGAGAGATAGTGTGGCTTTGTGTGGAGGAAGAGAGAGATAGTTTGGGTTTGTGTGGGGGAAGAGAGAGAGAGAGAGATAGTTTGGCTTTGTGTGGAGGAAGAGACAGAGAGATAGTGTGGCTTTGTGTGGGGGAAGAGAGAGAGAGAGATAGTTTGGCTTTGTGTGGGGGAAGAGAGAGAGAGAGAGAGATAGTTTGGCTTTGTGTGGAGGAAGAGAGAGATAGTTTGGCTTTGTGTGGGGGAAGAGAGAGAGAGAGATAGTTTGGCTTTGTGTGGGAGAAGAGAGAGAGAGATGGTTTGGCTTTGTGTGGGGAAAGAGAGAGATAGTGTGGCTTTGTGAGGGGGGAAGAGAGAGAGATAGTTTGGCTTTGTGTGTCATAATATTCGCTGTAAGGTCAACATAATTATGTAAACACAAACATGAGGTGTTGCACTCTCCATGGCTTGTTTGTAAATAGAAAATCCTTCTAACTATCATGAAAAAGAAACATTGTAAACCACAGAAGAATGTGAACCACTTTTTTTGAGCGCTTCGATTGTTCAAAAACACTCAAGTGTTCGTTTTCCCTTCCTATTCCCCCAGTAGTAATTATAGGGACTTGGTTTTGAAGTTATTTAAAAAAATGGGTTGATGGTGTTATAGGGAAGCAAATAGACGAAGAGTTATGGTGTACTGAGGCAAGAAAAGGCTTTAAACTTACTAACAAGAGTCAGAATTAGCCTTTTTCTGTCCTTATTTGTTAGAAATAAAATAAAAATTGACAATCCTGGAAATAAGTAGTCGTCACTGCTTCTAAATTTTATTAGCATATTTCAAAACATTTAACAAAATTCGCACGATATAAGCAAAATTTAACGTTAAAATAAATCAGCGTGGGTGATGTAGAGAGTGAACAATGTGATCCACATAGTAGACTTGGAGTAAGGACTGGGAAGGCGTTATGAAGAGGCAATATACCAAGAACAAAATAAGTGAAAACTGTAGGTTACCACTCAACACATTCTCCTGGTTATATAGTACCTATTATGACGGTCGTCAGTAGTCAGAATTCGTACGTTCTTAGGTTTTAGATAGTAATATAGTGACTAGTAAGTAGTTTAAAAAAAAAAAAACATCGATTTTGAACCAAAAAATTATTTGCAAAAACACACCAAAAAAAACAATAAAAAACATAACATATATGAGCATTCATGAATTATTTAGAGATAACTAATTCAAAAATACCTAAAATCGAAAAGTCCAATTAAAAATTAATTTAATCCCAAAAACTGTGGGTGTTGAAATTTGTCAAAATCAAATCAGAGCAAATTAAAATTCCTCTTCGTCACATCGATATAGAAACCTTAACTTATTTACAATTTACTCCCCCCCCCCAAAAAAAAATAAATAAATAAATAAATACATAAACCCACTAAAAATTATTTAAACCTAATAAAATTTCCCTACCTGCCAAAGACATGTACATCAGATAACACGAGATAATCAGTAAATATCAAAGATAAAGAAACTAGTTAATAAATACAAGGATATACACAACCAGAGGTTTACCTGGCTTTTGTCCTAGACTAAAGTGTACTTTGGTGGTTGGTCAGTAAACTATTGAGGTGGCCATTGTTACCAATTGTGGTAGCTATTATGGCCAATTGTGGTAGCTATTATGGCCAATTGTGGTAGCTATTATGGCCAAAATTGTGGTGGCCACATAATGCCTTTTTCACGGTTGATGGACCTTAAGCCCAACACCAAACCGACAAACGAATTATTTACAAAAAAATTCGTTAAACGAATGCAAATGTGTGTTTTTTCTGACATATTTTCATTCATTTTCACGGGGACAGTACGCCTGTGTATATATAATTTTACTTTAGGCCTGTATCGAGGTCCTCTCCGTGGCCGAATTATTGATTTTCCTCAAGATGCCACCCACAACAGTTTGCTTTCTCCCGGGTACCTTATTTAATGCTAGTTGAGCAGAGGTATTAAGTGAAAGAAAACGTGCTAAACCATATCTGTCCTGCCCTGGAATGGAACCCTAGATCCCTGAGTGTGAGTTGAGAACGAAGCCAACTGCAAGGGAGCTGTAGGGAATTATCCTCGTATCCACATATCCCTACTCATTATCCTCATATCCTTACCAAGTGCTATATATACTATATACCGAACCTTACCTGGCGTAACCAAATCTAGGTTAACCTAACCTTACCATATCAAAAGTGGCCTAACCAAATAAATCTTAACCTGAACCTTAACTCTCCTAATCTAACCTAATCGACAAAGATTAAAAGATAAACCTTCCCTTTTTCTAGTATAATCACTAAATAATCCTTCTATTTCCCTAGTATGGTACCTAGATAATCCTCCCATTTCCCTAGTACGGTAACTAGATAATCCTCCCATTTCCCTAGTATGGTACTTAGATAATCCTCCCATTTCCCTAGTATGGTAACTAGATAAACATTCACTTTTTTTCTCGATAGATGGAGCCTAGAGCCTAAAAAAGAGAGACAGCAGCTCAGGTGAGGAAGAGAAGATTGAATCCAGCCATGCAGATAGTTATTAGGCTGTCTGGAGCGAGCTTCTCTGACTTGTGAAGAGTGATGTCGAGTGAAAGTAAAGTGAATCTTGCGCTTCTTCAATAAAGTTAAGATCAAGGAAGACTGAGGTCGTTGTCGTCGAGGGCATCTCGACAGTAAAGAGGAACCTGAGGCTCATATAACTTGTTTTATTATATAATTTATTTGTCTGAAATACGAATGACATGTCACAGAAATGTTTATAAATTTCTATTTGTTTTGTTTTAAAATCAGGTACTTGTTGAATTATTAAGTAATCGGCAATTTTATGCGTTTGAAAATATTACTAAAAAGATTACAATAAAATGTATATTATAAGTTTGCAATTTATATTTTTGACCATAATAATGAAATTAATTGACGGAGGATTTTTCCAGACCATTTTTCAGCAGTTTCTTTATTGCTATGTAATACATTTTCTGAGGGAGATTTGGAGGGGGAGAGAGAGAGAGAGAGAGAGAGAGAGAGAGAGAGAGAGAGAGAGAGAGAGAGAGAGAGAGAGAGAGAGAGAGAGAGAGAGAGAGAGAGAGAGAGAGAGAGAGACAGACAGACAGACAGAGATAGAGACAGAGGCAGAGACAGACAAAGACAGAGAACGCTCAGAGAATCTTTCACACACTCTCTTTTTTTTCTCTCTCTCTCCCTCTCTCTCTCTCTCTCTCTTTCATTTTCACCCTAAGTCACTGCTAGTGGCCCTAAACTCCACTCTCCCTCACTACTAGTGCCATCATGCCTCAACCTTCTTCACTGTAGGCATCACTCCTAGTATTTCATTCTTCTGAGCCTTCACCTTCACTTTAATGTTATCGTTACTTTTCTTTCTTCACCTTCGTCACATTTTCAGTGATGTTACCTCGATCATGAAAACTATAGTTTCGCTACTGACAGCTAAAGCTTGCTCCTGACAGCTGAAGTTTTGCTACTGACAGCTAATACTTTGCTCCTGACGGAGGCATACAGACAGTTGACAGCCATCTGGGAAGTCAGGATAAAACACCTTTATTAATAAAGACGTATCAATTAGACTCCCTGAAAGGCCCGGATTTTTTTTTTTTGCCTTCATGAAGGAAGTGAATGAAAAAACTCATTGAGAGAGATTGCTGTACCAAAGAACGCCATTACAAATAACACGACCATTGCCGGAAATCCCAAAATACCAGGGAAATGGGCTGAATACGTCGCGTGCCTTACGAGCCTTACGAGGCAGCCACTCAGAAAATCAGATCGGTCAAAAGGCTTTTTAGAACCAGGGGCCAGATTCACGAAAGCACTTACGCAAGTACTTACGAACATGTACATCTTTCCTCAATCTTTGACGGCTTTGGTTACATTTATTAAACAGTTTACAAGCATGAAAACTTGCTAATCAACTGTTGTTATTGTTATAAACAGCCTCCTGGTGCTTCGGAGCTCATTAACTGCTTAATAATTGTAAACAAAGTCGCCAAAGATTGAGGAAAGATGTACACGTTCGTAAGTGTTTTCGTAAGTGCTTTCGTGAATCTGGCCCCAGGTTGGCTCAGAAAAAAATAAAAAAGGATACTATGTTCTTCCTTCCTGGCCCCACCCAGTAAAAAAATATTGAATGGATTTCAGTTCCCATTAACGGTGTTTAATCACGCCTGAAGTGAACTATGTAGGATTAATATGTTGAGACGGTAGTGGAGTCTGATGTTTCAGGTGTTGATGAAGCTGAGTGCTCGCAGCAGGTGTTTACATGATGATGTGTGTGTTGAATACTGACGTCTTAAGATGGTAAATATGTGGTAATTCGTAGATTCCAGATGAGCAAGTACTATATATTCGCAATAGCTTGGCGCTTCCCCCCCCCCCCCCTAATAGTCCCCTTCCCTTCGCCCCAGACAGCTCTGAATACTGCTGTCTGCGAGACAATGATCACGACATACCGATTCCTCTGAGGATAACTGACTCTCATAAAATTTACTTATTGTAAATTCCTCCTTATAGTCTACCGTAAACAAATGCCATTGGTTTGCTCAGCTGATTTGGCTTGAGTAAACTTCAAGATGAAATTTCAAACTCCATTTGACATACGTCAAATGATAAGAACTTTATCCGCACTAATTAGAATTTTTCACTTGTTCCGTTTAACTGTTCGTACCAGCAATAGAGCTTCCAAATTCACCTTACTCACCTGGACGTTCA
This sequence comes from Procambarus clarkii, assembly GCF_040958095.1. Classification (NCBI taxonomy): domain Eukaryota; kingdom Metazoa; phylum Arthropoda; class Malacostraca; order Decapoda; family Cambaridae; genus Procambarus; species Procambarus clarkii. Next base: position 16,189,216 of record NC_091163.1, read on the forward strand.
GTAAAGTGAATGTCAGCTCATCTGAGCGTTATCTTGAGATCTTGAGGTTATCTTGAGATGATTTCGGGGCTTTAGTGTCCCCGCGGCCCGGTCCTCGACCAAGCGTCCACCCCCAGGAAGAAGCCCGTGACAGCTGACTAACACCCAGGTACCTATTTTACTGCTAGGTAACAGGGGCATCGGGTGAAAGAAACTCTGCCCATTGTTTCTCGCCGGCGCCCGGGATCGAACCCGGGACCACAGGATCACAAATTCAGCGTGCTGTCCACTCGGCCGACCGGCTACCATTCGCTCCCAGCGTTCAGTAAGATGAATATGAGCTCACCTGAGCGCTCAGTAAGATGAATATGAGCTCACCTGAGCGCTCAGTAAGATGAATATGAGCTCACCTGAGCGTTCAGTAAGATGAATATGAGCTCACCTGAGCGCTCAGTAAGATGAATATGAGCTCACCTGAGCGCTCAGTAAGATGAATATGAGCTCACCTGAGCGCTCAGTAAGATGAATATGAGCTCACCTGAGCGCTCAGTAAGATGAATATGAGTTCACCTGAGCGTTCAGTAAGATGAATGTGAGCTCACCTGAGCGTTCAGTAAAGTGAATGTGAGCTCATCTGAGCGCTCAGTAAGATGAATATGAGTTCACCTGAGCGTTCAGTAAGATGAATGTGAGCTCACCTGAGCGTTCAGTAAAGTGAATGTGAGCTCATCTGAACGCTCAGTAAGATGAATATGAGCTCACCTGAGCGCTCAGTAAGATGAATGTGAGCTCCGTCGAGCGCTCACTAAGGTAAATGTGATCTCACCTGAGCGCTCAGGAAGACGAGACTTGCAGCGTTATTTGTGCTCAGATGCACAAGACCAGACTAAGAATGGACTAAAACACTTAAGAGCAGAGTGCCACTTAACTCTCTCCTTAAGTGTTGCTGCCAAAAAGTGTCACTGTCTCTCCCACTTTTTCCTCGTCCATCCTCGTGCTGGAAGAGAATAGTTAACGCGCTTCCCTTGTTCCCTGTCACAGGGTCTTAACGAAGCCCATTCAGTCACTGAGAAAACTGCAGCTAAATCATTTTCTGAATTGCAAGACACATTATTCTTCCACATTTTTTGCCTCAGAAGATACTAATAATATTTCCAAAAGTAATAATTAATATATATATATATATATATATATATATATATATATATATATATATATATATATATAACTGAAAACTCACACCCCAGAAGTGACTCGAACCCATACTCCCAGGAGCAACGCAACTGGTATGTACAAGACGCCTTAATCCACTTGACCATCACGACCGGACAAAATGAGGTGATAGCCGAGACTATTTGAACCACCCCACCGCCGGCACTCGGATAGTAATCTTGGGCATAGCATTTTACCAAATCACCTCATTCTTTGGGGCACACGTGAGGAACACAAATGCGAACAAGCCTGAATGGTCCCCAGGACAATATGCAACTGAAAACTCACACCCCAGAAGTGACTCGAACCCATACTCCCAGGAGCAACGCAACTGGTATGTACAAGACGCCTTAATCCACTTGACCATCACGACCGGACAAAATGAGGTCATAGTCGAGGCTATTTGAACCACCCCACCGCCGGCACTCGGATAGTAATCTTGGGCATAGCATTTTACCAAATCACCTCATTCTTTGGGGCACACGTGAGGAACACAAATGCGAACAAGCCTGAATGGTCCCCAGGACAATATGCAACTGAAAACTCACACCCCAGAAGTGACTCGAACCCATACTCCCAGGAGCAACGCAACTGGTATGTACAAGACGCCTTAATCCACTTGACCACCACGACCGGACAAAATGAGGTGATAGCCGAGGCTATTTGAACCACCCCACCGCCGGCACTCGGATAGTAATCTTGGGCATAGCATTTTACCAAATCACCTCATTCTTTGGGGCACACGTGAGGAACACAAATGCGAACAAGCCTGAATGGTCCCCAGGACAATATATATATATATATATATATATATATATATATATATATATATATATATATATATATATATATATATATGCAAACAAGCCTGAATGGTCCCCAGGACTATATACAACTGAAAACTCACACCCCAGAAGTGACTCGAACCCATACTCCCACAACTGGTATGTACAGGGACGCCTTAATCCGCTTGACCATCACGACCGGACATAAGGAAGTGATAGCCGAGGCTATATGAACCACTTCCCCGCCGGCACTCGGATGGTAATCTTGGGCATAGCATTTTATCAAATCACCTCATTCTTTGGGGCACACGTGAGGAACACAAATGCAAACAAGCCTGAATGGTCCCCAGGACTATATACAACTGAAAACTCACACCCCAGAAGTGACTCGAACCCATACTCCCACAACTGGTATGTACAGGGACGCCTTAATCCGCTTGACCATCACGACCGGACATAAGGAAGTGATAGCCGAGGCTATATGAACCACTTCCCCGCCGGCACTCGGATGGTAATCTTGGGCATAGCATTTTATCAAATCACCTCATTCTTTGGGGCACACGTGAGGAACACAAATGCAAACAAGCCTGAATGGTCCCCAGGACTATATACAACTGAAAACTCACACCCCAGAAGTGACTCGAACCCATACTCCCACAACTGGTATGTACAGGGACGCCTTAATCCGCTTGACCATCACGACCGGACATAAGGAAGTGATAGCCGAGGCTATATGAACCACTTCCCCGCCGGCACTCGGATGGTAATCTTGGGCATAGCATTTTATCAAATCACCTCATTCTTTGGGGCACACGTGAGGAACACAAATGCAAACAAGCCTGAATGGTCCCCAGGACTATATACAACTGAAAACTCACACCCCAGAAGTGACTCGAACCCATACTCCCACAACTGGTATGTACAGGGACGCCTTAATCCGCTTGACCATCACGACCGGACATAAGGAAGTGATAGCCGAGGCTATATGAACCACTTCCCCGCCGGCACTCGGATGGTAATCTTGGGCATAGCATTTTATCAAATCACCTCATTCTTTGGGGCACACGTGAGGAACACAAATGCAAACAAGCCTGAATGGTCCCCAGGACTATATACAACTGAAAACTCACACCCCAGAAGTGACTCGAACCCATACTCCCACAACTGGTATGTACAGGGACGCCTTAATCCGCTTGACCATCACGACCGGACATAAGGAAGTGATAGCCGAGGCTATATGAACCACTTCCCCGCCGGCACTCGGATGGTAATCTTGGGCATAGCATTTTATCAAATCACCTCATTCTTTGGGGCACACGTGAGGAACACAAATGCAAACAAGCCTGAATGGTCCCCAGGACTATATACAACTGAAAACTCACACCCCAGAAGTGACTCGAACCCATACTCCCACAACTGGTATGTACAGGGACGCCTTAATCCGCTTGACCATCACGACCGGACATAAGGAAGTGATAGCCGAGGCTATATGAACCACTTCCCCGCCGGCACTCGGATGGTAATCTTGGGCATAGCATTTTATCAAATCAGTTGTATATAGTCCTGGGGACCATTCAGGCTTGTTTGCATTTGTGTTCCTCACGTGTGCCCCAAAGAATGAGGTGATTTGATAAAATGCTATGCCCAAGATTACCATCCGAGTGCCGGCGGGGAAGTGGTTCATATAGCCTCGGCTATCACTTCCTTATGTCCGGTCGTGATGGTCAAGCGGATTAAGGCGTCCCTGTACATACCAGTTGTGGGAGTATGGGTTCGAGTCACTTCTGGGGTGTGAGTTTTCAGTTGTATATAGTCCTGGGGACCATTCAGGCTTGTTTGCATTTGTGTTCCTCACGTGTGCCCCAAAGAATGAGGTGATTTGATAAAATGCTATGCCCAAGATTACCATCCGAGTGCCGGCGGGGAAGTGGTTCATATAGCCTCGGCTATCACTTCCTTATGTCCGGTCGTGATGGTCAAGCGGATTAAGGCGTCCCTGTACATACCAGTTGTGGGAGTATGGGTTCGAGTCACTTCTGGGGTGTGAGTTTTCAGTTGTATATAGTCCTGGGGACCATTCAGGCTTGTTTGCATTTGTGTTCCTCACGTGTGCCCCAAAGAATGAGGTGATTTGATAAAATGCTATGCCCAAGATTACCATCCGAGTGCCGGCGGGGAAGTGGTTCATATAGCCTCGGCTATCACTTCCTTATGTCCGGTCGTGATGGTCAAGCGGATTAAGGCGTCCCTGTACATACCAGTTGTGGGAGTATGGGTTCGAGTCACTTCTGGGGTGTGAGTTTTCAGTTGTATATAGTCCTGGGGACCATTCAGGCTTGTTTGCATTTGTGTTCCTCACGTGTGCCCCAAAGAATGAGGTGATTTGATAAAATGCTATGCCCAAGATTACCATCCGAGTGCCGGCGGGGAAGTGGTTCATATAGCCTCGGCTATCACTTCCTTATGTCCGGTCGTGATGGTCAAGCGGATTAAGGCGTCCCTGTACATACCAGTTGTGGGAGTATGGGTTCGAGTCACTTCTGGGGTGTGAGTTTTCAGTTGTATATAGTCCTGGGGACCATTCAGGCTTGTTTGCATTTGTGTTCCTCACGTGTGCCCCAAAGAATGAGGTGATTTGATAAAATGCTATGCCCAAGATTACCATCCGAGTGCCGGCGGGGAAGTGGTTCATATAGCCTCGGCTATCACTTCCTTATGTCCGGTCGTGATGGTCAAGCGGATTAAGGCGTCCCTGTACATACCAGTTGTGGGAGTATGGGTTCGAGTCACTTCTGGGGTGTGAGTTTTCAGTTATATATATATATATATATATATATATAAGGAGAAGGTTGATTGATGAAGATTAAGCCACCCAAAAGGTGGCACGGGCATGAATAGCCCGTAAGTGGTGGCCCTTTTAAGCCATTACCAGTATCAAGAGCTGATACTGGAGATCTGTGGAGGTGCGAATGCACCCTGCATGACGGGAGATGTCTCCCTTATGAATGTGTTAAGATGAAGATGAAGCAACCCAAAAGGTGGCACGAGCATAAATAGCCCGTAAGTGGTGGCCATTTTAAGCCATTACCAGTATCAGGAGCTGATACTGGAGATCTGTGGAGGTGCGAATGCACCCTGCATGACGGGAGATGTCTCCCTTGTGAATGTGTTAAGATGAAGATGAAGCCACCCAAAAGGTGGCACGGGCATGAATAGCTCGTAAGTGGTGGCCCTTTTGAGCCATCACCAGTATCAATAGATGATACTGGAGATCTGTGGAGGTGCGACTGCACCCTGCGTGACGGGAGATGTTTCCCGGACCAAATGGTGACCAGATCGTGATGAGGAATGATGATGATGAAGATGAAGCCACCCAAAAGGTGGCACGGGCATGAATAGCTCGTAAGTGGTGGCCCTTTTGAGCCATTTACCAGTATCAAGAGCTGATACTGGAGATCTGTGGAGGCGCGACTGCACCCTGCGTGACGGGAGATGTCTCCCTTGTGAATGTGTTAAGATGAAGATGAAGCCACCAAAAAGGTGGCACGGGCATAAATAGCCTGTAAGTGGTGGCCATTTTAAGCCATTTCCAGTATCAAGAGCTGATACTGGAGATCTCTGGAGGTGCGAATGCACCCAGCGTGACGGGAGATGTCTCCCTTGTGAATGTGTTAAGATGAAGATGAAGCCACCAAAAAGGTGGCACGGGCATGAATAGCTCGTAAGTGGTGGCCCTTTTGAGCCATTACCAGTATCAAGAGCTGATACTGGAGATCTGTGGAGGCGCGACTGCACCCTGCGTGACAGGAGATGTCTCTCGGACCAAGTGGTGGTCAAACACGATTGATTGATTGATAAAGATTAAGCCACCCAAAAGGTGGCACGGGCATGAATAGCCCGTAAGTGGTGGCCCTTTTGAGCCATTACCAGTATCAAGAGCTGATACTGGAGATCTGTGGAGGTGCGAATGCACCCTGCGTGACGGGAGATGTCTCCCGGACCAAGTGGTGACCAGATCTGGGAGAAGGATGATGATGATGATGAAGATTAAGCCACCCAAAAGGTGGCACGGGCATGAATAGCCCGTAAGTGGTGGCCATTTTAAGCCATTACCAGTATCAAGAGCTGATACTGGAGATCTGTGGAGGTGCGAATGCACCCTGCATGATGGGAGATGTCTCCCTTGTGAATGTGTTAAGATGAAGATGAAGCCACCCAATAGGTGGCACGGGCATGAATTGGTAAGTGGTGGCCCTTTTGAGCCATCACCAGTATTAATAGATGATACTGGAGATCTGTGGAGGTGCGACTGCACCCAGCGTGACGGGAGATGTCTCCCGTGTTTTAAACAGATGAAGAAGATGAAGATGAAGCCACCCAAAAGATGGCACGGGCATGAATAGCTCGTAAGTGGTGGCCCTTTCGAGCCATCACCAGTATCAAGAGCTGATACTGGAGATCTGTGGAGGTGCAAGTGCACTCAGCGTGACGGGAGATGTCTCCCATGAATGTGTCCAAGATGACGATTAAACCATCGAAAAGGTGGCACGGGCATGAATAGCCCGTAAGTGGTGGCCCTTTTGAGCCATTACCAGTATCAAGAGCTGATACTGGAGATCTGTGGAGGTGCAACTGCACCCTGCGTGACGGGAGATGTCTCCCGGACCAAGTGGTGACCAAATGGTGCTGCTGCCAGGGCCTGCAACCTAATGTGGGAGAAGGGAGAAGGGGGAGGATATATAGGCCGACACCTGACCAACCCATCCCTAGGGTTGGTCAGGTGTAATTAACCAAGAAACAGGTATAGCTTAGCTTAGAATGGTCAAAGAGGATTAAGCGGTCAGAGAATACGGATGAAAGATTAAAGAAAAGCCTCATGAACACACAATATATTAATATACAATTATAATGAGACATTGTAAGCCTCTCTATCAGAGTTGTTTCTTAAACTGTTGTGCAATATTATAACTTAAAAATGGATCAAGTTTGTACATTCCAGTACTAACATTAAGAAGATTTGGACACTGACTGATTAGAGCAGACTCAATCAAATTCCGTTCCACGAAATCCCCACAATTGGTAATGCTTTTTGCCCCATTCCAGTTAATATTGTGATCGCATAAACTCGTATGTAGATACAATGCATTAGACGTTTGGGCAGTTCTAATACTATAAGCATGTTGTGACAACCGCAATTGTAAGGACTTTCCTGTTTGTCCAAGGTACACAGAATCACAATCATTGCAGGGAATCGAATACACACAACCTGCTGTATCAGGGGAGTTTTTTTATTAAATTGGATTTGATCGTACTATTAGTGAACACCAAATTTATATTAAGTTTCTTAAAAATCAGAGACAATTTTTCAAGTCCACTCGCATAAGGTACCACCAATGAGTTAATAATTTTTGGTTTCGCCTTAGGGACGTGATTATAAAACGTACGCTTGGCTTGTACTAACGAGAAATCCAAAAACCTCTTAGGATATTGTAAACTCTTCCCAATTTCATATATTTTAGCAATCTCTTCATCAAAAAACTCAGGGCTGCAAATCCTCAAAGCTCGTAGAAACATTCCTGAAAATACTGCCTGTTTAACTTTACTATGATGATTCGAATAAAAATTAACATACGACCCCACATTGGTAGGTTTCCTATACACATTAAATTTGAACTTTCTAGTGACTCTATGAATCATAATGTCCAAAAACGGAAGAGTACCATTCTCCTCAGTCTCACAAGTGAATTTTATTGAAAGTACCAAAGAATTGAGTTCATTAAGAAAAACTATCCGAAAAAAAACTAAGCCGAAACGTTCACCTCATTTCATATTTCTCTGTGGATTTTCCGCATATATATATATATATATATATATATATATATATATATATATATATATATATATATATATATATATATATATATATATATATATATTTATATATATATATTTATATATATATATATATTTATATTTATATATATATATTTATATATTTTTATAGGTAAAAAGAGAGCTTGGTACAAAAGGATTAAAAATGGGGAGGTCACTTTAGAACAGGAATTCGTACAACTGGTTAGAAATGTTAAAAAAGAGATAAGGAAAGCAAAAAGAAACTATGAAGTTTGCATAGCAGGGCAAGCAAAGACAAATCCTAAAGGGTTTTTTCAGTTATATCGTACTAAGACTAGGGAAAGGATAGGTCCATTAAAAACTGAGACAGGTCAAATAACAGATAGTGATGAAGAGATGAGTAGTATTTTTAATAAATATTTTGTATCTGTATTTACTAAAGAGGAACTTAACAATATGCCTTCAGCCGAACAAGTCTATGTGGGTGGGGACGAGGACAGGTTGACGAGTTTAACAGTTACCAGGGAGGATGTTCTTAAACAAATAGTAAAACTCAAACCAAACAAATCCCCAGGGCCGGATGAAGTGTTTGCCAGGGTGCTTAAAGAATGCAAAGAGGAGCTTTGTGACCCACTGTCAACCATATTTAATAAATCATTAGAGTCAGGCAGAGTGCCAGAGTTTTGGAAAGTTGCTAATGTGATACCAGTTTTTAAGAAAGGAGATAGATCACTTGCGTCTAACTATCGACCAATTAGCCTAACGTCTATTGTGGGAAAGTTACTCGAATCTATAATAGCAAATAAAATTCGTCTTCATCTTGAAAAACATAAATTAATAATTGAGTCGCAACATGGTTTTATAAATGGCCGTTCATGTTTAACAAATTTGTTATCTTTTTATTCTAGCATTGTTGAGGCAGTTGATAGTGGTAAGGATTGCGATGTTGTATACCTTGACTTTAGCAAAGCTTTTGATACAGTGCCACATGAAAGACTGATTAAAAAGATAGAGTCTCATGGTATTGGGGGTGTTATATTAAGCTGGATTAGGGCATGGCTATACCAAAGGAAACAGAGAGTTAGTATAAATGGAATCAAGTCAGAGTGGGAAAATGTTGTAAGTGGAGTGCCTCAAGGCTCTGTCCTGGGACCTCTGTTGTTTATAATATATATAAATGATTTAGATTCAGGTTTGAGTAGCAACATTTGCAAATTTGCCGATGATACGAAAATCGGTAGGGAAATTAATTCGGAGGAGGACTCACTATCACTTCAAGTTGATCTAGATAGGGTTTTGAAATGGTCAAAGGATTGGCAGATGCAGTTTAATGCTGATAAATGTAAAGTTCTGAGGTTAGGTAATGATGATAGAGTTACAAGATACGAGCTAGATGGTGTTGTGATTGCGAAGTCGGATTGCGAAAGGGATCTGGGAGTTATGATTAGTAAGAATTTAAAACAAAAGGATCAATGCATAAATGTTCGTAATAAGGCAAATCGGACACTTGGATTTATTAATCGCAGCGTTAGTAACAAGACACCTGGTGTGGTTCTCAAGCTATATCTTGCTCTAGTTAGGCCCCATTTAGATTATGCAGTTCAGTTTTGGTCGCCATATTATAGAATGGATATAAATTCACTTGAACGTGTCCAGCGTAGGATGACTAAGTTAATTCCCCAAATTAGAAATCTTTCATATGAAGAAAGATTAACAAAGCTTAAGTTGCATTCACTGGAAAGGCGAAGAGTTAGGGGTGACATGATAGAGGTTTACAAGTGGATGAATGGACATAACCGGGGGGATATTAATAGGGTATTAAAAGTATCAACACAGGACAGAACACGAAACAATGGGTATAAATTGGATAAGTTTAGATTTAGGAAAGACTTGGGTAAATACTGGTTCAGTAACAGGGTTGTTGATTTGTGGAACCAATTGCCGCGTAACATTGTGGAGGTGGGGTCCCTCGATTGTTTCAAGCACGGGTTGGACAAGTATATGAGTGGGATTGGGTGGTTATAGAATAGGAGCTGCCTCGTATGGGCCAATAGGCCTTCTGCAGTTACCTTTGTTCTTATGTTCTTATATATATATTTATATATATATATATATATATATATATATATATATATATATATATATATATATATATATATATATATATATATATGTCAATAAAAATAAATAACAATAATTATAAATAGTTATATAAATATAAACAGTCATTATAAATAGCATTACATAAGCTATATCCTGTTGAATATATTTGCCAGGTAATTTCATCAGTTCTTGTCAACACACAGCACCGCGCCTGTGCCAGGTAAGTCCACTACGGGCTCACCATAGCCCGTGCTACTTGGCCCGCTCCTGTGTCAGGTAAGTTACGGGGCTAACCATAGCTTGTGCTATTTGGAACTTGTTCCGAGTAGCTGAATCTATAACAACATCAGTTCTTGTGGTAGTAAATTAGCTAGGCCGCTGGTGATAATTAATAGCTTCGGGATAAGTTAATTATCTATGCAGGTGTAGGGCAGGTGAGGTAATTACCGAAGGAAGTGTTAGGATAGAATGTCTGGGACGTGATGTGACGGCAGGATAGGAGCTGGGATGGGAGGCCGCAGGTAAAGAATAGTGCCTAGCCAATCGATAAATCGGGGGGAATCGCTCGCTGCAATGGATATAGACCATCCCTCTACCGTCCAGCACAAGTGGATGGTGGTGATTGAGATTCAATTTGGAGTTAAATTAATTTCCTTGATAACTGGTACAAATGAAACACATTTTTTGTTTTTTTGTGTAATTAATAGCTTATCATATCCAAGCTTCGCCGTGCGTGTTAAAAACCTTAACACGCACGGTTAATTAATTAATTAATTAATTAATTAAACATTAATTAAACATTAATTAATATTAATTAATTCTAATTAGTATTAATTCTAATTAGTATTAATTCTAATTAAGACAGTCCTGAGAAACGCCTACAATCTTGCTAAGTAAATTTTTCATGGAAAGTAATGATTACATAAGAATTAATAACTTAATTACATAAGAATTACGGAACTGCAGCAGGTCTATATTGGCCTATACGAGGCAGTTCCGATTTAAATAACCACCGCAAACTGATTCATATATTTTTCTAACCTTAGCGAGGACGCTAAGCCCCCAAATCATCACAAGGTAAATCATCCCAAGCTAAATCATCGCAATGCATCGCAAGTTGGTGTGTGGTACTCATTTCAATGGTATCGAACTTGTTTCTCGTTCAATAATCTAATCTCGTTATTAGCTAATCTCGATTAGCTAATCTCGTTCAATAATTGAACGAGATTAGCCTTGGGCGTATGTCCTGCAAGCCTCAACAGACCGATATTCTGTTTCACAAACATAATATTCAACAGTAAAGTGACCTCAAGGATTCGAACCAAGACCATCAGGATAGCAGCCGAGTACTATGTCCAGGATGGTTAAAAGATGAACAAATAAGTCTTCTATTTCATTGTTGCTATCACGACCTTCAAACACTATAATGCAAATAATGAAAGAGTGAGCATAATGCTAGAGGTCCTACTCTGGAGGCCTGGGTTCGAGTCCAAGAAGCAGTCATCAACTATTGAACAAATGTAGCTTTGCAATCGGTCAACCATATATATAAATATATATATATATATATATATATATATATATATATATATATATATATATATATATATATATATATATATATATATATATATATATATGTTGTACCTAGTAGCCAGAACGTCGTACTCGGCCTACTATGCAAGGCCCGATTTGCCTAATAAACCAAGTTTTCCTGAATTATTATATTTTCTCTAATTTTTTTCTTATGAAATGATAAAGCTACCCATTTCATTACGTATGACGTCAATTTTTTTTTATTGGAGTTAAAATTAACGTAGATATATGACCGAACCTAACCAACCCTACCTAACCTAATCTAACCTGTCTTTATAGGTTAGGTTAGGTAGCCGAAAAAGTTAGGTTAGGTTAGGTAGGTTAGGTAGTCGAAAAAACATTAATTCATGAAAACTTGGCTTATTAGGCAAATCGGGCCTTGCATAGTAGGCAGAGAAGTGCATTCTGGCTACTAGGTACGACATATATATATATATATATATATATATATATATATATATATATATATATATATATATATATATATATATATATATATATATATATATATATATATATATATATATATGTCGTACCTAGCAGCCAGAATGCACTTCTCAGCCTACTATGCAAGGCCCGATTTGTCTAATAAGCCAAATTTCCTGAATTAAAAGATTTTCTCTAATTTTTTGCTTATGAACTGAGAAAGCTACCCATTTCATTATGTATGAGGTCAATTTTTTTTATTTGAATTAAAATTAACGTAGATATATGACTGAACCTAACCAACCCTACGTGTTGATTATTCACGTGTTGCCCCAAAGAATGAGGTGATTTGATAAAATGCTATGCCCAAGATTACTCTCCGAGTGTCGGCGGGGAAGTGGTTCAAATAGCTTAGGCTATCACTTCCTTATGTCCGGTCGTGATGGTCAAGCGGATTAAGGCGTCCCTGTACATACCAGTTGCGTTGCTCCTGGCAGTATCGGTTCGAGTCACTTCTGGGGTGTGAGTTTTCAGTTGTATATAGTCCTGGGGACCATTCAGGCTTGTTTGCATTTGTGTTCCTCACGTGTTGCCCCAAAGAATGAGGTGATTTGATAAAATGCTATGCCCAAGATTACTATCCGAGTGCCGGCGGGGAAGTGGTTCAAATAGCTTAGGCTATCACTTCCTTATGTCCGGTCGTGATGGTCAAGCGGATTAAGGCGTCCCTGTACATACCAGTTGCGTTGCTCCTGGGAGTATGGGTTCGAGTCATTTCTGGGGTGTGAGTTTTCAGTTATATATATATATATATATATATATATATATATATATATATATATATATATATATATATATATATATATATATATATATATCACTTGGAAGGGGTCAGGATAAGGATTTGGGATGAGACGGGGGGGGGGGGGAGAAGAAATGGTGCCCAACCACTTGTGGACAGTCGGGGATTGAACGCCGACCTACATGAAGCGAGACCATCGCTCTACCGTCCAGCCCAAGTGGTTCGGTTGGTTCTTCTTCTTGAACAGCAATTTTCCTTTTATATGACCTTACGAAGTCGCAAGCATTGTTACAGTGATCTCCTTAACCGGAGATATTCAGTAGTAATATCATTATATATATATTTATTAGATTAAATAATGCGAATATGTATTAATAATTAATCATCCGATACGAGTGTGTGGCTGAATCTTTTCCTTTCCAGAAGGACTGAATCTTTTCCTCCCAAGAAGGGCTGAATCTTTTCCTCCCAAGAAGGGTTGTCAGCAAGGTCAGCAAGGCGGACAGCCCGCCTGCTTTCATACCTTTCAATGTATTTCCCACTTCTATACTTCCCTTCACCTATGCCTCTCCTTCCTCTTTACTTAAAAACTTAAAAAAAAAAAGAAGGGCTGAATCTTTTCGTCCCAAGAAGGGCTGAATCTTTTCCTCCCAGAAGGACTGAATCTTTTCCTCCCAAGAAGGGCTGAATCTTTTCCTCCCAAGAAGGACTGAATCCTTTCCTCCCAAGATGGGCTGAATATTTTCCTCCAAGAAGGGCTGAATCTTTTCCTCCCAAGAAGGGCTGAATCTTTTCCTCCCAAGAAGGACTGAATCTTTTCCTCCCAAGAAAGGCTGAATCCTTTCCTCCCAAGAATGACTGAACCTTTTCCTCTTAAGACGGTCTCTGGCATATCTTTCACTACCGGGATATTTATCCAGAGCGCCCGGTGACACAGTTTGAATCCTAGACAGAGTATACCGCCGTGAGAGGCTGAAGCCAATTAGAACAAATATACCTCGGACAATATTCCTCTGCCTCACGGTGATTGGCTGACGCTTTTTACTCCTGGTGTGAACGAATACACAGTCGTACAAATAAACTACAACGATGTTTTTAGTCGCATGATTTATAGCTGATATGTCAACGAACTGTTTCGAGGTGATGTTAAACTGATGAGGTGAGACAGGTAGATGTTTGACTTCAACTCGTGACAAATGCAAGGTAACGATAATTCGTGAGGTGAAGAAAGGCTCCCAAAGGAGGAGTATACATTGAAAGGAATGGCAGCTCAGAATAACACTGAAAAAGAAGGATCTATGACAGTATACATGACACTGAATATGTGGGCTTGCCGGCCACTTTAAAGCTGATAAAGGCGATAAGTCACAATAACGTGGCTAAAGTAAGTTGACCAGACCACACACTAGAAGGTAAAGGGACGACGACGTTTCGGTTCGTCCTGGACCATTATCAAGTCGATTGTGAGACTTGAGAATGGTCCAATCGACTTGAGAATGGTCAGGACGGACCGAAACGTCGTCGTCCCTTCACCTTCTAGTGTGTGCTCTGGTCAATAAAGCTGATAAAGCTTTACACAGCGATCTGGCAAATATTTGCACAGCCTTGAGGAACCTAGACACAGAAGCCTACACAATGATGCATACATCCCCGAGGTCAAGCTTGACTTGTTATAACTTGGTTCAACAGGCTGTTGTTGCTTGCAACAGTCCGCAGGCCGCATATCTACTGCTCCGCCATTTCTTTCAGGAACTTGTCAATTTTTTTTTTCTTAGGGAGTTCATTTTTTTGTGGCACCAATGTCTCTTATTCTTGCTTGAAGGTTATTGAATAACTGCGGAAACCTGATATTCTTTCAGTGTTCTCTGACTGTGCCTATGTTGGCCCTTCTCCTCACTCGATTCATGTTGCACTTCCTGCCATACCTTCCAATCGAGTGTCACACACAGAGATCACACTAACGTGATGCATCAAATAAACAAATCTACAAGGGCAGTGACGAGGATTCGAACCTGCGTCTGGGAGCATCCCAGACACTGCCTTAATCGACTGAGCTACGACAGGGTTCGGTTTCAACCTAGAACTTCGGTTTCAACCCTTTTAACCCTGTCGTAGCTCAGTCGATTAAGGCAGTGTCTGGGATGCTCCCAGACGCAGGTTCGAATCCTCGTCACTGCCCTTGTGGATTTGTTCAATCGAGTGTGTTATGACTGAAAATTTCTCACCTGGCTTTCCAGTATTTGACTTATTTTGTGATACTTCTCTCGACATATTTTTAGAGAGTACATTTTGAGAGGCTTAGAAACTGTTCTAATTTTTTAGATTCCATGTTGTTTCTAGGAAATCCGTGGTTGTTCTGTCTATTTCCTCCATTTCTGTCTATTTCTACTATTTCCTGTCCCGAAAAGGCAAGTGGGATATCACATTGATCTTAATAATATGAGCATTGTGATGGGATCCCTGGATTTCAAGGTTCTCTTAATTCATCTTTAAGTATTTAGAACAGGCATGGAATCCACACCTAAAAGAAGGATATAATGAGAAAGGAAGTAGTTCATAGACACGCGATTAGCCTTGGTTAAGAGCTGAGTAAATTCACCTACAGTGAAAGGCTGAAAGAGCTGAAATGAGAAACAATAGACCCCAGAGGAAACAGGCAAACGGTTGAGACACAGATGAGGTAGGACCAGAGGACACATGCGGACGCTTGAGACACAGATGAGAAACAGAGCCTTCAGGGGAAAACTTCTTCAGCTTTAGAGCCTCACGTAAATGAGCTACAAGAGTATATGGTTAGAGAGAATTTAATAAGTAATTACATTAGCCGATGAGAAGATGGAAAGGCAGGGCTAGGGAGCTCGACCTTATAACACAACCAATTATTTACAACCAGGCGAGTACACACACACACACACACACACATATACACACACACACACACACACACACACACACACACACACACACACACACACACATATACACACACACACACACACACACACACACACACACACACACACACACACACACACACACACATACATACACACACACACACACACACACACACACACATATACACACACACACACACACACACACACACACACACACACACACACACACACACACACACACACACACACACACACACACACACACACACACACACACACACACACACACACTCCACACGCATATATAACCTGGAGTCACCAGAGCATAAATTGCAAAAAAGTTGATGCAAAAAGTGTTTCAATGGCACCAACATTTCACAAATAACTCGTGCCGGAGGTCGTACCATCACCGGAGTCGTACCGGTTCCCATTACCGGGAGGTAGTGAAAGCGAGCCTGTAGGAACCCTAACATTTGCATTATTACAAAAAAGCTCCCCCCCCCCCGACCTAAATTTAAATGCTAGACAATTCTAAAGATTTATTACATGCATCGCACATTTCTCCTAGTTCCCTGTGTGTACTGGGAACAATAGTCCAGTGTTAATGAGCTGAGAATAATCGATCTGTAACATTGCAGAAAGCAATAACTTCAACGAGAGATTGTTTACTATCATGCTTCAACTGGACATTGCTACCCGTTACCCATTGTTCTGTTATATGGGTACAGTTTTCCATTATCGTGGACTGGAAGCCTGTTGGACCTATTAGAGTCCTTCCTTCAGGGTCATGGACTGACCTTCGGCCGGGTCCAACCCATTATAGTTGGCTACTAACTTCCAGGTACCCATTTACTGCAAGACAGATAAGGGGTAATAGGGTGTAATTAAGGCATTGAGGGGGGGGGGGTTGTTATCAGCAGGTAGCGTGAGCTTAATTACGGTGGGTAGATGTGTGTTCCACTGTGTAGGTCAGGGATTACTGGGTTACTGTGTAGGTCAGTGAATGCTGGACCACTTTGGCAGGGTCAGTGTTGATCCACTGTGTTGAGTCAGTAGTTGCTGTACCACTATGTACTGAATGAAGTAACACCCTGTAACACCATTGAAACACTTTCAATAGCCACTGTGTAGCACCAAAGTGTAATATGGCACTACCCAAAGGGGCGATATTGTCGTGACGAGGCCCCACAAACCCCCTTTAACTACCTAACTACTTCCTCAGGCTTTCTTATCACCCAGACATTATAGCGTCTTGATTATGCCCCCTAAATAATTCGAACCCTGCTTAATTAACTACGTCGTGACCTCAGGGCGACTACAAGGAAATGGACTTACGTGGGGGGGGGGAAGGTGAAAAAAAAGGTTTTAATAACAAAGAACGAGGATGTTTGGTATAGCATAAAGTCTTTTGTTATGATCATGCAAGCTGTGAATGTCTTAAGTGTGCCTTGTAAGGCTGGCATGGTAATCCCAGTGGGATTAATTAACAGTGGTAATCCATGTCCAGCTGATATAAGGCGATCAATTTTTAGTATTTTAGAAATTATGACGATCTTAAAATGGGAATAAAAGAGCTCTAACCTTGAGTGAGCTCTTAAAGGGCTCCCATTAAAGAGCCTCTTTATGATAATATAGAGCTCTTGCATATGTCATTATGTTGATATGACTTAGATTAAACTGAAGATGAATACCTTCTTTAAGAAGTTAATTGATGAGAAAAGCTTTATATACATTTTCTAAAACGGTAGAAAGTATTTGATATATAAACACTAAATAGTACTCACAACCGTAATTAATTATTCATTTTGTCGGGGACAGGCAGCCTCTATATATATATACTTTAGTCATATATCGAGGTGTCCCCCACTACTTACTGTCTTTCTCCCGAAAACAACCCAACAACAGTTGCCTAACTCTGCTAATTGCTAGGTGAATAGAAGTATTAGATGAAAGAAAATGTGCCCAGCCATTTCTGTTCCACGCGGAGGGAATCGATCCCCGATTGGAACTCGAGAACGAAGCTATGAGACCAAACCATAAATGCAAATTGAATAGATTAAGAGACCTGGGTAGACAAATAATAGTTTTTAAATATTGTTAGTAATTTGTGGAACAAATTACTAACAATAATTTGGATCGCAGGATCGGTTCTAGGAAGCGTCAGACATTTATATATACGAGTTTAATTTATAATTACTGCTTTAGAATTGTTTAGAATTGCCCAGAAAGTCATCTATTGTCATCTTAATTCTTACCTTCATAATCTTACATATTCTTATGTGAAGATATCACTAGGATAACCCAGAGCTCGTATCAATATAGCGTGATTTAGACCGCTTATATGCCCGAAAGCCGTCTTCATTATATATTTCTTGCCAATAATATATACAAAAATATACTGTCATATCTTCTAAGGTTAAATTTGGGCTTTACAACAATGCTGTAGGGTATTATATAACATTGTATAATGTTATATGCCTTATAATTGTATAATGATATACCTTATAACATTGTATAACAATGTTATAAGGTATACCTTACACAAATCTAAAAATTGTCTGAGACACAACAAATTTTGAAACCAAATTCATGTATACAGAACAGGTTATAGATAACACAATGCCGCAGGCAAAATGCTGTAATATATGTATGTATATATATATATATACATATATATATATATATATATATATATATATATATATATATATATATATATATATATATATATATATATATATATATATATATATATGTCGTACCTAGTAGCCAGAACGCACTTCTCAGCCTACTATGCAAGGCCCGATTTGCCTAATAAGCCAAGTTTTCATGAATTAATTGTTTTTTGACTACCTAACCTACCTAACCTAACCTAACCTATCTTTTTCGGCTACCTAACCTAACCTAACCTATCAAGATAGGTTAGGTTAGGTTAGGTAGGGTTGGTTAGGTTCGGTCATATATCTACGTTAATTTTAACTTCAATAAAAAAAAATTGACCTCATGCATAATGAAATGGGTAGATTTATCATTTCATAAGAAAAAAATTAGAGAAAATATATTAATTCATGAAAACTTGGCTTATTAGGCAAATCAGGCCTTGCATAGTAGGTCGAGAAGTGCATTCTGGCTACTAGGTACGACATATATATATATATATATATATATATATATATATATATATATATATATATATATATATATATATATATATATATATATATATATATATATATATATATCAACAAATTAAATATTCCAACATTAAAATCAATACAACTCTATTTCCAAGGAAATTTATGGAGGAGGTAGGGGTGGGAGGGGGGGGGGGAGCTATAATAAAATAAAATACAATTAACTTAATAAATATCACTCTTTATCCACGTGTAAGGTTCATATCTTTCCCGTCGCTTCATGCAACCACCACCAGCACATTCCACCACCAGCACATTCCACCACCAGCACACTCCAGCACACCGTATATCTTCTTTTCTTCCCCCCTTCCTCTCCTCGTATTCTCATATTCACTCAATCATCACCTTTTCGCTGACAAAACAATCTCAATAAGCTATCTTTGATAACACGATTTACTGGCTTTCATTCTCTAATTTTTCCTTGACATTTTCTCTCCTCGCTCTCTCTCTCTCTCTATATATATATATATCTTCTCAACACCATAGATGCGATGCGGATATATAATTACTACAGCTGAAGTTCTTGATATTTCATACGCTTGTCAGATTTACGTCTCGTATCCTTCAATACAAAATACGCACTAACATGCGGGTCTCAAATGCGCTCACGAAGGTACGCATTACGATTCGTTCGTGCGAACCACAGACCGCACCACAAGCATTCCTTACTTTTCCCAACCAAGATATTCATTCCAGCAGTTCAGTTTCCTTTCCCCTACACCAACAAGTCTTTTTTTCAATTAAAGAGTTCGGGTTATTAAAACTGTTCTGCCAAGTCTGGGACTTGCTATTTCACCTTTGTTTCAAACACTGGAGTTCATCTACTATCTACCAACATTCACTTTCTTCATGTCTACTTTTAGCTGGTTTGTTCCATATGTGTTAATAAAACATTAAGCTAATCTGCATGTATTCCTATCATTAAAATGACAAATTCACCAACAAACATAAAACTGTATTAACTCTATTAATTATAATCTTGATTTAACAGTCATGAAGTAATTTTGAACCTTTGTGTTTTATTGTATTTGTCCTGACCTTTCACTCTTAACGGCTTGGTGTTTTCCCCTGATAACTCTCTCTCTCTCACTCTTGCATTCGTGCGTATACATAATCGTATATTCATGCTCGTATATACTCAACATTGTCACGTGGGGGTGGGCGGTCCGGGGCTCTGCTAACACTCGGCTGCTAGGGGCTCAAAGGGCCCAAATACTCAGCCCCTCCGACTCCCTGGATTCACCGGAGTCTCCTTGGTCACACAAGATAGGACCAACAATGCCCACCTCCGCAGGTCTTTGCTTCCACCACAAAGGGGTGCCACTGATTCACCCTGGAAGCCCTTCAGTCAACCACGGGGAAACTGCTGTTAACAGTTCCGGCCTAGACCCGTGGGGGAGTGAAGGAAGACTCAGGCTTACCTATAACCATAACCTCCCTGAGTCTTGCCTGCCAGACAAAAAAAAAGGTTGCAGGAACTCCTTTCCCGCCTGTCTTCTCTATCTTCCTCTTAGCAAGGTCGCCAGCTGGGTTATTATATCTGCACCCCAGCAATGCAGTTCAGTGGGTGTATCATATATCGTTTGTAGCCAGAAATGTATGCTCATAGAGAAAATCACAAATGGAGGCACACTCAAACACAGTAATAAAATGTGTGGATTTACTGACGCAAATTACATGAACACACACACACAATCACAAGTAATACATGAATATGGGAATATGGATAATAAGTCTGGAGATCGTCAGCCTCTTCTTCCACGACCTCCAACACTCCTTCAACTGGGCAGGAAGACAGGAGTCTCACACTCTCACAGGAGGGCCTCTTCACCACGTCGGCACCTCTTCTTCACTGTCCTGCCATCCATACACACTGTCCTCTCTGACAGTCCTGGACACAAGCTGCATTGCAGCCTATTCTACCATTAAAGCAATAAAGTCTTGCTGCCACATACACGAGTAAATATTGTGGCCTAACTAGCCTACTCATACAAGGGGTAATGGGAGGGAAAATGATCTACCTTACACTCCTGGCTCACGACGCCTGTCCCTCGATGGTGTGAGGGTCCCACGCTTCCTTGGGTCGATCCTCGACGATCCAGGGCGTTCCACAGGTCCTCAGGTGTCGTGAAGCCTTCGCGTCGTCGCCGTTCCAATCCCTGAGATTCAGCTGCCCCAATCCTGGTTCCTCGATGGGCGCTGAGCTAATCACTATTTTTCCCCACACTCGCCTCTCCCACAGGGCGTCGCTCCTTGTCCTAGGCACTGTGTCGTCCTTCCAAGATTCTCAGTGGATGTGACCCCAGTCACAGCTAGCTTGCTCGCCCACCTTCCAGACCTCAACGTCCAGCCAGCGGCGCCGCCCAGCGTCGTCGCCGACTATTTTCCAAGTTTGGGCACTTCTCTGCTCACTGAACTTGGTTCCTCTTTGGCTTCCCAGAAGCGCAGGGTCTCCAATAACTATGTTGGCGGCGATGGTCAGCTCAATCCACTGGACAAGGCTTGCAGAGCCTCCAATTCTTGAGAGCAGACCGAGGCGCGTCCTGTCGCTTCCACGGTCAGTACAACTCTGACGTTGGCGCCGCCCGGGGCACTCGGTGACGTCATGGCGGGCCCTGATTTGTCGCCCGCGACCTACGTCGACCAATCCGCGATCGACTAATGTCCCTTCCAAAAGGTCACATCTGCCGTAGGGGATACTGTTTCATTTTATAACAGGGCGCCAATTTTCCTTTATTTACAACTTATAATATAACTTCCATGCCCTAACTGGCAGCCGGTCTGGTCGCCACATATATCATTAGACTCCCTGAACCTCAGAGAATCAGTAGGGAGAGCTGATATGACTCTTTAAGCCGGCAAACGAAAGAAATAGGAGAGGGCACCGTAACATACCCCTCCCCTTAAAATAAGAGTCATATCGGAAGAGCAGCACTCAAGAGGGCAATCTATACTCTTGCTCCCTCCGTTCCTGAAGTGTCACTCCTCCAGTTGGTGACGTGGCTCGTACCACCTTGCCAGTCACTTGCCTCATTGTATCTCCACCTCGCATAGTACCGGGTGTGACGGGTGTTCCCTGAACACCTACAAGAAATCCCCTCTCCGTGGCTACAAGTGTACTCCCACGGCTCGTTACCACTGTAATATTCAGTGCATGCAGTGCCTCCACCGCGTCGTGCACTCCGAGATAGTCTTGCATTTCCACTGCGTCCTACAGGTACTCCATGTTTCCTCCCATGATCTCCTCTTCGCCAATCTTCTCTCTTCTCGGTTCCTCTTCTCCCGTAGGTGCGTTGTCTCCTCACAGTGGCACTTGTAACCTGTACTCCATCCAGCAGCTCCCTCTCTCCCACACTAGGCTTTTGCGATGGCCCAATGCCCCTCTGGTTAGGCTGGCGCCTACCCTGAGTGTACCTATTCCCTGCTTTCTTCGTATTGCCTTTCCTATACCACTCGCTCCTTCGTTCCCGACGAACATCTTCACTCCTCCATGAGATTCTCTTCCCTGCAGACGTCTTCTTCGGTTCGTGGTTGGGCTCATCCACCTCCCTGCGGCTCACCTCACCACGGTGGTTCATCTTGCACCTACCACTATTCATCTGGCCGGCATAGGGTGCTTTGCGTCGTGGCTCCTCCACTCTGCCCCTCACTGCCGTTCGCTCATCCACTGAGCTTACTTTATTCACGTTTCTGTATGGAGGGAGTGCGGTCTGCAGCCTCTTCACCGCCCCAGGCGTTTGTACAGCTGCTCCTCGCCGCTCCTCCACACGCATCATCAGGCTTAGTCGGAGGTCCCCGTCGGGGTTTTCCACAACCTCCGACGACCTCTCTGCACTCTCGCCCTCGTTGTCGTCGTCTCTGGCGACGTTTTCCCTGGCGAAGTCGGCTTCCTCACGACCATCTGGAACGACCGATACCTCACCTGGCAGGGTTGTACCGCTGCTTGCAACACAGGCACTCCTGGCCCAATCGGGTTGTATCCTGCCTCCTCCGAGGTCATTACCCAGCACCATCTGTACATGCTCTAGGGGTAACTTAGGGGCTACAGCTACTATAGCTTTCTCGACTCCGCAGTCGGCAATCAGCTGTACTTCGTGAAGTGGCAACCTGTATTCCTCCCCCACACTGCGTATCCTCACCACTCCCACAGGTGAATCATTAAATTCCTTGGGGAGAATACTCCTGGTCACCATACTTATGTCAGCACCCGTATCTCGAAGCACGGCAACCTCCACTGGGTCTGACTTTCCAAACTTCACGTTGGCCTCGAAAACGAAGGGATGTTCACCCAACTTCATTTCCCAACCATTCACGTTGGGTCCACT
The DNA here is from genome assembly GCF_040958095.1 of Procambarus clarkii. Taxonomy (NCBI): domain Eukaryota; kingdom Metazoa; phylum Arthropoda; class Malacostraca; order Decapoda; family Cambaridae; genus Procambarus; species Procambarus clarkii. The sequence continues at coordinate 16,212,391 of NC_091163.1, forward strand.
ATAATATGGGGTGTGAACAAACACTCTCTCCTCTTCCAACATTAATCCTACATTCCTTTGGTGCTCCTCACACTCGCGGGCATAATGTCCTCTCACGCCACAGTTGTAGCATCGGCTGCCTCTCCTGGGCGGCCACTCGCCAGTCACTCTGGCGGTACCACTTGCAGACGTCCCCTGGGTCCTCCTTGGACTCCCTGTCGTCGTGTCCGGGACTGCAGCACTCGCTCCCGAGTTAGGTCCACTGCTCACAGCTTGGGGCTTCCTCCCCGCGTCTCTTGAGCTCTTGAACCACGTTACTTCATCGGGCACACTACTCTTGGGAGAGTTCCCACCCGTCCTCGCTCCTCCTGAACTCCTAAGGTTCCCTCCCGACCTGGGGTAAGGCGAGTGTCTGGGCGGCCCCTCCCTCCTGATATGTAGTGCCTCCTCCAGCATGTCGGCTCGGTCCGCCGCAGCCTTCAGGTCCTTAATACCTGCTTCTCTCACCCTTACTCGCAACTCAGGATGGAGCACCGACATGAACTTCTCCATCACTATCAGTCGTTTGATATCATCCACCGACTCCGCTTCCTCCGCCTTCAACCATCGTAGGAATTTCCGTTCCATATCCCTGGCGGTCTCGGCGTAAGTCTTTCCCGACGCTCTTGTACACTCTCTGAACCGCTTCCGGTACATCTCCGGAGTCAGCCGGAATGAGTGGAGAACCGCATTCTTAATCGCGTCATAACTAGTACACTCCTCTAGGTCCAGCATGTTATAGGCTTCCCGGGCCTCACCAGTCAATCTGCCCTGGACCAGAGCAGCCCAATCATCTTCCGGCCACTCCTTCAGAGTTGCTATCCGTTCAAAGTGTTCGAAGAACGCCTCAGCTTCTTGTGGTTCGAACGTAGGTAAGTCACGTTCCCTTACCTTGAGGTCATCCCGCCGTGCAGGTAGTGAGGGCAAACCACGTTCAACGCGACGCAATTCGACTTCTTTCTTTGCCTTTATCTCCTCCAGTCGCAGTTGTCTCTCTCCTTCTTCTCGCTGCAGCCGAGCTTCTCGCTCCTCTCGCTGCAGCTCAGCCGCACGTTCCTCTCGCTGCAGCTCAGCCGCACGTTCCTCTCGCTGCAGCTCAGCCGCACGTTCCTCTCGCTGCAGCTCAGCCGCACGTTCCTCTCGCTGCAGCTCAGCCGCACGTTCCTCTCGCTGCATTTGCGCTTCTCTCTCCTCTCGTCGCAGCTGGGCTTCCAGTTGCATCTTCATTATTTCCAGTTGCAGGCTCCTCTTACTACAGCTGGACCTTCCACTGCTCCCATGTTCACTGTGAATTCTCTCCACACTGGTAGGCGCTTGGGGAGGCCCTAGTCGGGACGGTTCACCTTGCGACGGCTCTCCTCGGGACGGCTCCTCTTGAGATGGCTCCTCTCCTGTCGCCTCCTCTCGAGCTGTGAGCTGTGCCATGATCTCTATCCTTCGCTCCGCTACCTTAGTCGTCCTCAACCTGATCCCAAAGTGGTTTGCCACTTGTTGGAGCTGGGCCTTGGTACACTCTTCCAAAATTCTCTCGTCCCTTGTGTCAATAAATTTCTTTACTTTGTCTTCCTCCATCTCTATATCATCAAGCATACACGACAGCACAGACAAGTTAGAAGGCACTAATTTCACCGTTTCAGTCCCTTAGCCGGTTGAGTAACAGTACCACCGAATTCACTGGCCACACTGTATTAGTACCCTGGCAACACTTGTCTTGAAATTTGGTCCACACTGTAGCTTGATCCACGCTTCCTGGCGAAGTTCCCAGTTCTTGGCTACTGGGGTTCGAATCCTGGCAAGGTCGCCAGTTCTCTTGTCACGTGGGGGTGGGCGGTCCGGGGCTCTGCTAACACTCGGCTGCTAGGGGCTCAAAGGGCCCAAATACTCAGCCCCTCCGACTCCCTGGATTCACCGGAGTCTCCTTGGTCACACAAGATAGGACCAACAATGCCCACCTCCGCAGGTCTTTGCTTCCACCACAAAGGGGTGCCACTGATTCACCCTGGAAGCCCTTCAGTCAACCACGGGGAAACTGCTGTTAACAGTTCCGGCCTAGACCCGTGGGGGAGTGAAGGAAGACTCAGGCTTACCTATAACCATAACCTCCCTGAGTCTTGCCTGCCAGACAAAAAAAAAGGTTGCAGGAACTCCTTTCCCGCCTGTCTTCTCTATCTTCCTCTTAGCAAGGTCGCCAGCTGGGTTATTATATCTGCACCCCAGCAATGCAGTTCAGTGGGTGTATCATATATCGTTTGTAGCCAGAAATGTATGCTCATAGAGAAAATCACAAATGGAGGCACACTCAAACACAGTAATAAAATGTGTGGATTTACTGACGCAAATTACATGAACACACACACACAATCACAAGTAATACATGAATATGGGAATATGGATAATAAGTCTGGAGATCGTCAGCCTCTTCTTCCACGACCTCCAACACTCCTTCAACTGGGCAGGAAGACAGGAGTCTCACACTCTCACAGGAGGGCCTCTTCACCACGTCGGCACCTCTTCTTCACTGTCCTGCCATCCATACACACTGTCCTCTCTGACAGTCCTGGACACAAGCTGCATTGCAGCCTATTCTACCATTAAAGCAATAAAGTCTTGCTGCCACATACACGAGTAAATATTGTGGCCTAACTAGCCTACTCATACAAGGGGTAATGGGAGGGAAAATGATCTACCTTACACTCCTGGCTCACGACGCCTGTCCCTCGATGGTGTGAGGGTCCCACGCTTCCTTGGGTCGATCCTCGACGATCCAGGGCGTTCCACAGGTCCTCAGGTGTCGTGAAGCCTTCGCGTCGTCGCCGTTCCAATCCCTGAGATTCAGCTGCCCCAATCCTGGTTCCTCGATGGGCGCTGAGCTAATCACTATTTTTCCCCACACTCGCCTCTCCCACAGGGCGTCGCTCCTTGTCCTAGGCACTGTGTCGTCCTTCCAAGATTCTCAGTGGATGTGACCCCAGTCACAGCTAGCTTGCTCGCCCACCTTCCAGACCTCAACGTCCAGCCAGCGGCGCCGCCCAGCGTCGTCGCCGACTATTTTCCAAGTTTGGGCACTTCTCTGCTCACTGAACTTGGTTCCTCTTTGGCTTCCCAGAAGCGCAGGGTCTCCAATAACTATGTTGGCGGCGATGGTCAGCTCAATCCACTGGACAAGGCTTGCAGAGCCTCCAATTCTTGAGAGCAGACCGAGGCGCGTCCTGTCGCTTCCACGGTCAGTACAACTCTGACGTTGGCGCCGCCCGGGGCACTCGGTGACGTCATGGCGGGCCCTGATTTGTCGCCCGCGACCTACGTCGACCAATCCGCGATCGACTAATGTCCCTTCCAAAAGGTCACATCTGCCGTAGGGGATACTGTTTCATTTTATAACAGGGCGCCAATTTTCCTTTATTTACAACTTATAATATAACTTCCATGCCCTAACTGGCAGCCGGTCTGGTCGCCACATATATCATTAGACTCCCTGAACCTCAGAGAATCAGTAGGGAGAGCTGATATGACTCTTTAAGCCGGCAAACGAAAGAAATAGGAGAGGGACAACACCCCTAGCACCGTAACAACATACATATTCCTCAGACCATCCTATCATCCTCCACACACTCCATATATGTTATATTATCAACTTTATTAACTCTATTCTAACACATGTGTTTCCTAGTCACTGTTTTATGTACCTTTAAATTGTTTTAATATTCTTGCTCTATTATCCTACTCAGTGAAGATATTGGATCCAAATAAGCACTCAATTCTACTATGAAATCCACTTTGTTCATCACTTACTTAATACACTGTGATCTCTTCTCTGTTTTTTTTCCAACACTGTTCTGCCTCTCACGATGCTCACAATATGTAGAGAAAAAACTATTCTTTCACCTCGTTTTAATTTACTTTAATTCTGTGACAATCCACCATCACCATCCCACTTTTTTTCAACTTTTAAGTGAAAGGTTCCCACACACGCACCCCATTTCTTTCCACACTATGCAATTTTCCTATTTTCAGAATATGGACATTCTCTCATTCTATCTTGCATTCTTCACACACACACACCAGTGAAACCGATCACGCTTTCATCTGAATAGTTTTCATAAATTCTCTTTACTCGATTTTCAGAGTTTTCTCTCTCTGCCTACTTACATTTTTTTCGGCTCACCAAGATAAAATTCAAAAATAAAATTTTTATCTTTGATAGTTTTAGTTGTCTTTGCGCAATGTTTCTTATAAATTCTCACCCGAAATAGCTTCTTGTTTTCTGAAAAGTTATCATTATATTTCTGTTTGAAATCCTGATATACTGTTTAATCAGTCTTTCTATTTCTGTTTAATCGTCTTTCATCAATTTCGCTTCATGCAGGTCGGCATTCAATTCCCGACCGTCCAAGTGGTTGCGCACAATTCTTCCCCCCCCCTTCCCCCTAAATCCTGACCCCTTTAAAATGCTATAAAGTCGTAATGGCTTGGAGCTTTTTTGTGATAATAACAAAATAAAAATCCTGGGGATGTGTGTGTGTCTCTGTGTGTGTGTGTGTGTGTGTGTGTGTGTGTGTGTGTGTGTGTGTGTGTGTGTGTGTGTGTGTGTGTGTGTGTGTGTGTGTGTGTACTCACCTATTTGTACTCACCTATTTGTGCTTGCGGGGGTTGAGCTTTGGCTCTTTGGTCCCTCCTCTCAACTGTCAATCAACTGGTGTACAGATTCCTGAGCCTACTGGGCTCTATCATATCTACATTTAAAACTGTGTATGGAGTCAGCCTCCACCATATCACTGCCTAGTGCATTCCATCCGTTAACTACTCTGACACTGAAAAAGTTCCTTCTAACGTCTCTGTGGCTCATGTGGGTACTCAGTTTCCACCTGTGTCCCCTTGTTCGCGTCCCACCAGTGTTGAATAGTTTATCCTTGTTTACCCGGTCGATTCCTCTGAGGATTTTGTAGGTTGTGATCATGTCTCCCCTTACTTTTCTGTCTTCCAGTGTCGTAAGGTGCATTTCCCGCAGCCTTTCCTCGTAACTCATGCCTCTTAGTTCTGGAACTAGTCTAGTGGCATACCTTTGGACTTTTTCCAGCTTCGTCTTGTGCTTGACAAGGTACGGGCTCCATGCTGGGGCCGCATACTCCAGGATTGGTCTTACATATGTGGTGTACAAGATTCTGAATGATTCCTTACACAGGTTCCTGAATGCTGTTCTGATGTTAGCCAGCCTTGCATATGCCGCAGACGTTATTCTTTTTATGTGGGCTTCAGGAGACAGGTTTGGTGTGATATCAACTCCTAGATCTTTCTCTCTGTTCGTTTCATTAAGTACTTCATCTCCTATTCTGTATCCTGTGTTTGGCCTCCTATTTCCACCACCTAGTTTCATTACTTTGCATTTACTCGGGTTGAACTTCAACAGCCATTTGTTGGACCATTCACTCAGTCTGTCTAGGTCATCTTGTAGCCTCCTACTATCGTCCTCAGTTTCAATCCTCCTCATAATTTTTGCATCATCGGCAAACATTGAGAGAAACGATTCTATACCCTCTGGAAGATCATTTACATATATCAGAAACAGTATAGGTCCAAGGACTGACCCCTGCGGTACTCCACTCGTAACGTCTCGCCAATCTGAGACCTCACCCCTCACACTGACTCGTTGTCTCCTGTTACTTAGGTACTCCTGTATCCAACGGAGTACCTTCCCTTTCACTCCAGCCTGCATCTCCAGTTTTTTCACTAGCCTCTTGTGTGGCACTGTATCAAAGGCTTTCTGACAATCCAAAAATATGCAATCTGCCCACCCTTCTCTTTCTTGCCTTATTTTTGTTGCCTGGTCGTAGAATTCAAGTAACCCTGTGAGGCAGGACCTGCCATCCCTGAATCCATGTTGATGCTGTGTTACAAAGTTCTTTCGCTTCAGGTGCTCCACTAGCTTTCTTCGCGCAATCTTCTCCATCATCTTGCATGGTATGCAGGTTAGGGACACTGGTCTGTAATTCAGTGCCTCCTGTCTATCCCCTTTCTTGTATATCGGGACTACGTTAGCTGCTTT
>NC_091163.1:16223451-16225951 GCF_040958095.1 Procambarus clarkii
TAAAATCAAACAACTGCCACGTTCTATAATAACGTCAATAAAATACTGGCATTGTCAGTCGTGTATAATTAGACTGAAGTCTTGATAATTAGTGATTTTTGAGATGCAAATATACCTCGTAAACTCATCAAAACAAGTGCTCTGGGGACCACTACAAATGTCCTGTTTATCTGTCTCTAGAATCTTAATGTATAGTAAGTTTTGAATTTTTATTTTTAATTAGCTGTATCCACTATCTAAAGATATTACATACAGGTTACCAGTTATGAAGTGGGACAACGTCTAATTAATAGACGTGTACAAGTTAGAATTAAGAACTAAAAAGTTAGAAATCTATACTTATTTCTAGATTATAATGAGACATAACTCCGTAAAATGAAACGTGGAGATAACTACGTTAAATTTATTTTAAAATATGAACAACAAACTACACATCAGAGAATGAAGAGACGACGACGTTTCGATCACACCAATGGTCCAGGACGGTCCGAAACGTCGTTGTTTCTTCACCTTCTGATGTGTGGTTAGGAATATATATCTTCGTATTGACCACAACACAGTTGTTGCAACATTGACCACAACACAGTTGTTGCAACATTGACCACAACACAGTTGTTGCAACATTGATCACAACACAGTTGTTGCAACATTGGCCACAACACAGTTGTTGCAACATTGATCACAACACAGTTGTTGCAACATTGACCACAACACAGTTGTTGCAACATTGACCACAACACAGTTGTTGCAACATTGATCACAACACAGTTGTTGCAACATTGACCACACCACAGTTGTTGCAACATTGACCACAACACAGTTGTTGCAACATTGATCCCAACACAGTTGTTGCAACATTGACCACAACACAGTTGTTGCAACATTGACCACAACACAGTTGTTGCAACATTGACCACAACACAGTTGTTGCAACATTGATCACAACACAGTTGTTGCAACATTGACCACAACACAGTTGTTGCAACATTGACCACAACACAGTTGTTGCAACATTGATCACAACACAGTTGTTGCAACATTGACCACAACACAGTTGTTGCAACATTGACCACAACACAGTTGTTGCAACATTGATCACAACACAGTTGTTGCAACATTGACCACAACACAGTTGTTGCAACATTGACCACAACACAGTTGTTGCAACATTGACCACAACACAGTTGTTGCAACATTGACCACAACACAGTTGTTGCAACATTGACCACAACACAGTTGTTGCAACATTGACCACAACACAGTTGTTGCAACATTGACCACAACACAGTTGTTGCAACATTGACCACAACACAGCAGTTGCAACATTGAACAAAGACAATAACCAATTTCGTGGTCATCACTTCAGCCAAGTTATTGTGACTCATCGTCTGCATTTAGATATGAATGTATAATCAACAAAAGCCATCGTTTGCAGAAGAGACATTGTCTTCCGGTATAAGTAATCCTCACGTCAAATTTCCTTACCATAACAAATCTAAACCAACAGACGCTGAATTATTAAGACTTAGCATTTACCCAAGCCCTCAAAAATATATATTTTCATATATTTCAATAATTATTTTAATATTAGGAATTGTAATATTTTACTCACATTGACCATGGGGAAAAATCCTACAACTTCAGCAAGGTTAAAAAATTTATGAATGCTCTATATTTATAATTTATAAACAAGACGTTTACAAGGGTTATTACGAAGCAAGATAAGAAACCTTTTGACGTTGATGCCACACTGGATTTAAGACGAGTAGCCATACAAAAAGTACCGCCATTCGTCATGCTAAGAAAAACTGAGAAATTATGATAATAGCAGCAACAGCTAGGAGGAAAATGTTAAACAACGTTCCACTTATAGCAGGCAGGTATATTCGAGGCAGGTGTGGGAGATTTTGTTTTGGGTGGCTACTGCAGGTATGGGTTATGCAGCTTTGGTTATGCCACTTCTGTGAGAGTTGCAGGTTTAAGTTACGAAGGTGTTATATTGCTACAGGTGTGTGGGTGACGCTTTTCTAGCTGGTAACATGGGTGGTGTGACAGGCTTGCGTGGTTACAGGTGTGGGTGACGCAGGTTAGGATGGCAAAGGGATGGGTTACGAAAGTTTCGGTGAGGAAGGTGGCAGAACACACGATAGGGTGGATCGATAAGCCGACACGTATTCTGAATGCGTGACCTACTCCCAAAAATTTCAATATTCGCCAAGAAGGCTTCTATGCAAATTTTTCAACAAGCATATACGTTAAAGAAGTGGCCGTGACAGGCAAAATATGCAACCGGGCCATTGACTCACCACCAAGAAATTCATCAAATCCTGAGCTGGAAAACTAAACTTATTCACTCAAACAAATTTCTTCACTCGAAAAAAATACAATTTTGTTCGAAAAAAACATTCCTTTGATTGTATATTCCCATGTTATTTACTAAATAATGAATGATGCAGCCTTTAACGTATACATTTTCAGTATTATAAAACACTGAAAATAT
>NC_091163.1:16228451-16295951 GCF_040958095.1 Procambarus clarkii
TTAGGTAGACGAAAAAACATTAATTCATGAAAACTTGGCTTATTAGGCAAATCGGGCCTTGAATAGTAGGCTGAGAAGTGCGTTCTGGCTATTAGGTACGACATATATATATATATATATATATATATATATATATATATATATATATATATATATATATATATATATATATATATATATATATATATATATATATATATGCAGAATAACCACATATGAAAAATAGAAAATGCTTAACGCGTTTTCGGCTAATTCGCCTTCATCAGAGCAAAGTAGAATGAAGATAAGTTTGCTGATCAGACCTTTATATCCGCCTGGGCAGATCACCTGACCACCAAAAATAAGTGGAGGAAAGGAATTATAAGAAAGAAGGTAACTGCAGAAGGCCTATTGGCCCATACAAGGCAGCTCCTTTTAATATCTCCAAGTGCCATACGTGTTTAAATGATTGCTATATTGTTTTGACGTGCTATATTGAGGCTTAAATAGGGATCCAACTTGTACATACCGGGGCTCACATTAAGGCTGTTGTTACAATGTTTGATCAGAGCAGACTCGATCACGTTTCGTTCAACAAAATCCTTACTTTTAACAATACATTTTGCCCCTGTGAAGTCGATAGAATGATTACATAAACTGGAATGTAAATACAATGCACTGGATTGCTGGGCTGTACGAATAGCATATGAATGCTGTTTTAAACGCGAGGAAAGAGATTTACCAGTCTGGCCGATGTAAACACATGCACACTCATTACAAGGGATGGAATACACACAACCTGCTACAGACGAGGGCGAGTTCTTAATTAACATGGACTTAACTGTATTATCATTTTTGAACACTAGATTAATATTAAGGTTCTTCAGGGCTGGGGCAAGATTTACTAGACCCTCAGAATATGGTAATACCAACGAATTTTTCAGTTCTGGTTTCGACTTAGTAGTCTGTTTGTAGAAAGTCCTTTTTGCTTGACCAAACGCAAGATCCAAGATCGATTTTGGGTATTTTAACTTCTTCCCAATTTCAAATATATTTGCTATTTCTTCATCGAAAAATTCCGGACTACAAACTCTCAGTGCTCTGAGAAACATACCAGAAAAAACTGCCCGCTTGACCTGAACATGATGATTTGAATAGAAATGTACATACGAGCACACATTGGTAGGTTTCCTATACACATTGAATTTGAAACTTCTACCAATTCTATGAATCATGATGTCTAAAAAAGGCAGAACACCATTCACTTCGTTCTCAATTGTGAATTTAATTGACGGAACCAGCGAATTGATTTGATTGAGAAAATCAGTTTCATCACGATTAACCGGCCACAGGCACAAAATATCGTCAACGTACCTGTACCAAAGCAAATTTGAGGGTAAAATCCTGGGAAGGATATTTATTTCGAAACATTCCATGTACAGATTGCTCAAAACAGGGGAGAGGGGATTACCCATCGCCATGCCAAATGTTTGTTTATAAAATGAATCATTAAAGCTGAAATAATTATCTTTAATGCACAATTTTATAAGTTCAATAATGGTGTTAGTAGGCAAAGTTAAATTATACCTTGGGAGTAGATCCCGTAAGAATGACAACAGATCATCAACAGGAACCCTAGTGAACAGAGCCGTCACATCAAAACTCACAAGTTTAAAATCATAATTTAATTTCAAACTAGACAACTTGTTAACCAAGTCCAAGTTGTTTGTTATGTGTGAGTTGGAAATGGAACCAACTACTGGAGACAAGACTTGGACAAGCCATTTGGAAAGTCTATATGCCACAGATCCAACAGAACTAATAATAGGTCTTGCAGGATTATTCGGTTTGTGTGTTTTAATAAGCCCATATAGATATGGGAGAGAAGGGGAACGACTTAAAAACTTAGGAATCAACTCCTTATCTTTTTTGAGCACGGTTTTAAGAGTTTTGTTGAAATGAGCAATAACTCTTTCAATAGGGTCACTATTAACAGGTAAGTAAGTGTCTCTGTCCTCCAATAACTGGTTCATTTTTTGGACATAGTCTTCTTTGTCCATGATGACAACAACATTGGATTTATCAGCTTTAGTGATATGTAGAGAGTTATCTTTTTTGAGGGTTTTGAACGCTCGCATAAACCTCTCTGGACAATTAGGCACAGTACCCTTAAGTAAAGAACCGTACACCATTCCCTTGCAAATATTGATGTCGTCAGATGAAATCTCACTAGATTTCTCCAAATTGCAAAAACTTTTGGCAATATTTGCATAATTCACATCTCTATTTGATATGGAGAAACTCAGACCGTAACCAAGAGCAGTCATCGTATCATTATCAAGTTGTTTACTAGAGAGATTAATAACAAAGTCAGTGTTGGCATGTTTATTCCAATCACTTTGTTGAATGAGCCTATTTAATTTTGAATCAAGCTTCGTACTTACATTCGTGCAGGCAGATCTCATAGCGGTATAACAATAATCCATCATCGGGCGATTCCATTCCAAGGGTACAGCTTGAGAAAATGAATACTTACGGCTGTTCAACACCTTAAAACATTCCCGTACTTCTAATTTAAGCAAATCAATATTTTTACCAAGCACTAAGCGGGAAATTTCATCAAACGGTCGGTCAGCTAATTTCAGCACACTGTTGGAGGATAGGGAACGGGGAAGCACTTGTTCACTGAGACATTTTCTAAGAAAATGAAGACGGATTTTTAACGTATAGGATTTCACTAAAGCAGAACGAAAATTAGAAACAAAAGGTTTAAGAGCAGGGTAGAGAGAGGAGAAGTGAAGAAATTGGCGCGTGGTATCCATGTATGCAACAATGATCACAAAAACACTGATCCAAGTATGCAGAATAACCACATATGAAAAATAGAAAATGCTTAACGCGTTTTCGGCTAATTCGCCTTCATCAGAGCAAAGTAGAATGAAGATAAGTTTGCTGATCAGACCTTTATATCCGCCTGGGCAGATCACCTGACCACCAAAAATAAATGGAGGAAAGGAATTATAAGAAAGAAGGTAATTGCAGAAGGCCTATTGGCCCATACAAGGCAGCTCCTTTTAATATCTCCAAGTGCCATACGTGTTTAAATGATTGCTATATTGTTTTGACGTGCTATATTGAGGCTTAAATAGGGATCCAACTTGTACATACCGGGGCTCACATTAAGGCTGTTGTTACAATGTTTGATCAGAGCAGACTCGATCACGTTTCGTTCAACAAAATCCTTACTTTTAACAATACATTTTGCCCCTGTGAAGTCGATAGAATGATTACATAAACTGGAATGTAAATACAATGCACTGGATTGCTGGGCTGTACGAATAGCATATGAATGCTGTTTTAAACGCGAGGAAAGAGATTTACCAGTCTGGCCGATGTAAACACATGCACACTCATTACAAGGGATGGAATACACACAACCTGCTACAGACGAGGGCGAGTTCTTAATTAACATGGACTTAACTGTATTATCATTTTTGAACACTAGATTAATATTAAGGTTCTTCAGGGCTGGGGCAAGATTTACTAGACCCTCAGAATATGGTAATACCAACGAATTTTTCAGTTCTGGTTTCGACTTAGTAGTCTGTTTGTAGAAAGTCCTTTTTGCTTGACCAAACGCAAGATCCAAGATCGATTTTGGGTATTTTAACTTCTTCCCAATTTCAAATATATTTGCTATTTCTTCATCGAAAAATTCCGGACTACAAACTCTCAGTGCTCTGAGAAACATACCAGAAAAAACTGCCCGCTTGACCTGAACATGATGATTTGAATAGAAATGTACATACGAGCACACATTGGTAGGTTTCCTATACACATTGAATTTGAAACTTCTACCAATTCTATGAATCATGATGTCTAAAAAAGGCAGAACACCATTCACTTCGTTCTCAATTGTGAATTTAATTGACGGAACCAGCGAATTGATTTGATTGAGAAAATCAGTTTCATCACGATTAACCGGCCACAGGCACAAAATATCGTCAACGTACCTGTACCAAAGCAAATTTGAGGGTAAAATCCTGGGAAGGATATTTATTTCGAAACATTCCATGTACAGATTGCTCAAAACAGGGGAGAGGGGATTACCCATCGCCATGCCAAATGTTTGTTTATAAAATGAATCATTAAAGCTGAAATAATTATCTTTAATGCACAATTTTATAAGTTCAATAATGGTGTTAGTAGGCAAAGTTAAATTATACCTTGGGAGTAGATCCCGTAAGAATGACAACAGATCATCAACAGGAACCCTAATGAACAGAGCCGTCACATCAAAACTCACAAGTTTAAAATCATAATTTAATTTCAAACTAGACAACTTGTTAACCAAGTCCAAGTTGTTTGTTATGTGTGAGTTGGAAATGGAACCTACTACTGGAGACAAGACTTGGACAAGCCATTTGGAAAGTCTATATGCCACAGATCCAACAGAACTAATAATAGGTCTTGCAGGATTATTCGGTTTGTGTGTTTTAATAAGCCCATATAGATATGGGAGAGAAGGGGAACGACTTAAAAACTTAGGAATCAACTCCTTATCTTTTTTGAGCACGGTTTTAAGAGTTTTGTTGAAATGAGCAATAACTCTTTCAATAGGGTCACTATTAACAGGTAAGTAAGTGTCTCTGTCCTCCAATAACTGGTTCATTTTTTGGACATTTGGCGAATTAGCCGAAAACGCGTTAAGCATTTTCTATTTTTCATATGTGGTTATTCTGCATACTTGGATCAGTGTTTTTGTGATCATTGTTGCATACATGGATACCACGCGCCAATTTCTTCACTTCTCCTCTCTCTACCCTGCTCTTAAACCTTTTGTTTCTAATTTTCGTTCTGCTTTAGTGAAATCCTATACGTTAAAAATCCGTCTTCATTTTCTTAGAAAATGTCTCAGTGAACAAGTGCTTCCCCGTTCCCTATCCTCCAACAGTGTGCTGAAATTAGCTGACCGACCGTTTGATGAAATTTCCCGCTTAGTGCTTGGTAAAAATATTGATTTGCTTAAATTAGAAGTACGGGAATGTTTTAAGGTGTTGAACAGCCGTAAGTATTCATTTTCTCAAGCTGTACCCTTGGAATGGAATCGCCCGATGATGGATTATTGTTACACCGCTATGAGATCTGCCTGCACGAATGTAAGTACGAAGCTTGATTCAAAATTAAATAGACTCATTCAACAAAGTGATTGGAATAAACATGCCAACACTGACTTTGTTATTAATCTCTCTAGTAAACAACTTGATAATGATACGATGACTGCTCTTGGTTACGGTCTGAGTTTCTCCATATCAAATAGAGATGTGAATTATGCAAATATTGCCAAAAGTTTTTGCAATTTGGAGAAATCTAGTGAGATTTCATCTGACGACATCAATATTTGCAAGGGAATGGTGTACGGTTCTTTACTTAAGGGTACTGTGCCTAATTGTCCAGAGAGGTTTATGCGAGCGTTCAAAACCCTCAAAAAAGATAACTCTCTACATATCACTAAAGCTGATAAATCCAATGTTGTTGTCATCATGGACAAAGAAGACTATGTCCAAAAAATGAACCAGTTATTGGAGGACAGAGACACTTACTTACCTGTTAATAGTGACCCTATTGAAAGAGTTATTGCTCATTTCAACAAAACTCTTAAAACCGTGCTCAAAAAAGATAAGGAGTTGATTCCTAAGTTTTTAAGTCGTTCCCCTTCTCTCCCATATCTATATGGGCTTATTAAAACACACAAACCGAATAATCCTGCAAGACCTATTATTAGTTCTGTTGGATCTGTGGCATATAGACTTTCCAAATGGCTTGTCCAAGTCTTGTCTCCAGTAGTAGGTTCCATTTCCAACTCACACATAACAAACAACTTGGACTTGGTTAACAAGTTGTCTAGTTTGAAATTAAATTATGATTTTAAACTTGTGAGTTTTGATGTGACGGCTCTGTTCACTAGGGTTCCTGTTGATGATCTGTTGTCATTCTTACGGGATCTACTCCCAAGGTATAATTTAACTTTGCCTACTAACACCATTATTGAACTTATAAAATTGTGCATTAAAGATAATTATTTCAGCTTTAATGATTCATTTTATAAACAAACATTTGGCATGGCGATGGGTAATCCCCTCTCCCCTGTTTTGAGCAATCTGTACATGGAATGTTTCGAAATAAATATCCTTCCCAGGATTTTACCCTCAAATTTGCTTTGGTACAGGTACGTTGACGATATTTTGTGCCTGTGGCCGGTTAATCGTGATGAAACTGATTTTCTCAATCAAATCAATTCGCTGGTTCCGTCAATTAAATTCACAATTGAGAACGAAGTGAATGGTGTTCTGCCTTTTTTAGACATCATGATTCATAGAATTGGTAGAAGTTTCAAATTCAATGTGTATAGGAAACCTACCAATGTGTGCTCGTATGTACATTTCTATTCAAATCATCATGTTCAGGTCAAGCGGGCAGTTTTTTCTGGTATGTTTCTCAGAGCACTGAGAGTTTGTAGTCCGGAATTTTTCGATGAAGAAATAGCAAATATATTTGAAATTGGGAAGAAGTTAAAATACCCAAAATCGATCTTGGATCTTGCGTTTGGTCAAGCAAAAAGGACTTTCTACAAACAGACTACTAAGTCGAAACCAGAACTGAAAAATTCGTTGGTATTACCATATTCTGAGGGTCTAGTAAATCTTGCCCCAGCCCTGAAGAACCTTAATATTAATCTAGTGTTCAAAAATGATAATACAGTTAAGTCCATGTTAATTAAGAACTCGCCCTCGTCTGTAGCAGGTTGTGTGTATTCCATCCCTTGTAATGAGTGTGCATGTGTTTACATCGGCCAGACTGGTAAATCTCTTTCCTCGCGTTTAAAACAGCATTCATATGCTATTCGTACAGCCCAGCAATCCAGTGCATTGTATTTACATTCCAGTTTATGTAATCATTCTATCGACTTCACAGGGGCAAAATGTATTGTTAAAAGTAAGGATTTTGTTGAACGAAACGTGATCGAGTCTGCTCTGATCAAACATTGTAACAACAGCCTTAATGTGAGCCCCGGTATGTACAAGTTGGATCCCTATTTAAGCCTCAATATTGCACGTCAAAACAATATAGCAATCATTTAAACACGTATGGCACTTGGAGATATTAAAAGGAGCTGCCTTGTATGGGCCAATAGGCCTTCTGCAGTTACCTTCTTTCATATAATTCCTTTCCTCCACTTATTTTTGGTGGTCAGGTGATCTGCCCAGGCGGATATAAAGGTCTGATCAGCAAACTTATCTTCATTCTACTTTGCTCTGATGAAGGCGAATTAGCCGAAAACGCGTTAAGCATTTTCTATTTTTCATATGTGGTTATTCTGCATACTTGGATCAGTGTTTTTGTGATCATTGTTGCATACATGGATACCACGCGCCAATTTCTTCACTTCTCCTCTCTCTACCCTGCTCTTAAACCTTTTGTTTCTAATTTTCGTTCTGCTTTAGTGAAATCCTATACGTTAAAAATCCGTCTTCATTTTCTTAGAAAATGTCTCAGTGAACAAGTGCTTCCCCGTTCCCTATCCTCCAACAGTGTGCTGAAATTAGCTGACCGACCGTTTGATGAAATTCCCCGCTTAGTGCTTGGTAAAAATATTGATTTGCTTAAATTAGAAGTACGGGAATGTTTTAAGGTGTTGAACAGCCGTAAGTATTCATTTTCTCAAGCTGTACCCTTGGAATGGAATCGCCCGATGATGGATTATTGTTACACCGCTATGAGATCTGCCTGCACGAATGTAAGTACGAAGCTTGATTCAAAATTAAATAGGCTCATTCAACAAAGTGATTGGAATAAACATGCCAACACTGACTTTGTTATTAATCTCTCTAGTAAACAACTTGATAATGATACGATGACTGCTCTTGGTTACGGTCTGAGTTTCTCCATATCAAATAGAGATGTGAATTATGCAAATATTGCCAAAAGTTTTTGCAATTTGGAGAAATCTAGTGAGATTTCATCTGACGACATCAATATTTGCAAGGGAATGGTGTACGGTTCTTTACTTAAGGGTACTGTGCCTAATTGTCCAGAGAGGTTTATGCGAGCGTTCAAAACCCTCAAAAAAGATAACTCTCTACATATCACTAAAGCTGATAAATCCAATGTTGTTGTCATCATGGACAAAGAAGACTATGTCCAAAAAATGAACCAGTTATTGGAGGACAGAGACACTTACTTACCTGTTAATAGTGACCCTATTGAAAGAGTTATTGCTCATTTCAACAAAACTCTTAAAACCGTGCTCAAAAAAGATAAGGAGTTGATTCCTAAGTTTTTAAGTCGTTCCCCTTCTCTCCCATATCTATATGGGCTTATTAAAACACACAAACCGAATAATCCTGCAAGACCTATTATTAGTTCTGTTGGATCTGTGGCATATAGACTTTCCAAATGGCTTGTCCAAGTCTTGTCTCCAGTAGTAGGTTCCATTTCCAACTCACACATAACAAACAACTTGGACTTGGTTAACAAGTTGTCTAGTTTGAAATTAAATTATGATTTTAAACTTGTGAGTTTTGATGTGACGGCTCTGTTCACTAGGGTTCCTGTTGATGATCTGTTGTCATTCTTACGGGATCTACTCCCAAGGTATAATTTAACTTTGCCTACTAACACCATTATTGAACTTATAAAATTGTGCATTAAAGATAATTATTTCAGCTTTAATGATTCATTTTATAAACAAACATTTGGCATGGCGATGGGTAATCCCCTCTCCCCTGTTTTGAGCAATCTGTACATGGAATGTTTCGAAATAAATATCCTTCCCAGGATTTTACCCTCAAATTTGCTTTGGTACAGGTACGTTGACGATATTTTGTGCCTGTGGCCGGTTAATCGTGATGAAACTGATTTTCTCAATCAAATCAATTCGCTGGTTCCGTCAATTAAATTCACAATTGAGAACGAAGTGAATGGTGTTCTGCCTTTTTTAGACATCATGATTCATAGAATTGGTAGAAGTTTCAAATTCAATGTGTATAGGAAACCTACCAATGTGTGCTCGTATGTACATTTCTATTCAAATCATCATGTTCAGGTCAAGCGGGCAGTTTTTTCTGGTATGTTTCTCAGAGCACTGAGAGTTTGTAGTCCGGAATTTTTCGATGAAGAAATAGCAAATATATTTGAAATTGGGAAGAAGTTAAAATACCCAAAATCGATCTTGGATCTTGCGTTTGGTCAAGCAAAAAGGACTTTCTACAAACAGACTACTAAGTCGAAACCAGAACTGAAAAATTCGTTGGTATTACCATATTCTGAGGGTCTAGTAAATCTTGCCCCAGCCCTGAAGAACCTTAATATTAATCTAGTGTTCAAAAATGATAATACAGTTAAGTCCATGTTAATTAAGAACTCGCCCTCGTCTGTAGCAGGTTGTGTGTATTCCATCCCTTGTAATGAGTGTGCATGTGTTTACATCGGCCAGACTGGTAAATCTCTTTCCTCGCGTTTAAAACAGCATTCATATGCTATTCGTACAGCCCAGCAATCCAGTGCATTGTATTTACATTCCAGTTTATGTAATCATTCTATCGACTTCACAGGGGCAAAATGTATTGTTAAAAGTAAGGATTTTGTTGAACGAAACGTGATCGAGTCTGCTCTGATCAAACATTGTAACAACAGCCTTAATGTGAGCCCCGGTATGTACAAGTTGGATCCCTATTTAAGCCTCAATATAGCACGTCAAAACAATATAGCAATCATTTAAACACGTATGGCACTTGGAGATATTAAAAGGAGCTGCCTTGTATGGGCCAATAGGCCTTCTGCAGTTACCTTCTTTCTTATAATTCCTTTCCTCCACTTATTTTTGGTGGTCAGGTGATCTGCCCAGGCGGATATAAAGGTCTGATCAGCAAACTTATCTTCATTCTACTTTGCTCTGATGAAGGCGAATTAGCCGAAAACGCGTTAAGCATTTTCTATTTTTCATATGTGGTTATTCTGCATACTTGGATCAGTGTTTTTGTGATCATTGTTGCATATATATATATATATATATATATATATATATATATATATAAATATAAATTTTAAATATATATATATATATATATATATATATATATATATATATATATATATATATATATATATATATATATATATATATATATATATATATATATATATATATATGTCGTACCTAGTAGCCAGAACGCACTTCTCAGCCTACTATTCAAGGCCCGATTTGCCTAATAAGCCAAGTTTTCATGAATTAATGTTTTTTCGTCTACCTAACCTACCTAACCTAACCTAACCTAGCTTTTTTTGGCTACCTAACCTAACCTTACCTATAAATATAGGTTAGGTTAGGTAGGGTTGGTTAGGTTCGGTCATATATCTACGTTAATTTTAACTCCAATAAAAAAAAATTGACCTCATACATAGAGAAAAGGGTTGCTTTATCATTTCATAAGAAAAAAATTATAGTAAATATATTAATTCAGGAAAACTTGGCTTATTAGGCAAATCGGGCATTGAATAGTAGGCTGAGAAGTGAGTTCTGGCTACTAGGTACGACATATATATATATATATATATATATATGTATATATGTCGTACCTAATAGCCAGAACGCACTTCTCAGCCTACTATTCAAGGCCCGATTTGCCTAATAAGCCAAGTTTTCATGAATTAATGTTTTTTCGTCTACCTAACCTACCTAATCTAACCTAACCTAGCTTTTTTTGGCTACCTAACCTAACCTTACCTATATATATAGGTTAGGTTAGGTTAGGTAGGGTTGGTTAGGTTCGGTCATATATCTACGTTAATTTTAACTCCAATAAAAAAAATTGATCTCATACATAATGAAATGGGTAGCTTTATCATTTCATAAGAGAAAAATTATAGTAAATATAATAATTCAGGAAAACTTGGCTTATTAGGCAAATCGGGCCTTGAATAGTAGGCTGAGAAGTGAGTTCTGGCTACTAGGTACGACATATATATATATATATAATCTTTGGACAACACCCACCAGTGGGCCTCAAACCCAGAAAGCACAACTACCTTCCAGTAGCTGTCATAACTAGTACGCCTTAACCCACTACACCACTCAGACTCTTAAAAGAAGTAGAGACTTCGAGGTATATAAACACCTCAAATATCCCCACTTCCCAAGAGCACCAGAATAGTGAGGGATTACTTTACGTTTTTCATCAAGCCACTGTTAATGTGGGAGAACTCGTGTCCATGCTATAAGCCTACACTTACATAAACCACAAGTGAAGATTAACAATCTTTGGACAACACCCACCAGTGGGCCTCGAACTCAGAAAGCACAACTACCTTCCAGTAGCTGCCATAACTAGAACGCCTTAACCCACTACACCACTCATCCCTTAAAAGAAGTAGAGACTTCGAGGTATATATTCACCTCAAATATCCCAAATATCAGTGAATTTCCTTAAGTACTTTCGTATATTAATTAAAGGATTAAAGGAAATTCCTGTTTCAATTTTCCTCCGTGGTCTGACACTGTCACATTTTTAATCACATACACATACACATACATATATATATATATATATATATATATATATATATATATATATATATATATATATATATATATATATATATATACTATATATACAAAATATATATATATATACTATATATATATATATATATATATATATATATATATATATATATATAAATATATATATATATATATAAATATATATATATATATACTATATATACTATATATATATATATATATATATATATATATATATATATATATATATATATATATATATACAAAAAATATTCAAGGAAGGGGGTGGTAGGAGAAAAGCACACAGAAACTGTATTGGAGGGGATCTAAACATTCCCTCTAATGCGTTATGCGTGGTTTCCTCCGAGGCTATGGGTCCCCCTTCTTCCAGCTAGAGGTGGTACTCCCTTCCTATTGTACATATATATATGTATATATATACATATATATACATATATATATATGTATATATATACATATATATGTATATATATATATATATATATATATATATATATATATATATATATATATATATATATATATATATATATATATATATATATAGACATATGTCGTACCTAGTAGCCAGAACTCACTTCTCAGCCTACTATTCAAGGCCCGATTTGCCTAATAAGCCAAGTTTTCCTGAATTAATATATTTACTATAATTTTTTTCTTATGAAATGATAAAGCTACCCTTTTCACTATGTATGAGGTCAATTTTTTTTATTGGAGTTAAAATTAACGTAGATATATGACCGAACCTAACCAACCCTACCTAACCTAACCTAACCTATATATATAGGTAAAGTTAGGTTAGGTAGCCAAAAAAAGCTAGGTTAGGTTAGGTTAGGTAGGTTAGGTAGACGAAAAAACATTAATTCATGAAAACTTGGCTTATTAGGCAAATCGGGCCTTGCATAGTAGGCTGAGAAGTGAGTTCTGGCTACTAGGTACGACATATATATATATATATATATATTGATATATATATATATATATATATATATATATATATATATATATATATATTTATATATATCATATATATATATATATATATATATATATATATATATATATCTATATATATCAAAATGTGCTTTCTAGAAAGGAAACGAGAAAGGAGTCACATAATCAATACATGGAAGATACTGGAAGGCCAAGTACCAAAATTTGCACAGTCAAATAACAACGTGCTGAAAGATAACGATATGAAAGGACATGCAGAATATAACAAGTGAAGAGCAGAGGTGCCATCCACGCAATCAGAGAGCAATCAGAGGTCTACAGCTTTTCAATACCCAACCCGGAAAGCATATCAAATATTGCTTGAGCAAATGAGGACTTCCTTAAGAAAGAATTAAACAAGTACCTGCAGGAAGAGCCGAACTAATTGCACCGTTGTGGATATGTGTTGCCTGCAGGCTGCTCCAAGCAACAGCCTGTTGGATCATATTTCAAGACAGGGCATGAGGGAGTACAAGAACTCCCAGAACTCACTCTAGGAACAATCCAGGTAAGTATAGACAAGCTGTGGACCAAAGTATTGAGCCGGGCCCACCTGAATTCTGCAGCTGCACAAGAATGTATTGAATTCTCCAAAAATATTTTTTTAACGTTTTCACCTGAGACAGGCTTGAGTTCCAGCCACAAATCTGGGATTGACATCATTAACGCCATGACAAAACTGGTGTAAACTTTAGGAGGGAAAATTAATTATTATTTTTTTGGCGTGGATATTCCTGCGCGGGCCAGCCTCTGGCTGGCCCACTAAGGGTTACTCATTTTTGTCTTAATTAGGCTGCGAATAAGTATTTATGACTCGTCATCTTGGCTTTAACAAGGTTTGGTCGAATGGCATTACTAACTTTTTCTATGCAGTTAAATCTCAGTTGAAATCTTATTTGATTTGTAACTCTGCACTGTGATAGATAATCTCCCAGTGGGTTCTTGGGCCACTGGAGAAATGTCAGCACCACAGACCTGACATTTCTTCTCAACTGCTGGAACCTGCAAGCTATGATGTCTTCGATACCAAATTGATATTTAAACCACCTGCATATAAGCAGTTCGTAGTTTGTTGAATTTTTGTACCATCTCGTCGATGCTCAATGTTGCAGCTGCTGTGTTGTGGTCAACGTACATCTGCAACTATCTGTCTTTTACTATTTTCGTAATCTGTGCAAGACTCTGTGCCACATGAATGTCTACATTCCTCCTCTTAATTGCAAGTTTTGCAACTTTATCTCCAATATCATTCCCTAGCATTCCTACATGACTTGGCACGCAGTTGATGAGTACTCTATGACCATAACATTTCATTGTTTATATATTAATGCTTCAACACTTGTGGTTAGATGAATGTTGTTATGAAATTGTTCTTGTTGCAAGGTTTCAACAGCAGTGATCGAATCTTTATTTATGATAACGTATTGTCGGTATTCGGTAGGAGTATCTTCAAAAGTCTTTTTTGAATAACTTGAACCCTTTAAGATTCAACGCCTGTTTGGGTCTCTAACTATTTATTGAATTGCCTGCCTTAACGGCAGCTCAAGATTCTTGTCTCTGGTGGCCTCCTGCAGCTGCACCAGAATGTATTAAAATGTCCATAAATTTATCTTTTTCGACATTCCCACTTGAGACCCGCTAGATCGAGAAGTTCCACCCATAAAACTAGGATTACCACCATTAATACCATCACAAAAGCATTGCAAACTCGGGCAGGAGTGGAGGAAGGAAATGACTGGTATAAGTCAAGATAATGACATGCTGGCAAGTGGATGGCAAGCTCCTTGACCCACAAGGTTAAGGCAGGTGTGTGGACAAAAGGTGGAAAGCTAGACGAACTATGTAACCAGCGGTTAAGTGATTATAACAAAATGAAAAAAGTATTTGTTGTTTTTTCAATAAAATAAATAAGGTGGAACAATGTGGCTGAAATTTATGAGGATTATAGGTTGAAAAACAGGAAAAAACGAACATTCTGTTGAGAAAAGAATTGGCCACGATTCGCCGTAAATATATACCATATCGAAGCAGAGAATCTTCAAGACATGAAAGAGAAAAATATGGAGTCAGCGGCGATATATATATATATATATATATATATATATATATATATATATATATATATATATATATATATATATATATATATATATATATATATATATATTTTTGTGAAGATAAACTCTTTCTAGAAAGATTGAGCCTGCTCTTCCCTACCTCAAGTTACGTCCAGTTAACAAGTATAAGATGCTACATTCAAGATACGTCCACCGGTAGCACAAAACGTTTTGACCAGGAGGCAAAACGTACCCAAGATCCCCCACTCCACACACCCTCCACGCCAGTTTGTCGTCAACCAGCAAACTTCTCATTCCAGCCTGCCTGCTCCTGATTGGTGACTCGCCAACCGCGCACCTGCACATTGCACCTCCGTGCCATCTACCTGAATCGACGTCGGAGCCCTGACCAGCTATCAACTTCAGAATATTCTTTGTGCTCTTAGAGTTGACATCTCTCTCTGGCATACTAAGCTCACTGGCTTGTATACGAAGGGAGGTCTCAGCCATAGCCGATATTCTCAGCACCATTTTACACTTTCACATTTATACTATTGTGTCTCACATTGTCTTTGCATTTATCTTTGTTATTTAATTGTATTTTTCATTCCCCCGAGATTTGTCCTTATTTTCATTTATGTTTAAAGTAAATATATTAAAGTTTCATTGTTCATACTTTGTGTTTTACGTGTTCCTCCCTCTCACTTACCACAGACAACAGGCAAGCAGTCTATCTTTTTGTTTTATGTGTGACCAGGCATTGACACCTGCCATTGAAGGACTGCCGAACATCTACACTCCAACACTTTCCCGTCACATATTAATGGGGCCTGTCCTAGGAGCTTAACTCAGGTACTAGTGCCAGAACGTCAATTTGTGGTAAGCGTACTTCGCTTTGCTAAAGTAGCCTTTCAATATTATCATTAATTTTCATATTTATATGGTGCTGTGTGTACTGTGCATTCCGAGAGTAGCATATAGTGAGTGTGAGATAACTTTGGATTATGTGGTGACTGTCGGCCGCAGTCATTCTCTTAATTGGTCATCTTTCCCTCCGTGTTATTACTCGTGTTTACCACCTTTTGTCCCTAGGATATTTCTCACATTATCGGCAGATCATCATTGTGGTACCCTGGTACTTTGTTTTGTCTTCGGGTCAAAGCACCCTATCTTCTGCAATCCGACCGAAGGAGGATAAGAGGGCCATAGTTCCTCAAGCACGGACTTCGTTGCTGAGTTGGGACCTCAGCAGCAGTTCTCGTCACCAGTTGACACTCGCGCCCCTACACGTCGGTCAGAGATGATGATATTTACTTAGGTAGGGAATTAGCTTTCTTTTTACAGAGCACAAAGTTCGCTAATTCTGTATCATATTCATTTAGTGGGAAACCCTTGCATATGTCCTATAGAGACTCGGCAAGGTATGCCTACATTCTTGGACTACCTAATTCACTTTTGGAGCAATTAAATGTTTCATTTGTTTTAGAAACTCAGTTTCACTTATTTAGTAGGATTTTCTTGCCCTTATTCTCTTACATTGAGTACCGGGTACAAGATTTCCTGCGACTTTGATTTACTAATCATTTACCATCTTAAAATTAACTGTATTTGTTAAAGATTAAAATTCCACAGGATAGTTTCCAGTTGCCACGTTTTCCTGTTTCTGACATTTACCATATCACAACTATATTCGTGTATATTTATTTGCTATCTTTCACAATGTTTCGTCTCCAAGCTTTCCGTAACGATCCAGCAGGTGAAATAGGGACCTTATGTCGTGCCAAGAGGACTGAATTACAAACTCTTGCACACGGGTATCGACTAGATCTTCCCCATGGAGCCAACAAAAATGAATTACATAACCTCATTATGGATCACCTCTTAGATGAAGGGACAATTGACTCTGAAACTCACGAAACTTATTCTATTGCAGATAAAACGGATTTGGCAACTATGAAACTCAAACTTGAACTTGACAAGCTTGAGAGGGAGCAACAGCAAGCAGCTCTTCAAATGAAGGAAAGAGAAGCTGCAATGAGGAAAGAAGATCAAGAACGAGAGGCGGCCCTAAAATAACGAGAGTTGGCCCTCAAGGAACGTGAGACTACAATTCTCCGTGAGCGTGAGCGAGTACAGCTTGAAGCAAAACAACGCCAGCTGGAGATACAACGCGAGCATGACAAACAGCAAGCGGCTATGGCTATAGAATGTCGTCAACGAGAACTCACGTTGGAAACTACACACCTCACTCAACGCCAACAAGCTACCGCCAGTCTTCCAGTAAGTTTCAATATCTCCCATGCAACTAAGTTAATGCCACCATTCGTTGAGACAGAGATTGATGTCTTTTTTACCACCTTTGAGACCCTAGCTAATCAACTTAGCTGGCCTGCTGATCAATGGTCTATCCTTCTCAGAGTGCATCTCATAGGTAGAGCTGCAGTTACTCTCAGTACCTTAGCGTCTGATAATGACTACCAGACCTTGAAGCAAGCAGTTTTGGACGCCTACCTTCTCTCCACCGAAAGCTACAGACGAAAATTCCGTGATCATCTTAAGGCAAGTACCACCACCTTTCTAGAATTTGCCAATAAAAAGAAGCGATATTTCATGAAATGGTTGGAAGCGGCACATGTCTCTACATTTGCAGAACTCGTCAACCTAATGCTAGTTGAGGAATTCTTGAGACGTGTTCCCCCTTCCGTCCGTTTATATCTAGCAGATAAAGAAGAAACCGACTACATCAAATGTGCGAAGTCGGCTGACACCTACAGCCTCATCCACCGGCTGACACCATCACCACCTCCCAGTAAGACGTCTTGGTACAGTTACGATAAAGTGAGTACAGATGAAGCGAGCTCACAATTGTATTGTAAGTATTGCAAACTCTATGGACATACCATAGAAAGATGTGGGAAGGCTCAATACAAAAGCAATGAGTCTTGAAGTGGGTAGAATATAGTTGTGCATTAATCAGCGAATTAATGCACAACTATATTCTACCCACTTCAAGACTCCGCTCCAATATAGAAGCATCAAGAAATATGGGCCTATAGGCCGTCTGCAATTACTTCCATTCTTACCTTCAATACCCATTGTTTCGTGTTCTGGCTTGTGTTGAAAGTTTGTTTTCACCTCATCCAAAACTGTTGTAACATATCACCTCACCCAAATGCAAGTATACAAAATCGAAGATGTTTAAGCTCTATTCAGTTATATAGTTGTGTGTGTGTGTAAACTAAAGTCTTTGAAAATGTAATAAGTTTTACGAAACGCGCTCAAGTGTCGCGTCAGACTAGAAATAAAAATGAATTTTGGAGAATTGATTTTTTAATTACCATCAACAGTGAAAAGAAACATAAGAAAGATCGAGAAAATTCGTGTTAGAATTATTAATCTTACTTTTTCGGTCATATTAAATAATATATGTCTACAGGAAAGACTGCTACCAAAATATACTAATATATATATATATATATATATATATATATATATATATATATATATATATATATATATATATATATATATATATATATATATATATATATATATATATATATATATATTTATATATATTTATATTGGTAATCACACAAACGTGGTCTAATTGGTCTAATTGTGAATGAAATATCATTTCATTCACATAGTCCATTAGAGTCTCGAACCCTGGACTTCAAGAGGAGAAGCCTGTCGCGCTGCCAACTGCACCACGGCCACGCCACAAAAGAGAAGGATCCTACAGACACACAACGGGTCGTCAACTGGGACTTTAAGCCTTCCCTACGGTGCTACCTTAGAATGGTGGTGTTATTGGTGATTAGCGCACCAGTTACATAAATTGCTAACCACACTATGGAGGATCAGAGTATGTGTGTGTGTGTGTGTGTGTGTACTCCCCTACTTGTACTCACCTAATTGTGCTTGCGGGGGTTGAGGTCTGGCTCTTTGGTCCCGCCTCTCAACTGTCAATCAACTGGTGTACAGGTTCCTGAGCCTATTGGGCTCTATCATATCTACATTTGAAACTACGTATGGAGTCAGCCTCCACCACATCACTGCCTAGTGTGTGTGTGTGTGTGTACTCACCTAGTGGTACTCACTTAGTTGTGTTTGCGGGGGTTGAGCTCTGGCTCTTTGGTCCCGCCTATCAACCGTCAATCAACAGGTTTACAGGTTCCTGAGCCTATTGGGCTCTATCATATCTACACCTGAAACTGTGTATGGAGTCAGCCTCCACCACATTACTTCCTAATGCATTCCATTTGTCAACCACTCTGACACTAAAAAAGTTCTTTCTAATATCTCTGTGGCTCATTTGGGCACTCAGTTTCCACCTGTGTCCCCTAGTGCGTGTGCCCCTTTTGTTAAATAGCCTGTCTTTATCAACACTGTCGATTCCCTTGAGAATCTTGAATGTGGTGATCATGTCCCCCCTAACTCTTCTGTCTTCCAATGAAGTGAGGTTTAATTTCCGTAGTCTCTCCTCATAGCTCATACCTCTCAGCTCGGGTACTAGTCTGGTGGCAAACCTTTGAACCTTTTCCAGTTTAGTCGTATGCTTGACTAGATATGGACTCCATGCTGGAGCCGCATACTCCAGGATTGGGCTGACATATGTGGTATATAATATTCTGAAAGATTCCTTACACAAGTTTCTAAAGGCCGTTCTTATGTTAGCCAGCCTGACATATGCTGCTGATGTTATCCTCTTGATATGAGCCTCAGGGGACAGGTCTGGCTTGATATCAACCCCCAGGTCTTTCTTTCTCTCTGACTCTTGAAGTATCTCATCTCCCAAATGATACCTTGTATCTGGTGTGTGTGTGTGTGTGTGTGTGTGTGTGTGTGTGTGTGTGTGTGTGTGTGTAGACTTGATTTATAGTAGCAATATCTAGTTTTCTCCTAGTTTCCATTCACAGTTAATATCATCACTCATCTTCAAGGTGTTCCAAGCCAAGTTGGACAATAGAGTTCACTCCTGCTAGCCGCGAGAGGGCGTATTGGTAAACCGAATATCATCCTGGAGAACGGTAGTTGATAGCGGCCATTGACACGCGAACCCAATTGTCTTCAGAAAGGTAATTCCCGTGATCATAGCGATTGGGCAGCCTGTCCTTTCAACAGGTTGCATTTGGTACTTCATGGGGCCCACCAACGTTACAAAAGATATCTACTATGGATTGCAGCGTCCTCACTGATATCTTCAACTATGCCACCAGCTCATCCTGATGTTCAAATAGTACGTTTTGTAACTATATGGACCTGCGTACATATATTGACGTAATGGGCAATTAGAAGGTTGGGCAATTAGTACTGGTACAATTATAAAAATAGGCAATTAGTACTGGTACAATTATAAAAATGGGCAATTAGTACTGGTACAATTATAAAAATGGGCAATTAGTACTGGTACAATTAGAAACATGGGCAATTAGTACTGGTACAACTAGAAAAATGGGCAATTAGTACTGGTACAATTAGAAAAATGGGCTATTAGTACTGGTACAATTAGAAAAATGGGCAATTATTCCTTGTACAATTAGAAAAATGGGCAATTATTCCTTGTACAATAAGAAAAACGGGCAATTAGTACTGGTACAATTAGAAAAATGAAAAATTAGTACTGGTACAATTATAAAAATGGGCAATTAGTACTGGTACAATTAGAAAAAATGGGCAATTAGTACTGGTACAATTATAAAAATGGGCAATTAGTACTGGTACAATAAGAAAAATGGGCAATTAGTACTGGTACAATTAGAAGTCAATATTGTCCTGGCCTAGAAGTCAATATTATCCTGAAAGTCAATTACTTCCAGGATAATAGACTGAAAGAGCTGTTGTTAATCCTGCTGTGTGTGTTAAGCCGTATAGACCTATGTACGAAAGAATAACCCCGAATGTAGGTCTATGAATGAAAGAATAGTCCCGAATGTAGGTTTATATACGAAAGAATAGCCCCGAATTTTGGCCTATGTACGAAAGAATAGCCCCGAATGTTGGCCTATGCACGAAAGAATAGCCCCGAATGTTGGCCTATGTACGAAAGAATAGCACCGAATATTGGCCTATGTACGAAAGAATAGCCCCGAATATTGGCCCATGTACAAAAGAATAGCACCGAATAAAAGAACCCAATTTAGAAATCACATATTTTGTACGAATTCGAATTATTATATGTATTTCACGGTTATATTTATATTGTTAATGCATCGTCAATTTCTTACGCTTAACTGTGGCATAAATTTGATCGTAGCGTTTGTTGTTGTTGTTTAAAATTCACTACTTGGAACAAAAAGTTGCAAGTAGCACGGGCTATGGTGAGCCCTTAGACTGTAGCGAAATTAGACAATACATAACTTGCTTGTACTGATAACGTACTTCATAATAAAACGTTTCGGTCCGTCCTGGACTATCAATCGATTTGAGAATGGTCAGGACGGACCAAAACGTCGTCGTCCCTTCACTTTCTAGTGTGTGGTCTGGTCAACATATTTCAGCCACGTTATTGTGACTCATTGCCTGCAAGTTGACTATAATAATGCTGGGGCCTGACGGCTGAGTGGACAGCGCTCGGGATTCGTATTCTAGAGGTTCCGGGTTCGATCCCCGGTATAGGCTGAAACTAATGGGCAGAGTTTCTTTCACTCTGATGCCCCCTGTTCGCCTAGCAGTAAATAGGTACCTTGGAGTTAGACAGCTGCTACGGGCTGCTTCCTGGGGATGTTTAACAAAAAGGAGGCCTTGTCGATAACCGGGCCGCAGGGACGCTAGGCCCCGAAATCATCTCAAGATATGATTGCATTGTCTATAAGCAACCAGAGAACACCAACAACATCAACACAACCTTGTAGACATAAGGAAAATGGAAATCTACACTACCAGTTTCAAGCCTTTCCTTGAAGGCTTGAAACCATCATCTTATCTATCATCATACTATCAGGCAAGGAGAACCATGCAATGGATATGGATTATCCATTTAAAATCAGCAGACTCCTAGATGCTACTGCTGCTCTGCTTAGACTCGGTTTTAAGTACATCTGCGAATTGCCACATGACCTGCTGATGTAGACCTGACCAAATATAACCTGTCAGCAAAATTATTTGCACATCCAACTTCACTACGCGTCGATGTGCAAAAAGTGATGTGAGTCCAGAGACAGCTTTGTAACCAAATGCACAAGAAATGTGTAAATATCCCATTCAAAATTATCTACTCCCAGAAAATTGTGCCAAATATCCACACTTTGGTGATTGTATGCATTAAATATGGGTGATTGTAACCTTTCCGACGTCGCCCACTATGTGGTAAGGGGAGGGGAGAGGGTGTGAATGTATTTTGCAAACAAATACAAATACGAAACTTTTTTCTTCGCAAATGTAAGTTGCTTAGCTTAAAACACTGTACTTGCAATCGTTCACACGAACCCATTGCTGATACATGCATTAAACTGTGCCATCAGCTCGTTATTATTGATGAAACTGGATGAGCTAAATGAATTCTAGGGTGGGTTCAGTTCCTGAGCCCTAATATATATGCCTGTGTTACCTGCCACCCGCAGGATGGGTATAGGGTGAACAATGACCAATGAAGGCGATGAGTCACAATAACGTGGCTAAAGTATGATGACCAGACCACACACTAGAACGTGAAGGGACGACGATGTTTTGACCATTCTCAATCGACTTGAGAATGGTCCAGGACGGACCGAAAAGTTGTCGTCCCTGCACCTTCTAGTGTGTGGTCTTGTGAACAATAACCAATGAACTAAGCTGATTCAAACTGTGTTTGGATACTAAAGGTAATTTTTGGGTTCATTCTAAATTATGTACTTCAAAAACTGCAATTTTTCTGTATGATACAGCTATATATTTAGTAATTAATACAACCTTACGTTTACTGTATAATACAGCTTCATATTTACTATTTGTATCACCTATGTATTTGTTGTATGTTACAGCTTTATATTTACTGCTTTCAACAACCTCCCTTCATCTACGTCAATTTCAAATCTACTTGCCTCTTCAACAATTCAACAGAACTATCTACATCACCAATAGTACAAGGAAATACCTTCAAAAAGAACCTTTATGCAGGAAACTACCTGTGTCAAAAATATTTAAGTAAACTACTGTTTTTGAACAGAAATAATTCAGTGAACTACTGTTTTTTAACAGAAATAATTCAGTGAACTACCGTTTTTGAACAAAAATAATTCAGTGACCTACTATTTTTGAACAAAAATAATTCTGTGACCTACTGTTTTTAAACAAAAATAATTCACTGACCTACTGATTTTAAACAAAAATAATTCAGTAAACTACTGTTTTTGACAACAATACAAGACCTTACATTTAACCCCATCATTAAAATAAAATTCCTGTATCAACAGCAATGCAGGAAACTACCTCGATAAGCAACAATGCAAGAAACCAACGGTCATCAACATCAATGCAATAAACTGCATACAGCGACAACAATGCAAAATACTACTTGCACCCTCAGCAATACAATACATGACTACCTTCATCAACACCATAAATTTGAGCATCAATCATAAACCTAGTCATTGGGCGATCGATCGTGTGTCAAGATGCAACAGGTTAATCTCTGTGCTTGCAAGATTGAGAAGTTCTATAAAGGAAGATGTTTCTTAATCTGATTGATTACCTGTTTAGTTGAATATGCTACAATTAACTGATTACCTTTTGAAATGAATTTGCAACAGCTGTTTACCTGTAAAGATGGATATGTTAGAATTGATTTCCTGTGGAACTGAATGCACGAGAATTGATTATCCGTGGAGATGGAGAGATGAGATGATGCTTGAACTGAGTACCCGTGGAGATGAAGATGCAGAATCCACAGATAATAGGTTCCCTAATGCTGCTTCGTAAATCCACTCAATTCTGACGATAAATTATCTCTATTGCTCAGCACTAAATATTAACTTTTTGCTATCATCCAGTGTGAGAAAAACAATCCAGAATACCTTTTCTTCAGTTAAGTATTAACATTCGTAATTGAGCCATATAGTTAACTCTGAAATTTAATATGATTCAAAACACGAAAACTTCATATATATATTTTATGCTTTTTACTTTTCGATAGAGAGATCAAAATTATTCACGTGGAATTTTATGCACTTTTTAAAACCACACAAGAAAAAAATTAACAAGCAAAGTTGTTAATTAAGACAGCGCTCGTTTCCGGGTTCAAGATTACCACTCCAGGTCCTCGAAATGTCAACAGGACGGACCTCCCAGTATCGGGAGCTCAGCACAGAGGTGTTCACACCATCACCATCTAAGGCGCACTGAGCGCTCTCACCCCAGTACTTAGCCTCCACTCCCTCTCTGCCAGCCCACTCTATCCCGCGCTCTTTTCCAAAACATTTGCTAATCAACATTTTTTTACTCAATTTCCACGCCAGCCCCCCCCCCCATTTCTTTCTGTGGTAGATTTCACCGCTCCGGTATTTATGGTTTCTCGGGCTATACATAAAATGACCGCCAATGATACACACAGAGAGAGTTTAGGAAGTGTCTCGGAGTTACCTCTGCGCAGAACGGCCCGTTGTCTGTTATTTTATTGCGTGGTAAAACGGGCTGCCCACCGTTGTCTGTTATTGTCTTGCGTGGCAGAAAGGGCTGCATACGACAAAATAAAATTGTTATTATTTTTAGCAAAAACTACAATTGTTTTTCCCCCATTTTAATTTGATTTTACAGTCATTCTACTCACCGGGAACTTTCCTTTTGCAACATTCGAAATTAATCTCCTGCAACATTAGGAATGGATCTGAGGTTACCGTCAATCTTCCAACTATCCAGCTGGGTCGTCCTCACAGAAGTCCTTCTGCACCGTAAATCAGAGAGAGGGAGACAGAGAGAGAGAGACAGACAGAGAGACAACGATAGAGAGATAGCCAATTTCATTGTCGAATGTATATCTTTAGTTCTTGTTTATTGTATAGAGTCGTCTATATATAACTTACTAGATATTTATGCCCTATATATATGTATTATAGGAAGACGGTTCATGCAGACTTAAAAATAGAAAACATCTTGATCTGTCCTAATATATTAAATAATAATTTCCGTTCTCCAATACAAAAAAAAATGCTTTACAGCTGACAATGTGACCAAGATCATATAAAGTGTAGAAACTGCATGAACGATGTTGTGAAAGAGGACAGAACACGTTCTGAAAGTTTCGTGGGTAAGTATTTCTTGAAGATGTGAGGTCGTCATGAGGTGTTCGACCCTTTATGGTCGCTTTATGGGCGACGAAACGGTCTGAGAGCAAGCTACAGGAGTATATACACTCCAAGAGGTCCATGCTACACTTTGCTGTAGAGTGTATTTGCAGAAAAGCAAATTAGTATTTGCATATATTCTTTTTCGATTCCTGCGACCTATTTTTCAGACTTAAATTAAATCAGAGGAGATATTATGTCACTTACCGGGTGGCTTGTATCGTTAGTTAACAAAGAATATCAAAGGCGTTCTCTCTGAAATAGTATTTTACTATTTTGTCATTAACTTTAATTTGTTTAAATTTACTTGAAAAAGGAGAGTTGGGTTATATGTTGGGTAGATCTAACACTCAAACACACACACACACAGAATAATAGACAAATGGAATGCATAAGGCAGAGATGTGGTGGAGGCTGACTCCATACACAGCTTTAAGTGTAGATGTGACAGAGCCCAGTAGGCTCAGGAACCTGTACATTCGTTGATTGACCGTTGAGAGGCGGGACCAAAGAGCCAGAATTCAACCCCCGCAAGCACAATTAAGTGAGTACACACACACACACACACACACACACACACACACGTTATGAGATTAAGGATAGGGGCGGAAGGATTCACTACAAATGACAAGGAAGTGTGTGAGGAATTGAATAAGAAATTCCAGGAGGTCTTCACCTTAGAACAAGGAGAAATTCCAGAGGTAAGTGAGGGAATAGCTAACCAGGAACCACTGGAAGAGTTTGAGATTACCAGTGGGGAAGTAAGGAAGTGTTTACTAGAGTTGGACGTGACGAAGGCTATAGGCCCAGATGGAATCTCCCCTTGGGTTCTAAAGGAAGGAGCAAGAGAACTGAGCCTACCACTCTCCATAGTGTATAACAAATCACTGGCAACAGGGGAACTGCCAGATATTTGGAAAGCAGCTAACGTAGTCCCGATATACAAGAAAGGGGATAGACAGGAGGCACTGAACTACAGGCCAGTGTCCCTAACCTGCATACCATGCAAGCTGATGGAGAAGATTGTGCGAAAAAAACTAGTGGAGCATCTGGAGCGAAGGAACTTTGTAACACAGCATCAACATGGGTTCAGGGATGGCAGGTCCTGCCTCACAGGGTTACTTGAATTCTACGACCAGGCAACAAAAATAAGGCAAGAAAGAGAAGGGTGGGCAGACTGCATATTTTTGGATTGTCAGAAAGCCTTTGATACAGTACCACACAAGAGGCTAGTGCGAAAGTTGGAGATGCAGGCTGGAGTGAGAGGGAAGGTACTCCGGTGGATAGAGGAATACCTAAGCAACAGGAGACAACGAGTCTGTGTGAGGGGTGAGGCCTCAGATTGGCGAGACGTCACAAGTGGAGTCCCGCAGGGGTCAGTCCTTGGACCTATACTGTTTCTGGTATATGTAAATGATCTCCCAGAGGGTATAGATTCGTTCCTCTCAATGTTTGCCGACGATGCAAAAATTATGAGGAGGATTGAAACAGAGGATGATAGTAGGAGGCTACAAGATGACCTGGATAGACTGAGTGAATGGTCCAACAAATGGCTGTTGAAGTTCAACCCGAGTAAATGCAAAGTAATGAAACTAGGCAGTGGAAACAGGAGGCCAGGCACAGGATACAGAATAGGAGATGAAGTACTTAATGAAACAGACAGAGAGAAAGATCTAGGAGTTGATATCACACCAAACCTGTCTCCTGAAGCCCACATAAAGAGAATAACGTCTGCGGCATATGCGAGGCTGGCTAACATCAGAACGGCGTTCAGGAACCTGTGTAAGGAATCATTCAGAATCTTGTACACCACATATGTAAGACCAATCCTGGAGTATGCGGCCCCAGCATGGAGCCCGTACCTTGTCAAGCACAAGACGAAGCTGGAAAAAGTCCAAAGATATGCTACTAGACTAGTCCCAGAACTAAGAGGCATGAGTTATGAGGAAAGGCTGCGGGAAATGCACCTCACGACACTGGAAGACAGAAGAGTAAGGGGGGACATGATCACAACCTACAAAATCCTCAGGGGAATCGACCGGGTAAACAAGGATGAACTATTCAACACTGGTGGGACGCGAACAAGGGGACACAGGTGGAAGCTGAGTACCCAAATGAGCCACAGAGACGTTAGAAAGAACTTTTTCAGTGTCAGAGTAGTTAGTAAATGGAATGCATTAGGAAGTGATGTGGTGGAGGCTGACTCCATACACAGTTTCAAATGTAGATATGATAGAGCCCAATAGGCTCAGGAATCTGTACACCAGTTGATTGACGGTTGAGAGGCGGGACCAAAGAGCGAGAGCTCAACCCCCGCAAGCACAATTAGGTGAGTACAATTAGGTGAGTACACACACACACACACACACACACACACACACACACACATACACACACACACACACACACACACACACACACACACACACACACACACACACACACACACACACACACACACACACACACACACACACAGGCTGGTGGAGGCTGACACAGTTTCAAATGTAGATATGATAGAGCCCAATAGGCTCAGGAATCTGTACACCAGTTGATTGACGGTTGAGAGGCGGGACCAAAGAGCCAGAGCTCAACCCCCGCAAGCACAATTAGGTGAGTACAATTAGGTGAGTACACACACACACACACACACACACACACAGGGCTCTGTACTCGGTCCTATCTTGTTTCTGATATATGTAAATGATCTCCCGGAGGGTATAGATTCATTTCTCTCGATGTTTGCAGACGATGCTAAAATTATGAGAAGGATTAAAACAGAAGAGGACTGTTTGAGGCTTCAAGAAGACCTAGACAAGCTGAAGGAATGGTCGAACAAATGGTTGTTAGAGTTTAACCCAACCAAATGTAATGTAATGAAGATAGGTGTAGGGAGCAGGAGGCCAGATACAAGGTATCATCTGGGAGAGGAAATTCTTCAGGAGTCCGAGAAGGAAAAAGACTTGGGGGTTGATATCACGCCAGACCTGTCTCCTGCAGCACATATCAAGCGGATAACATCAGCGGCATATGCCAGGCTGGCCAACATACGAACGGCATTCAGAAACTTGTGTAAAGAATCATTCAGAACTTTGTATACCACATATGTCAGGCCAATCCTAGAGTATGCAGCCCCAGCATGGAGTCCATATCTAGTCAAGGATAAGACTAAACTAGAAAAGGTTCAAAGGTTTGCCACCAGACTAGTACCCGAGCTGAGAGGTATGAGCTACGAGGAGAGACTACGGGAATTAAACCTCACTTCGCTGGAAGACAGAAGAGTTAGGGGGGACATGATCACCACATTCAAGATTCTGAAGGGAATTGATAGGGTAGATAAAGACAGTCTATTTAACACAAGGGGAACACGCACAAGGGGACACAGGTGGAAACTGAGTGCCCAAATGAGCCACAGAGATATTAGAAAGAACTTTTTTAATGTCAGAGTGGTTGACAAATGGAATGCATTAGGGGGTGATGTGGTGGAGGCTGACTCCATACACAGTTTCAAGTGTAGATATGATAAAGCCCGATAGGCTCAGGAATCTGTACACCTGTTGATTGACGGTTGAGAGGCGGGACCAAAGAGCCAGAGCTCAACCCCCGCAAACACAACTAGGTGAGTAACTAGGTGAGTACACACACACACACACACACACACACACACACACACACACACACACACACACACACACACACACACACACACACACACACACACACACACAAGACATGATGGACTATGTCACCCAAAAATGTCAGGAGGCTGTAAGCAGGTTTGTCCCAGCCCGACAGGAAAAAACAGAGAAGCAAAGGAAGAATCCGTGGTTTGATAAGGAATGTATGAAAGCAAAGGAGCTGAACAAAAGGGCATAGAGGAACTTCCGTTCCTCCAGAAAGAACCCCAGAAAGTAGAGAGATACCAGAGAACAAGGAACGAGTATGTTAGTGTGAGAAGAGCAGCTGAGAATAGGTATGAAAATGATATAACTAATAAAGCCAAGACCGAACGAAAGCTACTACACAGTCACATCAGGAGGAAGACAACAGTGAAGGAACAGGTAATGAAACTTAAGGTGGGCGAGGACAGGTACACAGAGAATGACAAAGAGGTGTGTGAAGAACTCAACAAATGGTTCCAGGAGTTCTTTACAATAGAACGGGGAGAAGTCACGGTGCTAGAAGAGGTGGCAGCAAACCAGGTGACCTTGGAAAGGTTCGAAATTACAAGAGATGAGGTCAAGAAGCACCTATTGGAGCTGGATGTGAGAAAAGCTTTTGGGCTGGACGAAATCTCACCATGGGTATTGAAAGAGTGTGCAGGAGCACTTTGCTTGCCACTCTCCATAGTGTATAGTAGGTCACCAGAAACGGGAGACCTACCAGAAATATGGAAGACTGCTAAAGTACTCCCAATATACAAAAGGGTGACAGACAAGAGGCACTGAACTACACGCCAGTGTCCTTAACTTGTATACCATGCAAGGTGATGGAGAAGATTGTGAGAAAAAACCTAGTAACACATCTGGAGAGAAGAGCCTTCGTGACAACCCACCAACATGGGTTCAGGGAAGGTAAATCTTGCCTTACAGGCTTGATAGAATTCTACGATCAGGTGAAAAGATTAAGCATGAAAGAGAAGGATGGGCGGACTGCATTTTTTTTTGGACTGTCGGAAAGCCTTTGACACAGTACCCCATAAAAGGTTGATGCATAAGCTGGAGAAACAGGCAGGAGTAACTGGAAGGGCGCTCCAGTGGATAAGAGAATACCTAAGCAATAGGAAGCAGAGAGTTACAGTGAGGAGTGAGACCTCAGAATAGCGTGAAGTCACCAGTGGAGTCCTACAGGGCTCTGTGCTTGGACTTATCCTGTTTCTGATATACGTAAATGATCTCCCAGAGGATATAGACTCATTCCTCTCAATGTTTACTGACGATGAAAAAAATTATGAGAAGGATTAAGACAGAGGAGGACAGCTTGAGGCTTCAAGAAGACCTGGACAAGATGCAGGAATGGTCGAACAAATTGCTGTTAGAGTTTAACCCAAGCAAATGTAATGTAATGAAGATAGGGGTATGCAGGCGACGAGTCACAATAACGTGGCTGAAGTATGTTGACCAGACCACACACTAGAAGTTGAAGGGACGACGACGTTTCGGTCAGTCCTGGACCATTCTCAAGTCGATTGTCTATATCATCAAGATAGGGGTAGGAAGCAGGAGACCAGATACAAGGTATCATTTGGAAGATGAGGTACTTCAAGAGTCAGAGAGAGAGAAAGACCTGGGGGTTGATATCACGCCAGACCTGTCCCCTGAAGCTCATATCAAGAGG
The DNA here is from genome assembly GCF_040958095.1 of Procambarus clarkii. NCBI lineage: Eukaryota > Metazoa > Arthropoda > Malacostraca > Decapoda > Cambaridae > Procambarus > Procambarus clarkii. Next base: position 16,258,685 of record NC_091163.1, read on the forward strand.
ATAACATCAGCAACATATGCCAGGTTGGCTAACATAAGAACGGCCTTTAGAAACTTGTGTAAGGAATCTTTCAGAACATTATATGCCACATATGTCAGACCAATCCTGGAGTATGCGGCTCCAGCATGGAGTCCATATCTTGTCAAGCATACGACTTAACTGGAAAAGGTTCAAAGGTTTGCCACCAGACTAGTACCCGAGCTGAGAGGTATGAGCTACGAGGAGAGACTACGGGAATTAAACCTCACTTCATTGGAAGACAGAAGAGTTAGGGGGGACATGATCACCACATTCAAGATTCTCAAGGGAATCGACAGTGTAGATAAAGACAGGCTATTTAACACAAGGGGCACACGCACTAGGGGGACACAGGTGGAAACCGAGTGCCCAAATGAGCCACAGATATATTAGAAAGAACTTTTTTAATGTCAGAGTGGTTGACAAATGGAATGCACTAGGAAGTAATGTGGTGGAGGCTGACTCCATACACAGTTTCAAGTGTAGATATGATAGAGCCCAATAGGCTCAGGAACCCGTACACCTGTTGATTGACGGTTGAGAGGCGGGACCAAAGAGCCAGAGCTCTACCCCCGCAAGCACAACTAGGTGAGTACACACACACACACACACACACACACACACACACACACACACACACACACACACACACACAAAGTCTACTTTCAAGTGTGGTCTAGAGCAGACACTTGCGAGATACTGTACCAACGCTCAGTGCGCTCAACTCACACCAACGTATCACCTGTGTACTTCTGTATATTCGACCAAATATATATATAGTATCTCAGTGTCTGTGTTTATTTGTCACCATACTTTACGTAACAATAGAACCGTTACATTTCCACCTGTGTCCCCTTGTGCGTGTTTCCCTTGTGTTAAATAGACCGTAATTGTGTTAAATAATTGTGTTAAATAGATTTATACCGTTACCAATGTAACGGTTCTATTGTTACGTAAAGTATGGTGACAAATAAACACAGACACTAAGATACTATATATATATTTGGTCGAATATACAGAAGTACACAGGTGATACGTTGGTGTGAGTTGAGCGCACTGAGCGTTGGTACAGTATCTCGCAAGTGTCTGCTCTAGACCACACTTGAAAGTAGACTCTCTCAATGTTTGCGGACGATGCTAAAATTATGAGAAGGATTAAAACAGAAGAGGACTGTTTGAGGCTTCAAGAAGACCTAGACAAGCTGAAGGAATGGTCGAACAAATGGTTGTTAGAGTTTAACCCAACCAAATGTAATGTAATGAAGATAGGTGTAGGGAGCAGGAGGCCAGATACAAGGTATCATCTGGGAGAGGAAATTCTTCAGGAGTCAGAGAAGGAAAAAGACTTGGGGGTTGATATCACGCCAGACCTGTCTCCTGCAGCACATATCAAGCGGATAACATCAGCGGCATATGCCAGGCTGGCCAACATACGAACGGCATTCAGAAACTTGTGTAAAGAATCATTCAGAACTTTGTATACCACATATGTCAGGCCAATCCTGGAGTATGCAGCCCCAGCATGGAGTCCATATCTAGTCAAGGATAAGACTAAACTGGAAAAGGTTCAAAGGTTTGCCACCAGACTAGTACCCGAGCTGAGAGGTATGAGCTTCGAGGAGAGACTACGGGAATTAAACCTCACTTCGCTGGAAGACAGAAGAGTTAGGGGGGACATGATCACCACATTCAAGATTCTGAAGGGGATTGATAGGGTAGATAAAGACAGTCTATTTAACACAAGGGAAACACGCACAAGGGGACACAGGTGGAAACTGAGTGCCCAAATGAGCCACAGAGATATTAGAAAGAACTTTTTTAGTGTCAGAGTGGTTGACAAATGGAATGCATTAGGGGGTGATGTGGTGGAGGCTCACTCCATACACAGTTTCAAGTGTAGATATGACAGAGCCCGATAGGCTCAGGAATCTGTACACCTGTTGATTGACGGTTGAGAGGTGGGACCAAAGAGCCAGAGCTCAACCCCCGCAAACACAACTAGGTGAGTACAACTAGGTGAGTACACACACACACACACTGAACTACAGGCCAGTGTCCCTAACCTGCATACCATGCAAGCTGATGGAAAAGATTGTGCGAAAAAAACTAGTGGAGCATCTGGAGCGAAGGAACTTTGTAACACAGCATCAACATGGGTTCAGGGATGGCAGGTCGTGCCTCACAGGGTTAATTGAATTCTACGACCAGGCAACAAAAATAGGGCAAGAAAAGGAAGGGTGGGCAAACTGCATATGTTTGGGTTGTCAGAAAGCCTTTGATACAGTTCGACACAAGAGGCTAGTGCTAAAGTTGGAGATGCAGGCTGGAGTGAAAGGGAAGGTACTCCGGTGGATAGAGGAGTACCTAAGCAACAGGAGACAACGAGTCTGTGTGAGGGGTGAGGTCTCAGATTGGCGAGACGTTACAAGTGGAGTCCCGCAGGGGTCAGTCCTTGGACCTATACTGTTTCTGGTATATGTAAATGATCTCCCAGAGGGTATAGATTTGTTCCTCTCAATGTTTGCCGACGATGAAAAAATTATGAGGAGGATTGAAACAGAGGATGATAGTAGGAGGCTACAAGATGACCTGGATAGACTGAGTGAATGGGCCAACAAATGGCTGTTGAAGTTCAACCCGAGTAAATGCAAAGTAATGAAACTAGGCAGTGGAAACAGGAGGCCAGACACAGGATTCAGAATAGGAGATGAAGTACTTAATGAAACAGACAGAGAGAAAGATCTAGGAGTTGATATCACACCAAACCTGTCTCCTGAAGCCCACGTAAAGAGAATAACGTCTGCGGCATATGCGAGGCTGGCTAACATCAGAACGGCGTTCAGGAACCTGTGTAAGGAATCATTCAGAATCTTGTACACCACATATGTAAGACCAATCCTGGAGTATGCGGCCCCAGCATGGAGTCCGTACCTTGTCAAGCACAAGACGAAGCTGGAAAAAGTCCAAAGGTATGCTACTAGACTAGTCCCAGAACTAAGAGGCATGAGTTATGAGGAAAGGCTGCGGGAAATGCACCTTACGACACTGGAAGACAGAAGAGTAAGGGGGGACATGATCACAACCTACAAAATCCTCAGGGGAATCGACCGGGTAAACAAGGATGAACTATTCAACACTGGTGGGACGCGAACAAGGGGACACAGGTGGAAGCTGAGTACCCAAATGAGCCACAGAGACGTTAGAAAGAACTTTTTCAGTGTCAGAGTAGTTAGTAAATGGAATGCATTAGGAAGTGATGTGGTGGAGGCTGACTCCATACACAGTTTCAAATGTAGATATGATAGAGCCCAATAGGCTCAGGAATCTGTACACCAGTTGATTGACGGTTGAGAGGCGGGACCAAAGAGCCAGAGCTCAACCCCCGCAAGCACAATTAGGTGAGTACAATTAGGTGAGTACACACACACACACAGAAAATTCGTGTTAGAATTATTAATCTTACTTTTTCGGTCATATTTAATAATATATGTCTACAGGATATATATATATATATATATATATATATATATATATATATATATATATATATATATATATATATATATATATATATATATATATATATATATATATATATATATATATATATATATATATATATATATATATATATATATATATATATATATATATATGTCGTACCTAGTAGCCAGAACTCACTTCTCAGCCTACTATTCAAGGCCCGATTTGCCTAATAAGCCAAGTTTTCCTGAATTAATATATTTACTATAACTTTTTTCTTATGAAATGATAAAGCAACCCTTTTCTCTATGTATGAGGTCAATTTTTTTTATTGGAGTTAAAATTAACGTAGATATATGACCGAACCTAACCAACCCTACCTAACCTAACCTAACCTATATTTATAGGTAAGGTTAGGTTAGGTAGCCAAAAAAAGCTAGGTTAGGTTAGGTTAGGTAGGTTAGGTAGACGAAAAACATTAATTCATGAAAACTTGGCTTATTAGGCAAATCGGGCCTTGAATAGTAGGCTGAGAAGTGCGTTCTGGCTATTAGGTACGACATATATATATATATATATATATATATATATATATATATATATATATATATATATATATATATATATATATATATATATATATATATATATATATATATATATATATATATATATATATATATATATATATATATATATATATATATATATATATATATATATATATATATATATATATATATATATATATATATATATATATATATATATATATATATATATATATATATATATATATATATATATATATATATATATATATATATATATATATATATATATATATATATATATATATATATATATATATATATATATATATATATATATATATATATATATATATATATATATATATATATATATATATATATATATATATATATATATATATATATATATATATATATATATATATATATATATATATATATATATATATATAAGGGAGTACCACCTCTAGCTGGAAGAAGGGGGACCCATATCCTCGGAGGAAACCACGCATAACGCATTAGAGGGAATGTTTAGATCCCCTCCAATACAGTTTCTGTGTGCTTTTCTCCTACCACCCCCTTCCTTTTTTATTTTTTGTGCTTTATTATGCATTTGATGGTTACAAGATATACATGGGTTGATACAAAAATAATAATGCAAAAAGGTGATTAAAGGTTATGGATCTCTTGAAAAACACAACAATGGGAAACATTGATGAATGTCACAGACGGGTTCGATCATTGTTGCAAGTCAAACACTTCTTCGAATTCCTCTGAAGTTGGACTAGTGCCCAAGACGCAACAGGCATTTCCCCTCTGAATCGCAACACTGAGGCGCTGGAACAAGAAACTTTTTGCTCTCTGGTTTTTTGTAGCGCTGATCAATTTGTCCCCCAATTCCTTCAGGAACTTCAATGCACATTTTCCCCACGAACCGAGGGTCTCCGAGCCGATCGGAACAAAGCTGTAGCAGTGTGCTAGACCTCTGTATTTAATAATTTTCTGCGATTCCCTGAAAGAAGCAGCACCACCGCTTTCACTTGTGCTGTAGTGGAGGTAGGGCCAGTGTAGTCCCATACCACTTGCTTACCATCCTTCCAAGGTAGCAAGGTGACCCCATCAGGGCGCTTCTGAGGGTCGTTAGGTCTGGATAAGTGTGGTTCTCTTTGTGCCGGGCAGCGGGCTGTGGCGAGGCTCCTCTTGATGATGTCGTTGACTTCTTCATGTCTTGCAATTTTACCCTGTGATTTACGACATACCAGACCATGACGACCATATTGGTCTGCCATCGCAGTTCCGCAGATGCACCTATGTTCGGTGAGGATGGGGGCGGCAAGGCGAAGGGCAACTCCAATGCGGAGAGCGTCATGACTGAGGCGAGTTCCCAGGGCTGCATTGGGCACAGCAAATAAAAAATCCCCGGCGTGGGGTGCTGTTACCGCTAGGAGGCGGGCTTTGTTTTCAGCATCAGCGTTGTCAATCATTGCTGTGACAGTCTTTTCCATTATGGGGCTATCCCAGTGGGCCTGCTTGTGGTCTTTTGGGACTTGTGGTCGGGGTTGAGGGTGTGCAATGCTGTCCCATTGTCTGGCTGCTTCGATGAACGTTTGATCATGAGTTCCCGCTGTCTCTCTCATCCGCTCTGGTAGGATCTGCCCTACCAATTCGTTGACTGCTGTACATGAGGATAAGAATGCTGGAAGTGTTACCTCAGTTGCCTTTCGTATGCCTATCCCTCCAAATCTCACTGGGAGTGTTGCTTGGTCCCACTGACTGTCATCTAAATCTAGGTTGAGCGCCTTCCTGAATATTGACCTGAGGAGCTCATCATATTGATGTAGAAGTGGGTTGCCAAAAGTTGGTGCACACCTTAAGAAGTATGTTAGCCTGGGCAAGGTAAGGCACTTTGTGAGAAGGTAGAGGGCATCGTGGGAGTCCAAGTCCCCAATTCTCTCTTCCATCCTCTTTAGGTCTCTAAACTTTTCGTCAAGGACTGCAGCAATGGCATTGTGGCCCAGTGGTGCTCCGAGTAGTGTGCTGTCGGTGGGTTTAACAACTGAGGCTTCTGGTAAAACTGATTTCACTGCTCTCATAATTACTTCACTGGATGCAATAATTTCGCACTTGGAGGGGTTAAGAACGAGACCCATGGACTCCCCCCGTGTCTTTACCAGCTGTAGGTCTTCCAGCAGGGAATCTTGTGTGCCTGCCAGAGTGCCATCATCCAGGAACCAGATGTTGAGCTCACTGGACAGTCTGGTTGTAATTTCTCGAACCGCTATGCAAAAGAGGAACGGTGCAAGTGGGTCTCCCTGTTGAATTCCCTCTGCTGAGGTGACTTCATGTTTGCCAAACAGGAGGGTTGAGTCTTTGCTGTAGCCTGCTGACACAAACGGGAGAATGCTTGGGCAATGTTCCTGGACTGCAGTGAGGATTGCTTCCCTTTTGACCGAGTTGAAAGCGTTTTTAAAATCTAATTTTACTACTGCCTGGTCTTCAGTAAGAGAGCTAATGTAGGCTCGTGCAGCATGAACCGCAGCTTCACAGCCTTGGGGGACTCCAAACCCCAGCTGGTTGGGTTGCAGCATGGTGGCTGCTTCCATTCGGATACTTCTGACAGCAGCCCTTGCAACTAGGCGGCGAAGGGTATTACCAACGGCAATGGGTCTGATCCCTCCCCCCTTCTTTTTCAGGGCACATAGGGTTGCACCAAAGAAGAATGGTTTGATTTCATCAGGGATTAACCCGGCGAGGCAGTTGTTGACAAACGTTGTGATTTCTGTCAGGAGCGCTTCTGCAGCTGGGCCAAGAACAGGGTTCACCATTTCCTTCACATGTTGAGGTCTTACCCCTGTGTAGCCTCCTGAGGAGCCCGGGGGAAATGAAACGATAGCTTTATAAACCTCTGACTCCCGGAGGACGAGAGGTTCCTGGTTAGGGGCGAGCCTGACCTGTGGGGGAGGTCCACCTACGGCCCTGAGGGGGTGTTTTTCTCTCAGTGCTTGGGCTGTGGTTTCATCCCTGGGCAAAATTTTGTCCTCACTTGTGATCAACCTGAGTGCCCCGACTGTATTGCCCTCTTCAATTTTCTTGCTTGCTATATATATATATATATATATATATATATATATATATATATATATATATATATATATATATATATATATATAAATATATATATATATATATAAATATATATATATATATATATATATATATATATATATATATATATATATATATATATATATATTTATATTCCGAGGAACGTGGCATATATCTTGTTATTCGTGTTCCTTCAGAGAATCGTGATGACTGATCACATTCGTGCGACATGAAAACTGGAGGTACTGATTGCATTGAGGATTATATGGACGAATTTATGATCATATATAAAATACCTGACAACAATGACAAGCCATAATTTTATAAATTTATATAACCTTGATTATCCTCAGATATACCGTTACAGAGCTTGTTAGTTGTGTCCGCATCCACCTCACATCCACACCATATCTGTTCAACATCCACCACACATCCACACCACATTCAAACATCCAAACTCGGGTGCTCTGGAATGATTCCTGTTGGAGACCTTTCTACCCTGACAAGCAATATGTGCACTGAAAACTATGTTATACTCCTCATTGTATATACTCTGAGTATATTGCAATACAGCTGGCCTGCATGTCTTTATATCCTGCTCATGAGAGTGTCATTCATGAGGTCTTATTGCATGAGAGAGGCCTCGTTTTGCTCAATATTGCAGTGGAATTACTGTGATTCATTTTCTTTGTAGAAATGTACATATTTATAAGTCAAGAAAATGACTAACGTCACTGTTTTCGTGTTTCGTTACAGCTGTGACAAGTCTAAACCAAAGAGAAAAGGGGGATATTAAAAGTGTGTGCCATGATTGGTCAAGGGAAATCATTTAACCAATCAGCAAATTGCAATTGTGAGACCTTGCGAGAGCCCATGATTCCGATATGCTTTCGGAAGCTCATTTGACTTCCGCCGTGAATAAAAACCACGTTTTCTGTCTTAGAGGAGGCATCCTGAAATTCCCCTGATGTTACACAGGAAGTGTTTGGAAAGAAAAACACAGAATTCTGGAGCTGTTTACAAGAGGTTGTGATATAACTGAAAGAAATTAACCAACTGTAAAGGAAAGCGTAGTTTAACATAACTTTCCTCGATGCGAAGAGCCACATGTGAGGAAAGGATGTGAGATTATATTTTGATAATTTTTTTATATTTAAACCACTAGGTGAAATTAATATAGAGATTCTTGAATGAATTCGTAGCCTAATAAATAGTCTGAGTAGACCTCACAGTAAATAAAATAACATTACAGTTTATAAGCAATAATATGTTGAGACATTTTATTATTTCTTAGGTGTTTAATCTTATTAAGGAAACCTGGGTCCAGATTCACGAAGCAGTTTCGCAAGCACTTACGAACCTGTACATCTTTTCTCAATCTTTGGCGGCTCTGTTTACAATTATTAAACAGTTAATGAGCTCCGAAGCACCAGGAGGCTGTTTATAACAATAACAACAGTTGATTGGCAAGTTTTCATGCTTGTAAACTGTTTAATAAATGTAACCAAAGCCGTCAAAGATTGAAGAAAGACGTACACGTTCGTAAGTACTTGGGTAACTATTTCGTGAATCTGGCCCCTGTTGACTATAGTCAACTAACGGTTGATAAACATGCGTTCTAAACAAAACAGGAACACTTCTATGAATGATATTATACGCACAGCGTGAATACATGCATAGAAATACAAATCTACAATCAAACAATCTATCAATAGCCCATAATTCTTACTGAAAAACAATTAAAACCATGCATTCCATACATGGATAAACGCGTACACCTTTATGATGACACGTTTACATAAATGTAACCCCTGATCATCAAAGCATTGAAAATATGCGTATGATTTCTCATTCAATTCCACTATAAACAGTTAAAATACATATTTAACATTTTTTAACTCAACCACATGACATAATAACGTAAACACCTGAGCTCTTACACCACCAGGCGACGTCCGATATCAAGAAACCAAAAACAGTATTTCTAAAACGCTTCTGAAAAATTTACTTAAATATCCACCTTCTTGTTTCCAGCCAGGGCTCAGGGGTCGTTTGACCCATCAGACGATACAACTGGCGGTCCATATTCGCCCGGAGCAGTTCAGATATTGTAGGCGTTTCATGGTACACATCACTAGGGAGGAGCTGTGGCTCCTGGTCGCTGCCTGAGCATCGAGAGGCAGCAGCAACGCACCAGACTGACCGGGTATTCAGGAAGGAGAGACAGGTAATAATTGCGCTGGGCGAGCAGGGAGGAATATTGGTAAACAAAGGGGCAGACAGACAGGCAGGGAGGGAGAGAGGTAGCGGTGTGTTAATGTATTGTAGAGTCCAGGTAAACACCATTCCACAATACCTTCAAAAGTATCTGTTGCCTTGACACGGAATACATACACATTATACATACTCACGAATACATACACATTTTTCATAAAAAACTTCTAGGATTAGCCACAATCAAAATCATTCTGGACGCACAGTCCTAATAACCTTGAACTAATTTCATTATATTTTATAATACTCGTCAAAAAGTCCTCTTTTGGTGGCCTAAATTAACAAATAATTTCAGTAAGTGCAGGCGATGAGTCACAATAGCATGGCTAAAGTAAGTTGACTAGACCACACACTAGAAGGTGAAGAGACGAGGACGTTTCGGTCCGTCATGGACCATTCTCAAGTCGATGGAAAATGGTCCAGGACGGACCGAAACGTCGTCGTCCCTTCACTTTCTAGTGTGTGACCTGGTCAATTTCAGTAAGTGTTTCGTTCGAACACCAGTCGGAACATCCCTCCCCCTCACATACCTACAGGTTGGCTGACTCAAGAACTCTGCTGACTCCATATGTGTTATGTTCCTTTATCTGTTCGCCTACAGATAACGTGTGTGTGTGTCTCATCCTGATGATATTGTCTCATCCACGTGCCCGTGGATGAGACAATATGGATGATCGTTGAGAAAGTTTTCCGTATCAAGTTAGCACTGTGATTGCATCCATCAATGCATTTAATTTATTTTTAATGAGAAGATTCCTTGTTCATCGGCAGCTAAATCTTTACGTTTTCAACTGGGCTATTGGTGATTTTTTCTTGTAGGTACCTGACAAGGAATGTTACTGTGTAATGCTACTGTCTAATGCTACTGTGTAATGCTACTGTGTAATGCTATTGTGTAATGCTACTGTGTAATGCTACTGTGTAATGCTACTGTGTAATGCTACTGTGTAATGCTACTGTGTAATGCTACTGTGTAATGCTACTGTGTAATGCTACTGTGTAATGCTATTGTGTAATGCTACTGTGTAATGCTACTGTGTAATGCTACTGTGTAATGCTACTGTGTAATGCTACTGTGTAATGATACTGTGTAATGGTACTGTGTAATGCTACTGTGTAATGCTACTGTGTAATGCTACTGTGTAATGCTACTGTGTAATGCTACTGTGTAATACTACTGTGTAATGCTACTGTGTAATGCTACTGTGTAATGCTACTGTGTAATGCTACTGTGTAATACTACTGTGTAATGCTACTGTGTAATGCTACTGTGTAATGCTACTGTGTAATGCTACTGTGTAATGCTACTGTGTAATGCTACTGTGTAATACTACTGTGTAATGCTACTGTGTAATGCTACTGTGTAATGCTACTGTGTAATGCTACTGTGTAATCTACTGTATAATGCTACTGTGTAATGCTACTGTGTAATGCTACTGTGTAATGCTATTGTGTAATGCTACTGTGTAATGCTACTGTGTAATGCTACTGTGTAATGCTACTGTGTAATGCTATTGTGTAATGCTACTGTGTAATGCTACTGTGTAATGCTACTGTGTAATGCTACTGTGTAATGCTACTGTGTAATGCTACTGTGTAATACTACTGTGTAATGCTACTGTGTAATGCTACTGTGTAATCTACTGTATAATGCTACTGTGTAATGCTACTGTGTAATGCTACTGCGTAATGCTACTGTGTAATGCTACTGTGTAATGCTACTGTGTCATACTACTGTGTAATGCTACTGTGTAATGCTACTGTGTAATGCTACTGTGTAGTGCTACTGTGTAATGCTAATGTGTAATACTATTATGTAATGCTACTGTGTAATACTACTGTGTAATGCTACTGTGTAATGCTACTGTGTAATGCTACTGTGTAATACTATTATGTAATGCTACTGTGTAATACTACTGTGTAATGCTACTGTGTAATACTACTGTGTAATGCTACTGTGTCATACTACTGTGTAATGCTACTGCGTAATACTACTGTGTAATGCTAATGTGTAATACTATTATGTAATGCTACTGTGTAATACTACTGTGTAATGCTACTGTGTAATGCTACTGTGTAACGCTACTGTGTAATACTATTATGTAATGCTACTGTGTAATACTACTGTGTAATGCTACTGTGTAATACTACTGTGTAATGCTACTGTGTCATACTACTGTGTAATGCTACTGCGTAATACTACTGTGTAATGCTAATGTGTAATACTATTATGTAATGCTACTGTGTAATACTACTGTGTAATGCTACTGTGTAATGCTACTGTGTAATGCTACTGTGTAATACTATTATGTAATGCTACTGTGTAATACTACTGTGTAATGCTACTGTGTAATACTACTGTGTAATGCTACTGTGTCATACTACTGTGTAATGCTACTGTGTAATACTACTGTGTAATGCTACTGTGTAATACTACTGTGTAATGCTACTGTGTCATACTACTGTGTAATGCTACTGTGTAATACTACTGTGTAATGCTACTGTGTAATACTACTGTGTAATGCTACTGTGTAATACTATTATGTAATGCTACTGTGTAATACTACTGTGTAATGCTACTGTGTAATACTACTGTGTAATGCTACTGTGTCATACTACTGTGTAATGCTACTGTGTAATACTACTGTGTAATGCTACTGTGTCATACTACTGTGTAATGCTACTGTGTAATACTACTGTGTAATGCTACTGTGTAATACTACTGTGTAATGCTACTGTGTCATACTACTGTGTAATGCTACTGTGTCATACTACTGTGTAATGCTACTGTGTAATGCTACTGTGTAATGCTACTGTGTAATGCTACTGTGTAATACTACTGTGTAATGCTACTGTGTAATGCTACTGTGTAATGCTACTGTGTAATACTACTGTGTAATGCTACTGTGTAATGCTACTAATGCTCACGAAAGGTTCGAGCGATATTCCTTGATTATCTTTGCTTGATAGATGGGAAGTTTAACCTTCTCGGAAATCAATGAGGGCTCACACCTTTAAGTCTATCCCAAGATAACTAACAACCGATCAGTTGTTGATACATCAACCAGGCTCCAAATGGATGCAGAATGACAGAAGATATCAACAGCGTGGAGCAGATGTTTGTCAACATCGGATACTTTATAATATATAACGAAAAGGTCATCAAAAGAAAGACAAGCTGCTCTGTTGGAATAGAGCAGAGTTGTGGAGAACACAACAGAGTTACTCCAATAAATAAGACCATACTATATGAACTTCTTGTCAACAAACCACAGAACGGAGGAAAATGTATTAAAAACATTACCGAGAGAACACATCCACAAGGGCCGTGACGAGGATTCGAACCTGCGTCCGGGAGCATCCCAGACGCATGTAATGACATGTAATGATGTAAGGGCGAAGAGGGAGAACGGCCTATTGACATAGCTCGGGTGCAGGGGGGGAGTTGTGTAAAATCCTGGTTTGTGCCTCGGAGAGGCTACGGGATCCAGTAAGTTCAGTAGAACTTCGGTTTCAACTCTTTTTACCCTGTCGTAGCTCAGTCGAGTAAGGCAGTGTCTGGGATGCTCCCGGACGTAGGTTCGGATCCTCGTCACGGCCCTTGTGGATTTGTTCATTTGATGCATCACGTTAGTGTGATCTCTGTGTGTAATTACCGAGAGAAATGTAAGCTCTATGCTAGAAGCACACTCGTGTATCCTTCAGGAACCTAAATAGAACATGTTACAGGATATTTTACACTTCTCGCGTCCAACCAGTTCTCAAATATATATATACCCCTGAGGAGAAATCAACCTGAAACTTTCATAGCACATTTTGAGGAATTCTGAAGGTTTGCTGCTAGACTCATTTTAAGTGAGAGGGCTGAGGTAGGTTGATAAGCTGAGAAAACATGACCTCACATTGCTTTTCTCTCTTAACACCCCACTGTGTTAACACTATCTGCTCCTACGTAGAAGTGGTGGTGGTGGTGGTGGTTTAGGCTAGTTAAAAGCGTACCAATAAATATGTTACAACCGATTAATGATCACTGGCTTCAGTAGGCTCGATAGATGGCCAAGGTAGTGAGGCAAAAACCACATGAAATTTACGATTGATATATAAAATCAGGCTACTGAAAAAAACGAGAAAAAGGAGCCATGATCTTGACAAATGATTCTGAAAGGCAAAATATTGATGTTTTGCTTGAACATGTTAATGACCAGATAATATGGGTTATCTTGAGATGATTTCGGGGCTGGGTGGTAACTAGTTACTCAGATATGATATACGAATTAAAAAAAAAAATCTATTGTATAAGAATATTTAGCAACTGGATTGAGCTTAACGAAGAGGTAGTTAAGGCTAATTCCATTCATAGTTTCATGGGATCATATAATGAAAAGGGAGTCGGAAGTCATTGCAGTGTGCTGTTGAAAGACGTGGCCCAGGAGCTGAATCTCTCTCTGTAAGCCCATGTAGATGAGTACCTATAGGTAACAACAGACACATTCACAAACCTCATTCTGCATCCCATCTTTCTGCGTCGCATTCTTTAATATCCCATCGTTCTGCGTCTCATGATTTTGCGTCCCAGCTTTCTGAGTCCCAGCATTCTGTGCCACCTCACATTCTGCCTCACCTAATGCTACATTGTTTCATACGGTGATTCATAATGGCGGAGTCTCCTCATTTTTGTGCCTTATGTGGGAATGAGGGAAGATAATATATTCCCTCATTCTTCGACCCCCTCATGCTGCGGGCTTCCCATGCTAAACCTGGCCTCACAGGTGATCACCCAGGGTATATAAAACAATCATCTCACGTGTGCTCCTTGCTTACGGGCTCACCATAGCCCGTGCTACATGGACACTTCGTTCTGAGTAGCTAAATATAAAACAACAACGTGTGCTCCTATCACAAGTAACGAAAGGTAAATAAACCTGTCCAAACTCACCTGTCGACCAGCTAATTAAGTTACCACTCATTATATAATGCAAGCAAACACCGTTTTCTTTTTTTCTCTTGCCCACAAACTATCACTTCAGCCAAGATATCGAACTCTCGATGACGGCACAGACAAAGATATTCAGTGACACGGTGCCATGGCTCTAGGGAAGGTGTGAGGAGGGAAGGATTGAAAGGTTAAAAAGATCCAAGATTATAAGGATAGGTTCCACCATTTATAACAGGGTTTGCATATATATGTAAAAGGGATGTTAGATAGGAGGAGAGAGCGATAACGCGAGAGAGAAAAGTCGATAGCTAGGTAGGGTGAATGAATAAGTGTATGTGCGAGTGAGTGCGTGAGTGAGTGAGTGAGTGAGTGAGTGAGTGAGTGAGTGAGTGAGTGAGTGAGTGAGTGAGTGAGTGAGTGAGTGAGTGAGTGAGTGAGTGAGTGAGTGAGTGAGTGAGTGAGTGAGGGTGTGAGCGAGTGAGTGCGTGAGTTAGTGAGTGAGTGAGTGAGTGAGGGTGTGAGCGAGTGAGTGCGTGAGTTAGTGAGTGAGTGAGTGAGTGAGTGAGGGTGTGAGCGAGTGAGTGCGTGAGTTAGTGAGTGAGTGAGTGAGTGAGTGAGTGAGTGAGTGAGTGAGTGAGTGAGTGAGTGAGTGAGTGAGTGAGTGAGTGAGTCAGTCAGTCAGTCAGTCAGTCAGAGAGTAAGGGGAGAGACAATTGATCTAGCTTTAAAGACTGCAGGAGGTAGTTATGTGAAATGGGTGACTTTGGGAAAGATTGTACTGTGAATGAGAATGATTGTGATAAAGTGAATGAGAGTGAGTGCAACTACGACGGTAAGGAGCAGATTACTTTTGCTTCCTGTGTGTGTGTATGTGTGTGTGTGTACTCACCTAGTTCTCACCTAGTTGTGTCTGCAGGTTCGAGCATTGACTCTTGGATCCCGCCTTTTGAGCATCGGTTGTTTACAGCAATGACTCCTGTCCCATTTCCCTATCATACCTGGTTTTAAAATTATGAATAGTATTTGCTTCCACAATCTGTTCCTGAAGTGCATTCCATTTTCCCACTACTCTCACGCTAAAAGAAAACTTCCTAACATCTCTGTGACTCATCTGAGTTTCAAGCTTCCACCCATGTCCCCTCGTTCTGTAACTATTCCGTGTGAACATTTCGTCTATGTCCACTCTGATAATCCCTCTAAGTATTTTATACGTTCCTATCATGTCCCCCCTCTCCCTTCTTCTTTCTAGTGTCGCAAGGCACAGTTTCCTCAGGCGCTCCTCATACCCCATCCCTCGTAGCTCTGGGACGAGTCTCGTTGCAAACCTCTGAACCTTTTCCAGTTTCGTTATATGCTTCTTCAGATGGGGACTCCATGATGAGGCGGCATACTCTAAGACTGACCTCACGTAGGCAGTGTAAAGCGCCCTAAATGCCTCCTTACTTAGGTTTCTGAATGATGTTCTAACTTTTGCCTGTGTAGAGTACGCTGCTGTCGTTATCCTATTTATATGTGCCTCAGGAGATAGATTAGGTGTTACGTCCACACCCAGGTCTCTTTCGCACGTCGTCACAGGTAGGCTGTTTCCCTTCATTGTGTACTGTCCCTTTGGTCTCCTATCTCCTAGTCCCATTCCCATAACTTTACATTTGCTCGTGTTGAATTCCAGTAGCCATTTCTCTGACCATCTCTGCAACCTGTTCAGGTCCTCTTGGAGGATCCTGCAATCCTCATCTGTCACAACTCATCTCATCAACTTTGCGTCATCCGCAAACATCGACATGTAGGACTTTACGCCTGTAAACATGTCGTTAACATATACAAGAAATAGAATTGGTCCCAGCACCGATCCTTGTGGTACTCCACTTGGTTTGCCAGTCCGACTTCTCGCCCCTTACCCTTTAACTCTTTGGCTCCTTCGTGTTAGGTAGTTCCTTATCCATGCTAGGACCTTTTCCCCCACCCCCGCTTGCCTCTCGAGCTTGAACAGCAGTCTCATATGCGGTACTGTATCAAAGGCTTTTTGGCAGTCCAGAAATATGCAGTCTGCCCAACCATCTCTGTCCTGTCTTATCCTCGTTATTTTATCATAGAATTCTAGAAGGTTTGTTAGGCACGATTTCCCTGTCCAGAACCCATGTTGATGTTTGTTCACAAACCTAATGTTCTCCAGCTGCGCAACCAGTCGAAGCCTAATTATTCTTTCCAGTATTTTACAGGGGATGCTTCTCAGTGATGTAGGTCTATAGTTAAGTGCCTCCTCCCTATCACCTTTCTTGAAGATCGGCACGACATTTGCCTTCTTCCAGCAACTGGGCAATTCTCCCGACATAAGTGACTCATTAAAGTTGATTGCCAGAGGCACGCTGAGAGCCTGCACTGCTTCTTTTAGTATCCACGGTGATACTTTGTCTGGTCCAACTGCTTAAGTTGCATCTAGAGTTGTCAACTGTTTCATTACCTCCTCTGCTGTCACCTCTATATCTGATAGTCTTACATCTAGGGTAACCCCTTCCAACAATGGGAGCTGCTCAGGCTCGGTAGTGAACACTCCATGGAAACTGGCATTCAGTGATTCGCAGATTTCCTTGTCACTTTCAGTGTATGCCCCCTCTGTCTTCCTTAGTCTTGTCACTTGGTCGTTCACGACATTTTTCTTCTTATATGACTGTGTTGTAACTTAAGTTGTTTATTCGCTATGATTGCAATATCGTTCTCATAGTCCCTTTCCGATGTTCGTCTTATGTTAATGTAATCGTTCCTAGCTCTGATGTATCTGATCCTGTTGTCCTCTGTCCTTTGCAACTTTTCGACCGCACACTGATCACGACGCACTGCCCACTCCCCCACAGCTAACAACTGTGTGTGTGTGTGTGTGTGTGTGTGTGTGTGTGTGTGTGTGTGTGTGTACTCACCTAGTTGTGTTTGCGGGGGTTGAGCTCTGGCTCTTTGGTCCCGCCTCTCAACCGTCAATCAACAGGTGTACAGATTCCTGAGCCTATCGGGCTCTGTCATATCTACACTTGAAACTGTGTATGGAGTCAGCCTCCACCACATCACCCCCTAATGCATTCCATTTGTCAACCACTCTGACACTAAAAAAGTTCTTTCTAATATCTCTGTGGCTCATTTGGGCACTCAGTTTCCACCTGTGTCCCCTTGTGCGTGTTCCCCTTGTGTTAAATAGACTGTCTTTATCTACCCTATCAATCCCCTTCAGAATCTTGAATGTGGTGATCATGTCCCCCCTAACTCTTCTGTCTTCCAGCGAAGTGAGGTTTAATTCCCGTAGTCTCTCCTCGTAGCTCATACCTCTCAGCTCGGGTACTAGTCTGGTGGCAAACCTTTGAACCTTTTCCAGTTTAGTCTTATCCTTGACTAGATATGGACTCCATGCTGGGGCTGCATACTCCAGGATTGGCCTGACATATGTGGTATACAAAGTTCTGAATGATTCTTTACACAAGTTTCTGAATGCCGTTCGTATGTTGGCCAGCCTGGCATATGCCGCTGATGTTATCCGCTTGATATGTGCTGCAGGAGACAGGTCTGGCGTGATATCAACCCCCAAGTCTTTTTCCTTCTCTGACTCCTGAAGAATTTCCTCTCCCAGATGATACCTTGTATCTGGCCTCCTGCTCCCTTCACCTATCTTCATTACATTACATTTGGTTGGGTTAAACTCTAACAACCATTTGTTCGACCATTCCTTCAGCTTGTCTAGGTCTTCTTGAAGCCTCAAACAGTCCTCTTCTGTTTTAATCCTTCTCATAATTTTAGCATCGTCCGCAAACATTGAGAATGTGTGTGTGTGTGTGTGTGTGTGTTTGTCTGAGCGTATACTCACCTAGAATTGTTTGCAGGGGTTGAGCTTAGGTTCTTTGGTTCCGCCTCTCAACTGTCAATCAACTGGTGTGTACAGATTCCTGAGCCTACTGGGCTCTATCATATCTACACTTGAAACTGTGTATGGAGTCAGCCTCCACCACATCACTTCCTAATGCATTCCATTTACTAACTACTCTGACACTGAAAAAGTTTTTTCTAACGTCTTTGTGGCTCATTTAGTACTCATTTTCCACCTGTGTCCCCTTATGTTTGAGAATACAAAACATATTTTAAATGCGCAGTGCGTTAACAATGGATGAATGTGTCTTCTGGTTTGACCGCCGCCTGGACGGGCCTAGTTTGAGGACAGGTGACATGATTCGTGGAGCAGGTCATTCAGGTGTTAGCTGTGGGGGAGTGGGCAGTGCGTCGTGATCAGTGTGCGGTCGAAAAGTTGCAAAATATCAATGACAACAACAACAAAAGTTCACCGTCAACTACTGTGTCCCCGGATAAGAATAATATGTGTTCGGTTATAGTGAGTTTCAGTGTGAACTATTCTGGTGGCCTTAATAGCATTCCGTAGTTGATAACGCCACACCAAACCATTGTTGACAAACAGTTTGCGTGTGGCCACTAGAAAATAAAGTCTACTACGGGCTCACCATAGCCCGTGCTACTTTGAACTTTATGTTCCAAATAGCTAAATCTTTAACAACAACAACAGCAAGAAAAGTTTAGTTAAGTGTCTCAGCAGACTTCTAAAAATTATTCGTGTTTGCTGCGTCAAGACCTGAAAGTGTATTGTGGTTAATAGTATGGAGGAGGCGTAGTCTGCTCCGGCGTAGCCAAGACAGGATACGCCACCACTGCTATACGTGGATAAAGTGGCAGTGTTTGGTTATACCCACTTACTTCAGTGCCTTCATCCTTCAAAAAAAAAAGGTAAGGACTTCCTTTAGCCTCAAGTATCCCATTGAATTCAAATGTGATCGATTATGTGATGATAATATTATATGAGGATGGAAAAGTATTCAAATTATCTCCTTATATCATAATAATAATAATGTGCTTTCATACTATTACAGGTCCGAAAGGTCATCGAAGGAACGAGAGCCACAAACTTTGAGGTACGCTCTTATTTCATTCTGTATTCTACGACCATTAATTAAGCTTTAACAAACCCGGGTGTAAAAGTTGTTTACCATTTTCGGGCGTGCTGTAATTATAGTTACGGAGACTTGAGTGGCCAAGGATGCTGTATTCACCTCGCAGGGTAACTCCCTCCGGAGTTTAACACATTCATTGTGCTTAATTAACAAAGTTAGATAAATTAACCCTTCCATTGTTGACCTATTAGATGGGGGGTTCATGGGGGCCCTGGGGGAGGGGGAACTGATAGGCAAGTGGGGTTCGAACAGACGTTTTGTGTGTGTGTGTGTGTGTGTGTGTGTGTGTGTGTGTGTGTGTGTGTGTGTGTGTGTGTGTGTGTGTGTGTGTGTGTGTGTGTGTGTGGGGAGGCATTATCATCGTGAGTCACAAGATGGGTTGTGAGTTGAGGATTGTGAATTGACAGGTTGTGAGTTGTGGATTTGTAAGTCGGGAGAGTGGGCTTGAGGGGCATTTATCCCCCCCCCTTTCCCTTGTATTACAAGGGGATTTAAAGCTACGTGTGTATATACCAAAACAATGTATTTGGCGGTATGCACCAGTTTTAGTGTTTTAGGATATCCACCATAATCTTTTTTTAGAAGAAATTAAAACTTGAAAGAGCCAAGCAGATAGGCAAGAGACAGAGAGTCAGATAGACAGGCAGTCAGTTAGATAGACAGGCAGAGTCAGATAGATAGACAACCTGTCAGGTGGATAGAAATTATTTTTTATGGGGCAGGGAGAAAGAGAGGCTACTTTAATATATTTTATTGTACTTATATTACTGGGATCAATAAGGTACAGTTATTCGACGCCTGATTCATGTGCATGATAAGTTGCAAGTCAAGTTTTCATTGAAAAGGCTCACTGAATGCATTTGAAAAGTTACTACGTCCAGAAATGTTTGTCTTTAGAAAGAAGTAAAGTCAAATTTCGTGTACACACTCGCTAACAGGTCATAAAAACTACACTTTTAGCTGGTTTTAAAGCCATTGTTGATATTTAATTAGTCGTAAGTGCAGCTGCCTAGCGAGCAATTTGTGATAATTACCCATTTATAATTTTATATATATATCATTTCACACAGGCGAATGTGCTTGAGTACTCACATATATGTACTTGTAAGTTTCAGCTCCTGGGTCGTGCCTTTCATTCTCTATATCGACTATTGCAAATGTTATGAATCCTTTTACTTCTAATTATTCCTTCTCTTGTACTATTTCCACTTGCTTACTACACTTACACAGAGTAAGTGATTTCTTCCATCCACAGAGAGCATTGAAACTTCTCGCATTTCGTTACTTGTCTACTGCGTTAATGCCTTGAAGAATTTTG
Source organism: Procambarus clarkii (assembly GCF_040958095.1). NCBI lineage: Eukaryota > Metazoa > Arthropoda > Malacostraca > Decapoda > Cambaridae > Procambarus > Procambarus clarkii. Next base: position 16,279,370 of record NC_091163.1, read on the forward strand.
TATGTCGTAATCATGCCTCCTCGTTTTCTTGACTTTTTATGAGTGATTAAGTCTAGATCTCTCAGCTTTTCCTTGTATTTCAGTCCTCTTCTCTCAGGAACCTGTCTTGGCACAATTCTTTTGACTTTCACTATTTTTATGTTGTGTTTTATCCGGGAAGTATTTCACACTACGACTAAATATTTTAGTGCTGGTTTAACAAAGGCATTGAACAATATCTTGGAAATTTCCAGATTGAGGAGTGTGAAGATTAGGCAGATGTTTACCGTCTATGCCGATGAGTTTAACTTATTTTAATATTTGTATTTTAACCTATTTTAATATGATTTTAATATTTGCATTCTCTATTTACGAGACTTGTCCCCTTACTTCTGTTAAAAATTTGCCATTCCACCATCTTATACCCTCCCTATTGCCCACGGTTTGCAATCTCGTATATTAATAGCTTGCATTTACTAGGATTAAAGTCAAACAGCCATTTTTTTAAGAATCTTTCAAAAGTGTTCAATTCCACCCGGAGTTTTTATTGGGAGATGTAGTTCTTAACTGTTATTATTCTTCCCGTTTATTCTTAACATCGTTGCAAAGATTATGTGTGTATGTGTGTGTACTCGCCTAGTTGTACTCGCTTAGTTGTGCTTGCGGGGGTTGAGCTCTGGCTATTTGGTCCCGCCCCTCAACTGTCATTCAACTGGTGTACAGGTTCCTGAGCCTGTATTATGTTACGGCCCTCTCGGGACGCAACGGGGTTCTTACTCTGATGTTGTTAGAGGAAGATATATATCCGTTCCCAAGCCAGTAGTGGCTATCAAGGGATGTGATCCGTGACGCAAGGAACTTAAAGGGGGAAGGGAAAGAACGTTAAGAACTTAAGATTATAATTACCATCACGAAATATATGAATAAGATATAAAAGAGGAGTACACAGGGGGAGGGGTATTAACACTATACAAGGGGATTGTTCACACAATTGTCTTCTAACTGAAGACTCTGGATCCAGACGCTCGGTGCTGAGTCCTCGGTGCTTCTTCGTGGCCTCACAATGAAATCTCTGCGAAGTTGAGCCTACCCTGGCCACAGGTCAGCCAAAACACAGGTCCACTGGGGGCACCGCCATGGAGGCCGTCAACCACACGTCCAGCTGGGCTGCTGGCAGGTTCCGGAACAGCAAGGCTGGTCAGGTCACTCCACGAACGATATAAGGGGAACGCCCTGGACAGGAGCCTCGTGTGACACCACAAGTCACTCTCCCGTCCTCAATACCCCAGTGGACGATCGTCTCCAACAGTCGGTCCCGAGTAAACCTTTTACTGCCACTCCACTGGCAGGCTAACACACCACAGTGTTCTTCCGGGGGGACGACTTCGCAACTGCTGCAGCAAAGCTCAAGGTTTGGAGACGGCTGCCTCGGGTAGACTGACTCAACTCCCATCACAGCAGTCCCAGGTCGACTCTGTAAGCAGACACGTCATCAATAACTGGGACACACTAAGGCACCTCACTTACAGGCTCAGACACAAACGCCCACCTATCCACTCCATAGATGGCGCTGGTGTCTGAGCACCACCTCACCAGAGGTCAGCAGCGGCTGTGTTGTGAGCTGCACAGGACTGGAAACTGGTCCTTGTGGCCGGTATTTGCCGTCTGCACCAGGTGTCGTCGTCGTTTGGCGGGGGGTTTGGGAGCTGACCCACAGATGGCGCGGTCGTTACTGCTCCGTGCTCGGACGCTGGATCCGGGTTCGTAACACCTCCCCACCAAAAAGAATTTGGTTTGGGGTTCTATAAAAAGAAACACAAACCAAATTAGTACGGCGACACAACTCCAAATGGACTCACGTGCATTATGAACTGGAGTGATGAGGCTGTCTTGTCCACAGAACTTTTCTACTGAGAAACCCTGGCACAAAGGGAACTTGAAAATGGCAGGCGATGACCTGCCTGACGTAATCTTCCACGTCTCCACTGCGATGTCAAGCAGGGGCATCATCTCACACCTCTCGAGTAAGGATCCGTGTAGACACGATCTGGGGCGACTCGACACTTCCCTATGTCGTGGCACCGATGATGGCTGGTCACAGACGGCATTTCTGGTGCCGGTCCGGTAGTCCTTCAGGGAGACAGGAACCTGGAATACAGGAGTCTGATAATTCAGAGTGATAGCGACAGTGGGCAAGTCAGTACTTACTGCATACTCCTCTACTAGGCTTACACCTAGTTTCCACAGGGCTGCTCGTATGTCGCAGAGGGCATTCGCTCTGCCACCGTCAGGTCGACCAACGTTCCGCATAACGCTGCGTTGAGGCTCAGCAATAACGCGGGGGGTGTCAACCTGCCGGAAACAGTCACTCATATTATCATTTGTCGTACCTCCTGTATCAACCATCACCTTCCAGGTCCCTTCTTCAACTGCAACACTTGCAGTGCAAATCTCTAATCCCAGGGACCTCTTCACGATGTTCATGGGAGCCATCATCCTTCGGGTCGTCCACTGATCCTTACTGAGAACACAGAGAACACATACGAGAATCAAACAAAATACCGATAGGAAACATTTGGTAAGCCGAGGGATAAGTTTCCTGAGCCTGTCATGTCCATAGCCGGCAACATCCACTAGCCTGGCTTGGACCGAAGGGGGCACTAGACCTTTTGAACACACCTCACATACCTCTGACGTCTGGGGAATCTCTGGCGGGTTCAATACACGCTGTAACTTGCCATACCGCAAGCACACATCCGCCTTTGCTCCAGACTCGTTGGTATCCGTGGGTGCCCGCACACAAGGCCTCTCTTCTAGCTCAGGTACTTCTGCCATCGTAACCTCATGTTCCTTGTCAAGAGAAGAATCAGGAGACTCTGCTAGAATATTGTAGACTCTGTCGTCAATCTGTAGGGGAGAGGAAGGATTAAACATACTCAAATCCGGGTCTGTCTTTACCTGGATATTACCATTGCCTGTTACCTCAGACCGTGCTGTTCCGGTAGACTCGTACGCAGCCTTGGGAAGATTGATGCTCCAATCTGTCACCAAGTCGTTGGCTAGTACCACGTCAATCCCAGCCTCAGGGAGGGTATCGACTACTGCCAACGCACATGTGCCGCTGAAATAAGGCGAGTCGAGATGTACTGGCACTAAGGGGGCGATGTACTGCGTCCTAGGAAACCCAACCAGGACAACCTTTTGTCGCCCATCCACACTTACTCCCTCGGGTAACGAGCTCTTCACGATCAGGGACTGGGCTGCTCCACTATCTCTGAGCACTACAACCGATCTACCAGTATGATCACTCGATACATACACGCCTGAAGTGTGAGGGGAAAACAATCTGGGTTCTTCCTGCGTAGTCGTCGACTGGCTTCCTGCTGGTGGTGCAACACAGCTCATCATCATCACCTCCCTACATGCGCTGCCACCTCTTCTGCCTCGACACCTAGCAGCTATATGCCCTTTCTGCCCACAAGTCCAGCACACCATATTCCTCCTCGGGCTCCGGTGTTTCGGACTGCTAGGACTTGTTCTTCGGGGGCTACTTGGGGGCGTCTTCTTAGCACTTTGTGGGACGGGTCTTTCCTCTTCTTCATGAGGTCTGTCAAACCGGCGGGGGTAATTCCTTGGGACGTACTTAGCAGACGGCCTATGAGTCAGGATGTACTCTTCAGCCATGGTGGCTGCTGCACTCAAGGTCTCCACCTGCTGCTCTTCCAAGTATGTCTTGAGGTCTCCAGACAAACAATCCTTGAAGTCCTCTAGCAGAATCAGCTGCTCGAGGTCTTCCTTGGTCTCCACCTTCCGAGAGGCACACCAGTCTTGAAAAAGTCGCTCCTTGATGGCGGCGAATTCGGTGAAAGTGTGCTCTGAGGTCTTCTTCAGGTTTCTAAACTTCTGTCTATATGCCTCAGGTACCAATTGGTACGCCATGAGCACAACCTTCTTCACCTTGTCGTAATCGCCGGAGTCGTCAAGGGATAACGTAGAGTAGGCGATTTGGGCCTTCCCAGTCAAGACTGACTGTATCATGATGGCCCAATTCTCCCTTGGCTACTCCAAAGAGGCAGCGATTTTCTCGAAGGCTGCAAAGAACTTCGAGACTTCCCTCTCATTGAATTTGGGGACCATTTTGATATTTCTTACCGGATCGAAACCGCCGGTGTCCGTTGTTGGCCTCCGACCACCGCCTAACCGTAATACTTCTAGTTCATGTTGTCTCTGTCTTTCGTTTTCTTCTCTCTCTCGCTGTTCTCTTTCTTCTCTTTCTCTTTCTCGTTCTTCTCTCTCTCGTCTCTCTTCTCTTTCTCGTTCTTCTATTTCTCTTTCTCGTTCTAATTCTAAACGCCTCATCGCCAATTCTTTATCTTGTCTTTCTCTTTCCATTTCTAATTTCTTCCACTCTATTTCTCGATTAATTTCCAAGGCACGCATTTTGACAGTTAGCAAGCTTATATTCAGCTCACCTGCATCACTGTCAATGTCACTGCCTTTATCTTCCTTTTCCATGGAAGCTATTTCCTCACCTTCCTTTGTACTAGGAGTCTCGCCTTCCCGTTTCTCTTCTGCCTTCAAGTGCCGGTGAACCTTGGACAATATTTCCACACGGGAATCACTGGCACGGATCTTGATCTCCAGGTAGGCGCTCACTAGTACAAGTTCCGGTTTGCTCAGATACTTTAATCTGGCAAGACAGTCCTCTCTGTTCAGAAAAGCCTGAACATCGTCCAAATCATCGATGGTAGCTTTTTCTGCCATTGTCACAGATGGAAAACTTAACTAGACACTAGCACTTGACACACCGCTTACACTTTAACACTTAACGCACCGAGCACTGTTCTACGGCAATATTGCACTTTATCGCACCTGGCACTGCACTTGCCAATATTGCACGTAATCACTTTGGGCACCGCACTACGCAATATCGCACTTAATCCCAGCGAACCCTTCGCTCTACAATATTGCACTGAATCACTGAGCACCGCACTACTCAATATTGCACTTAATCGCTTAATCACAGCGAGCACCGCACTGCACAATATCGTATTTTGTCACTCTGAGCACCGTCATAATCGTCACACAGGGGGAATTATATACAGGGATTACGCCACTTCACCCCCCCTGTCAAACATACTTAACAAGGGGACGGATCCCGCTGGGGATGCCAATTATGTTACGGCCCTCTCGGGACGCAATGGGGTTCTTACTCTGATGTTGTTAGAGGAAGATATATATCCGTTCCCAAGCCAGTAGTGGCTATCAAGGGATGTGATCCGTGACGCAAGGAACTTAAAGGGGGAAGGGAAAGAACGTTAAGAACTTAAGATTATAATTACCATCACCAAATATATGAATAAGATATAAAAGAGGAGTACACAGGGGGGAGGGGTATTAACACTATACAAGGGGATTGTTCACACAATTGTCTTCTAACTGAAGACTCTGGATCCAGACGCTCGGTGCTGAGTCCTCGGTGCTTCTTCGTGGCCTCACAATGAAATCTCTGCGAAGTTGAGCCTACCCTGGCCACAGGTCAGCCAAAACACAGGTCCACTGGGGGCACCGCCGTGGAGGCCGTCAACCACACGTCCAGCTGGGCTGCTGGCAGGTTCCGGAACAGCAAGGCTGGTCAGGTCACTCCACGAACGATATAAGGGGAACGCCCTGGACAGGAGCCTCGTGTGACACCACAAGTCACTCTCCCGTCCTCAATACCCCAGTGGACGATCGTCTCCAACAGTCGGTCCTGGGTAAACCTTTTACTGCCACTCCACTGGCAGGCTAACACACCACAGTGTTCTTCCGGGGGGACGACTTCGCAACTGCTGCAGCAAAGCTCAAGGTTTGGAGACGGCTGCCTCGGGAAGACTGACTCAACTCCCATCACAGCAGTCCCAGGTCGACTCTGTAAGCAGACACGTCATCAATAACTGGGACACACTAAGGCACCTCACTTACAGACTCAGACACAAACGCCCACCTATCCACTCCATAGATGGCGCTGGTGTCTGAGCACCACCTCACCAGAGGTCAGCAGCGGCTGTGTTGTGAGCTGCACAGGACTGGAAACTGGCCCTTGTGGCCGGTATTTGCCGTCTGCACCAGGTGTCGTCGTCGTTTGGCGGGGGGTTTGGGAGCTGACCCACAGATGGCGCGGTCGTTACTGCTCCGTGCTCGGACGCTGGATCCGGGTTCGTAACAACTGGGCTCTATCATATCTACACTTGAAACTGTGTATGAAGTCAGCCTCCACCATATCACTTCCTAATGCATTCCATTTGTCTACTACTCTGACACTGATAAAAATTTTTCTAATGTCTCTTTGGCTTATTTGGGCCCTAAATTTCCAGCTGTGTCTCCTAGTGTGTGTGCCCCTTGTGTTAAATAGCCTGTCTTTATCTGCCATATCTATTCCTTTGAGAATATTGTATGTAGCTAACTCTTCAGTCTCCCAGTAACGTGAGGTTTAATTCCCGTAGTTTCTCCTCGTAGCTCCAACCCCTCAGTTCGGGTACTAGTCTGGTGGCAAACCTTTGAACCTTTTCCAGTTTTGTCTTATGCTTGACTAGATTTGGAATCCATGCTGGAGCTGCATACTCCAGGATTGGTCTGACATAAGTGTGTGTGTGTGTTTGTGTTTATGAGTATGTGTGTGTGTGTGTTTACTAGTTGTGTTTTTACGGGGGTTGAGCTTTGCTCTTTTGGGCCGCCTCTCAACTGTCAATCAACTGTTTACTAACTACTTTTTTTTTTTTTTTTTTTTTTTCTCCCACACCACACACACACACCCCAGGAAGCAGCCCGTGACAGCTGACTAACTCCCAGGTACCTATTTACTGCTAGTTAACAGGGGCACTTAGGGTGAAAGAAACTTTGCCCATTTGTTTCTGCCTCGTGCGGGAATCGAACCCGCGCCACAGAATTACGAGTCCTGTGCGCTATCCACCAGGCTACGAGGCCCCCTGTGTGTGTGTGTGTGTGTGTGTGTGTGTGTGTGTGTTTGCCTGTTTTTGCTCTTGATTAAAACAAATGGCAGTTTGTAATTTAGTAGTATAATTGCAGGACAAATAATAAACAGGCTTTAGGCAAATTTAGTAATTTATAGCACAGTATAAATGGCCATAAACTACAGAAAATGTAACTGCAACATAAAACGAGTATAAATGAATGAGTTCAACTGTAACGATGTATCCCACTGTTACGGACCCGAGTCCAGCGTCGTAGCACAGAGCAGTGACGACAACGCCATCTGTGAGTCTGCTCCCGAAACCCCCCTCCAAATGGACAGCGCCATCTAGTGAGCACGGGATGTACCGGCCACAGGTGCTGGATTCCCGTCTTAATCAGCTTGTAACATAGCCGCTGCTGACTTCTGGTGAGGTGGCGCTTAGACAGCAACGCCATCTATGGAGCGGATTGGTGGACGTTTGTGTCTAAGCCTGTAAGCGAGGTTCCCTAGTTCCAGTACTAATGACGTATCTGATTACAGAGTCGACCTGGGACTGCTGTATTGGATGATGGATCAGTCTACCCAAGGCAGCCAAAGTCTCTCCACGCGTTTGCTCTGAAGAAGCTGTGAGCCACCCCCGGACTAACACTGTTGAGAGTGTTAGCCTGCCTGTGACGTGGCATTATCAGGAATCGTCGTATCCGGGGCTGGCTGGTGGAAGAGACTAGCCACAGTGGTGCTTAGAGAGGAGAGTGATCAGCGGGATCACACGAGACTCTTGCCTAGGGCTCGCAACCCTAGTATCGGTCGTGGGGTGGCCCACACAGCAGAGCTGATCGGAACCTGCCAGCTACAGGCTGGATTGTGGTTGAAGGCCTCCACGACGGAGCACCCAGTGGGACTGTGATTTGGCTGGCCTGTGGCCAGGGTAGATTCACCGAGAGAATCAAAGTGGATTCATCGTGGGCCGAAGAAGAGAACCAGGGCTACTCAAAGTGAGCATCGTGGAGCACCCTGAGTCTTCGGAGGAAGACAAGTCATTGTACATTTGTGTATTTATAACCCCCATGTGACTGTTTATAAATTTATTTATGGTGGTGGTGTAATATATATATAAATCAGAGCATTTGTATCCCTCCCCCTTTAATTTAACTTGCGTTACGGAACACATCCCTAGAAAGCCTCTACTAACTTGGGGCCGGATTCCCAAATTCTAATAACACCAGAAAAGAACCCGGTTACGCCCCAGTAGGGCCGTAACATAATTGGCATCCCCAGCGAGAACGACCCCTTGTCAAGTATGTTTGACAGGGGTGGTGACGTAGGGCAATCCCTTGTAAATAATTCCCCCTGTTTATAACTATTAGGACGTTATACGTCTTGTGCGGTGCTCGGTGTGATTCAGTGCAATATTGTAGAGTGAGGTGCTCGCTGTGATTAAGTGCAATATTGCGTAGTGCGGTGCCCGGTGTGATTACGTGCAATATTGGCAAGTGCGGTGTTAGGTGCGATAAAGTGCAATATTGACGTAGTACAGTGCTCGGTGCGTTAAGTGCTAAAGTGAAGCGGTGTGTTAAATGCTAGTGCTCCATCTAAGTGACAATGGCAGAAAAAGCGACCTTCGACGATCTGGACGATGTACAGGCCTTTCTGGACAAGGAGGACTGTCTTGCCAGATTAAAATATCTGGGGAAACAAGAACTTGTGTTAGTGAGTGCCTTTCTGGAGATAAAGATACGTGCCAGTGATTCCCATGTGGAGATCTTGTCCAAGGTTCACCGGCATTTGAAGGCCGAAGAGAAACAGGAAAGCGAGGCATAAATTACAAAAGAAAGTGAGGAAGTAGCTTCCACTGAAAAGGAAGATAAGGGCAGTGATATTGTAAGCAATGCAGGTGAGCTGAATATAAGCTTTCTAACTGTCAAATTACGTGCCTTGGAAATAAATCGTGAGATAGAATGGAAGAAATTAGAAATGGAAAGAGAGAGACAAGAAAAAGAAATGGAGATGAGGCGTTTAGAACTAGAAAGAGTAGAAAAAAGAGAAGAGCGAGAAAGAGAAAGAGAAGAGAAACGAGAAAGAGAAGAGCGAGAAAGAGAAGAGAAACGAGAGAGAGAAGAGCGAGACAGGCAAGAACGACGAGACAGAGAGGAAAAAGAGAGACAACATGAGCTAAAAGTATTGCGATTAAGTGGTCGGAGGCAAACAACGGACACAAGTATTTTCGATCCGGTATGGAACATCAAAATGGTCCCGAAGTTCTACGAGAAGCAAATTTCGAAGTTCTTCGCGGCCTTCGAGAAAGTCGCAGCCTCTTTGGAGTGGCCAAAGGAGAATTGGGCTATCATGGTACAGTCCGTCTTGACTGGGAAGGCCCAAATCGCCTACTCCACGTTGTCCCTTGATGACTCCGGCGATTACGACAAGGTGAAGAAGGTAGTGCTCATGGCTTACCAATTGGTACCTGAGGCTTACAGGCAGAAGTTTAGAAACCTGAAAAAGACCTCGGAGCACACGTTCACCGAATTCGCAACAATCAAGGAACGACTTTTCCAAGAGTGGTGTGCATCTTGGAAGGTGGAGACCAAAGAAGACCTCGAGCAGCTCATACTGTTAGAGGACTTCAAAGACTGTCTGTCTGGAGATCTAAAGACATACCTAGAAGAGCAGCAGGTGGAGACCTTAAGTGCAGCAGCCACTATGGCTGAAGAGTACATCTTGACACATAGGTCTTCCACTATGTATGTCACGAAGAATTACCCTCGTCTGTTTGGCAAGCCTCGTCAGGAAGAGGAGAGACCCGTCCCACAAAGCGCTAAGAAAACGCCCCCAAGTAGCCCTCGAAGGACTAGTCCTAACAGTCCGAAACACCGTAGTCCAAGGAGGAATATGGTATGCTGGACTTGTGGGCAGAAAGGGCATGTAGCTGCTATGTGCTGAGGCAGAAGAGGTAGCGGCCCACGTAGGGAGGTGATGTTGATGGACTGTGTGACACCACCTGTAGGAAGCCAGTCTATGACTAGTCAGGAAGGACCAAGATTGTTTGCCCCTCACACTTCAGGCGGGTATGTATCGAGTGATCATACTGGTAGATCAGTTGTAGTGCTCAGAGATAGTGGAGCAGCCCAGTCCCTGATCATGAGAAACTCGTTACCCGAGGGAGTGAGTGTGGACGGGAGACAAAATGTTGTCCAGGTTGGGTTTCCTAGGACGCGGTACGTTGCCCCCTTAGAGCCGGTACATCTAGACTCGCCTTACTTCAGCGGCCCGTGTGAGTTGGCAGTAGTTGATACCTTGCCTATAGCTGGGATTGACGTGATACTAGCCAACGACCTGGTGACAGGTTGGGATTACAAACATCTCAAGGTTGTGGACGAGTCAGCCGGAACAGCAAGGTCCAAGGTAACAGCAGGAAATGGTAATATCCAGGTACAGGCAGACGGACTATATAACTTGTTTAATCCTTCCTCTCGTCTACAAATTGATAGCATTCTAGCTGAGTCTCCTGATTCTTCTCCCGACAAGAAGCATGAGGTTATGGTGGCAGAAGCGACTGAGCAAGAAGAGAGGCCTCGTGTACAAGCACCCACGGATACCCAAGAGTCTGGAGTGAAGGCAGATGAGTACTTGCGGTATGGCAAAGTACCATGTATACTGAACCGGCCAGAGATTCCCCAGACGTCGGAGGTATGTGAGGTATGTACGAAGGTTCTAGTGCCCTCTTCGGTCCAAACCAGGCTAATGGATATAGCCGGCTATGGACATTACAGGCTCATGAAACTTATCCCTCAATTAGCCAACTGTTTCTTAGCAGTATTTTGTCTTCTTCTCGTGTGTGTTCTCAGTAAGGACCAGTGGACGCCCCGACAGATGATGGCTCTCATAAACATCGCGAAGAGATCCCAGGGATTAGAGACGTGCACTGTGAGTGTTGCAGTCAAAGAAGGGACCTGGAAGGTGATGGTAGATACAGGAGGTATGGGAAAGGAAATTATGAGTAACTGTTTCCAACAGGTTGACACTCCCCGCGTGATTGCCGAACCTGGATGTAGCGTTATGCGGAACGTTGGTCGACCTGACGGTGGCGGAGCGAATACCATCTTCGTTGTACAAGCAGCTCTGTTGGGACTAGGTGTGGGCCTAGTAAACGGTGGTGCTTTAAGTACTGTTTTAACAACTATCGCTCTCACTCTAAATTATCAGACCCCTGTATTCCAGGTTCCCGTCTCCCTGAAGGACTACCGGACTGGTACCAGAAATGCCGTCTGTGACCAGCCATCAATGGTGCCACGACACAGGGAGGTGTCGATTCATCCCAGATCGCGTCTATACCGATCCTTACTCAAGGCACATGAGATTATGCCCCTGCTTGACATCTCAGTGAAGGTGTGGAAAATCACATTAGGCAGGTCATTGCCTTCCATCTGCAAGTTTCCTTTGTGCCAGAGTTTCTCATTAGGACAGTTCTGTGGACAAGACATCCTTGCCACTCCAGTTCATAGTGTACATGAGTCCATTTGGAATTGTACCCACGTACTAATTTGGTTTGTTTTTTCTTTTATAGAAACCCAAACCAAATTCTTTTTGGTGGGGAGGTGTTACGGACCCGAGTCCAGCGTTGTAGCACGGAGCAGTGACGACAACGCCATCTGTGAGTCTGCTCCCGAAACCCCCTCCAAATGGACAGCGCCATCTAGTGAGGACGGGATATACCGGCCACAGGTGCTGGATTCCCGTCTTAATCAGCTTGTAACATAGCCGCTGCTGACCTTTGGTGAGGTGGCGCTTAGACAGCAACGCCATCTATGGAGTGGATAGGTGGACGTTTGTGTCTAAGCCTGTAAGCGAGGTTCTCTAGTACTAATGACGTATCTGATTACAGAGTCGACCTGGGACTGCTGCATTGGATGATGGATCAGTCTACCCAAGGCAGCCAAAGTCTCTCCACGCGTTTGCTCTGAAGCTGTGAGCCACCCCCGGACGAACACTGTTGAGAGTGTTAGCCTGCCTGTGACGTGGCAGTATCAGGAATCGTCGTATCTGGGGCTGGCTGGTGAAAGAGACTAGCCACTGTGGTGCTTAGAGAGGAGAGTGATCAGCGGGATCACACGAGACTCCTGCCTAGGGCTCGCAACCCTAGTATCGGTCGTGGAGTGGCCCACACAGCGGAGCTGATCGGAACCTGCCAGCTACAGGCTGGATTGTGGTTGAAGACCTCCACGACGGAGCACCCAGTGGGACTGTGATTTGGCTGGCCTGTGGCCAGGGTAGATTCGCCGAGAGAATCAAACGGGATTCATCGTGGGCCGAAGAAGAGAACCAGGGCTACTGAAAGTGAGCATTGTGGAGCATCTTGAGTCTTTGGAGGAAGACAAGTCATTGTACATTTGTGTATTTATAACCCCTGTGTGACTGTTTATATATTTATTTATGGTGGTGGTGTAATATATATATAAATCAGAGCATTTGTATCCCTCCCCCTTTAATTTAACTTGCATTACAGAACACATCCCTAGAAGGCCTCTACTAACTTGGGGCCGGATTCCCAAATTCTAATAACACCAGAAAAGAACCCGGTTACGCCCCGTAACATCCACCCACAATAATTGGCGATTTCCAGGGACGATTTTTCCCGTTACCAGACGATTGCTGTCAAGACATGGATCAAATGTGTAGGAATGAGGTGTGTCTCACAGCCTGTAAGGATTCGCAACATGGGAGAACGGACATAACACGATAATGGCAGCCGCTGCCATCTTTTCTTTAAGGTTCCTGTTACCTGTGTGCTACCTCACGCCTGGTCCAGGTAACTATTCAATTGTTATTATTCGTCAGGAATTGGGCTGGTCCAGCAAGGGTGATAATTACTGATTGTTAACTGTTTACCTCCCTTCAACTGTGGACTTTAACTTAGTTAAGTTCATGTGGGTTGCAGTAAATTTACTTGTTATCTTGAATTTAAGCTTTGTTAAGTACTGTATTGTTGCAGTACCTACTGCATTATTTACTGTAGTTAGGTTGGTTTCCAGCGAGGCCTAATTACAGTTATTCGTTAATTACAGGTTATACATTATCATTTATTTCAGTTATTTCACTTATAATAATACTTTATATTTACCACCTATTATTTACTTATCATCTGACTTTTACTTGTATTAAGTGGATTATACTTTTACTTATTTTAATAAAATTCAACGATTGCTTCTATTACTTAATTAATTAACTAATTAATTATTAGTTTTTGCCCAGTGCGAGTATTAATCACCCTGCCCAATTGGGGGGACCTTTGACAATTCGCCAGCTTCTTGTCCTCTTCGTTAATTACCCTTGTTAAACATTCCAATTTATAATTATAATTAATTTAATTATATTAATGGACGATTTAATTATAATTAATGTTGTAGATTAATTATAATTAATACTATTATTTTAATGGACGATTTAATTATAATGTTGCAGATTAATTATAATTAATATTATTATATTAATGGACGATTTAATTATAATAAATATTGTAGATTAATTATATTTAATATAATTATATTAATTATCATTAAAATAATAATTAAATTTACTAATAAACTTTGAGTGATAATTAGGTGATGCCATTATTCGTATGAAGTATATAAACGATTTCTGCATATTTAAGTGTTTCAAATCACTAGAATAGATTATTTATAGTGGTTTGTGATTATTGATTTCTAGACTAATTTCTCCTTTCGATACCTGTGTGAATTTATGTAAACATGTGAGAGTTGTTTTGACCAATGAGAAGCGTTGTTACAAAGCGTCTTTACGTTCATGATCTAACCCAATACTACGACAACAACAAGAGCGACGTTGCCATTCTGCATGACAACAACAAAAGCGACGGTGCCATTCTGCATGACAAAAAAAGCGACGTTGCCATTCTGCACGACAACAACAAAAGCGACGTTGCCATTCTGCATGACAACAACAAAAGCGACGGTGCCATTCTGCATGACAACAACAAAAGCGACGGTGCCATTCTGCATGACAACAACAAGAGCGACGTTTCCATTCTGCACGACAACAACAAAAGCGACGGTGCCATTCTGCATGACAAAAAAAGCGACGTTGCCATTCTGCACGACAACAACAAAAGCGACGGTGCCATTCTGCATGACAACAACAAAAGCGACGGTGCCATTCTGCATGACAACAACAAAAGCGACGGTGCCATTCTGCATGACAAAAAAAGCGACGTTGCCATCCTGCACGACAGCAACAAAAGCGACGGTGCCATCCTGCACGACAACAACAAAAGCGACGGTGCCATTCTGCACGACAACAACAGAAGCGACGGTGCCATTCTGCACGACAACAACAGAAGCGACGGTGCCATTCTGCACGACAACAACAAAAGCGACGGTGCCATTCTGCACGACAACAACAAAAGCGACGTTGCCATTCTGCATGACAACAACAAAAGCGACGGTGCCATTCTGCACTATTCAAGAAACTTGTGCGTAAATGAATACATTTCCTTGATTGTACTAAGGTCATTCCTACATGCTATTCCCGCCTCCACACTCCACTCTCCTTCCCCCAAGTCTCCACACACACACTCACCCTCTGTGGCGTGTGGAGTGCGTGGTTGTGCTTGAGTGCGTGTGAGTAAAGATTCAGTGTTGTTGTTGTTGTTTCAGATTTAGCTACTCAGAACGAAGTGTCCATGTAGCACGGGCTATGGTGAGCCCGTAAGATTCAGTGTTTTTGGCAGCCTTAAGTGCGTTTCCGTGGTTCCAAGGTTACAATGATCGCATCATACAAGTTACACAATAGTGAGTGGAACCACACACACACACACTCTGCATTCACAGTTCACTGGCAGGAACCGTGAATACAGTGTGCGGTTCCACACTCTTTTGCCGAGCTAAGGGGCTAGAAAAAGGAAGCTGTTTGTTCTAGTTTCGTGTTGTTTCGATGAGCTTAGAACCCAGATCCTTAAAAAGAAAATAGTGCCACTTCCAACTCAAGGCACCAAGTATATCCGAAACAATGAAGGCAAAATTGTAATGGTGATCCAGTTTTCTGTACTTACAATGCAAGTCCATTTGTTTCATCCTCGGCCTGAGATCGAACCCGGGTTCTTAGGACTACAACCCCCGAGCGCTGACTACTCAGCCGCGAGGCCCCTGTGTGTGTACATGTGTGTGTGTTGCACTCGCATTAGTCGTTAAGATGGAAGTCTCGTTCAAACCCCACACTCACACCTTGACAAAGCACTCAAGACAATACGAAAGACTTGCTGTAAATCTTTTCACAAATACAAAAATGTAGGGTTATTATCCAATTTTCGTGAGTGCTTTCGTGTTCATCAAAAAACATTTTAAGAATGTTTTGGACGACGCAGGATCTAATGATCCTACACTATACATGAGAAGGTAAGATAATATATAATTGATGAACTCCTAGGTAATGGTCAGGCCAATTTTACACTGTTCTCAATTTTTTTTAGGAAAGGCTGCGTTCATGGCCCCTGAGAGGCTCAGTAGTAATATTAATGTTTGTGACCTTTGATCTTTTATTAATCTGTCCTTAAAACTAATAAAACTTCACTCGAGGAGGTCTTTACAGTCAACGTTTTTTTTAAATAACTTGATCTCTTGTTATTATTCTTAATGATCTTTATTGCTTAAAATATTACCCATGTGAAGAAACCACAAGGCCGTGATCGAGGTTCGAACCTACACGAGGGTTCGTGTAGTGGAGTGTATTACCCGTGTGTTGCGTTAGCTCCTGGGCGCCAAACCAGGCTATATAAATATATTCAAATGTCTATCGGACTATTTGGCTGGTTCGGTAACAGGGTTGTTGATTTGTGGAACCAATTGCCGCGTAACATGACTGAAGTGGGGTCCGTTGATTGTTGAACACTTTGGCGCTCCGTGGAAACTCGCGGTTGACAAGGGGTAGGTAGCCCCTCCGTGTGGGTAAGCGCGCGGTGACACCCAAATGTGTATACTCGTTCCAGCTTTCTCACCTTAATTCTTGTGCTGCGTCGCTCGGTTTGGTATCATTGTGTTCGCAATTAAATTCTCTACAGGTGTGTATAAATATAATGTCCAAAAGCCTAGCGTGACTCCCAACAGCAAAGCCTAAAGTCGGCAAAAACGCACAAAATCAGTAACATGTGCATTCTCGTTCCATTTTTTTACCTTAATTCTCGTGCTACGTCGCTCGTTTTGGTATCATTGTGTTCGCAATTAAATTCCCTACAGATGTGTATGAATAAAATGTACAAAAGGCTGGAGTGCCTCCCCGCAGAAAAGCCTAAAGTTACCCATGAACGAGCACCATTTTGTACATTGCAACCTAATGTTCAACTCGTTCAATTTGATAACATCAAATGTCGTGCTACGTCGCTCATTTTGGTATCAAATTGTTCGCAATAAAAAGGCGATTATTTTAAAACTAGTCCCAGAATAATAGAGCAATAACTGGATTTTTAACAAATATTTTAATTCTGGACGCTCATCATCACAAATTTATTTATATCTTTCCAGTGTTCTGACATAAATATTTGTGTTACATCTTTCATTTTGGTATCAAATTGTTCGCAATAAAAAGGCGCGCATTTTAAAACTAGTCCCAAGATAATAGGACAATAAATAGAATTTTAAC